>NC_083226.1:6096107-6396107 GCF_032191835.1 Heteronotia binoei | reverse complement strand
GGCGGTGATGGTATCAGTGCAGGGGAGGGGGCAACAGAAGTTAGCGTTGCCTAGGGTTCCAGACAGTCTAGGGCCAGCCGTGAGCACAAGTATGGTCAGATGGCCTTGGGGGGTGCTTGTCCCCCCCCCCCTATGCTGCCGATGGCATCCGTTGGGGCCAGGGCGCACCCCTTGGCACGTGTCCGTGTGGCACCGCAAACACCACCGAAAGCCCCTTGGCTTGGTTGGCACCTTGGCTTGTCAGCAGCTTCCCAGCTGGGAACACACCTTGTGGATTCAGGGGCTGTCCTCCCCATGAGCTTCTTACGCTCAGGGTTTCTAAGCCCCCCCCTCCCCCCAGCTTCAGGCACAGGTTCCCTTTGACCTCCCAAGACACACACAGCCAAGCCAAACACCGTGTGAAAATAAATCATGTCATTTGCCTTGCACTGTGCGCCTCCCTCATCCCCAGTTGACTGGGGTCCTGTGAATGTTGTCTTTTCCCACCCCCCAGTAGCCCTGGGCCCGTTCACCAAGGAGCTAGGGGTGACTTCCTTTCCTAGAGGTTGTAGCCAACGGAGATAACAAAGTTGCAGAATGCATGACATGGCCTCATTCATCTTGGTTCTGTGATATTTTTGCTATGGAATACTATCACACACACCACAGTTCAATACAAGTTATGTCCAAGAAAAGGGTGTCAGATTGCAGGTGTGAAACTGGATTCTGTGTGTATGTGTGTTTATGCAGAAAGAGGTCCCACTGGGTTCAGAGAGTTCATAGGCTCCAGTCTTGTGCATGCTTATTTGTGAATTAACATCTTTGAAGGCCCTGAGACTCAGTCTTGAGTTCCAGCGTTGGTGTCTCATTTCCTTCTCTTATAATTGACATTTCTGTTATTTTCTCTTTTACCTTGGTTTCATCCTCTTCCTCTTTCTTTCTTTTCTCTGATTTGTACTCTGAAGGTGTTTTCAACATCCATCTGAGATAGAATAACAATGAAGGGGTTACTGTTGTTTCCACCATGGGCTATTATTTGGTTTCCCGGCTGTGCTGTTTTCTCCAGGTTTGCCTCTCTCAGCTGCCTGGACTTCTTCAGTAATAGGCTGTAGGGTGTATTCTTGATGCCTTGTGTGTTTTTAAATACTCATAGTCCGAAAGTCATGACTGCTTCAGAATACCAGTTCCAGCGGAAGCAGTGGTAAAATATTGGTTCATCTGGAGCATGGAAAGGTTCTCTTGGGAGAAATACCCAATGAAAGCTAGCTGGTGCTTGTTGTTGGTCTTCTTTTCTGTGTTGAACAATTGCTTTCTCACCGCCATCGCCCTTTTCCAGGCTGAAGCGGAAACAGTGACTTGGTAATGGTAAACTTTCCGATTAGTTTGTTCTCATCATGATCGCCGCCACATCTGTCTTGCGTTCAGCTCTTTTAACTAGCCAGACAAAAAAACCCCCACTCTGTTGTTGATTTGATAACGCTGAAATAAAATTTTATTCGTGCCGGCTGTAGGCTTATTAACAAAGTTGCAGATAAGCTTGTAATCAATAAGCAAAATGGATGCAGCAGCTTGAAAAAGGTTACCTGTGATCCAGTAAGTGAATAGCATCCCTTTCAGCAAGATAGTAATCAGACATTTTGTTTTTTTTTGTTTGGGAATTCAAGTTTGGGGTTCGTTTCCAATAACCTCTGTAAAAGAGAGGCGGTTTCAACGGCGGGACATGGTGGACTTAGAGAATTTGTAGACAGAGTGCAACAAAAGAATTGAAATCAACCACTATAATAGCTTCCCCGTACTTCTCTGTATAGATCTAGGTTTTCAGCAGCAAAAATGACTCCATTTTCAAGAATCAGCCTCTTTCTAGCTTGATAGAATCATAGAGTTAGAAGGGACCTCCAGGGTCATCTAGTTATTGATTTGATAACGCTGAAATAAAATTTTATTCGTGCTGGCCGTAGGCTTGTTAACTCCGTAGGGTAACTCTCCTTCCTTCTCCTTTCCCCTTAATCCTTCCCAAGGAAAATCAGCTGGTTAGAATTCACACTGAGTAAGCTGGGCCAGCTCTCTTTTCCCTTCAGCACAGCAAACTCCTTGTGGAGTTGTACGGCTTGTTGTGCAGAGGAAGCAAACAGATTCGAGCTTCCCAAAAGCAGAGGGTGAGACCTAAGCACAGCGGCTTCCTGTTGTCAGGTTCCCTCTGCAAGTTTTTCTTTCTTTTCTGCTGGGATTCTAGCCCTCTTTAAAAACAACAACAAATGGAAGTTCTCAGGATTTGGATTCAGCAGGAGCTCACAGGAGCGCAGCTCCTGAACCTTTCTGAGGGTTCCACCTCTTCCTCCCCACCTTGCCCATTGAATAGTAGGTGCAGCTGCCTAACAATCCCTGGATGAGCTCCACCACCTATTTTTCTACAAACGACCCCTGGAAGTTCTTCCTCACAAGGAGCAAGGAGTTGAAGTGCTGGGGCATTTTAATTATGAACTTGATTTCCAAGTTAGTATAGCAGGCTTAAGCAGGTCAAACTTAAAATGTATCTAAAGTCTACTTCCAGGGAAGTGTGTTTTAAGATTGCATTGCTACATTTGAGTCCAGCAGCAACTTAGAGGCTAACAACATTTTCAGGGTATGAGATATCAAGAGTCAAAGCAGAACTCTTAAGGCACTACTGGAATCAAATCGAGTTCTACTACAGACCAAATGTGGCTACCATCTGAAACTATCGTAAGATCACTATTACACTGTAACCGTTCTGTATAGGTCTGTATATTTTGGCCTTATTTCGAAGAAAGTTAGAAGCATATAGTTGGAAGGGACCTCCAAGGTCATCTAATCCAACCCCCTGTACATGTTGGTAATTGAAAGGAACAGCACTTAATTTAGTTGCAAATAACATTTGCCGTTTATTTACACGGGATGGTGCTAACTTTCGTTGGATCTGAGGCTGCAGCTCTCTGCACCGCTAGCTGTTTTTAAGTCTCTTTGACTTTGGTAAGATTGAAGCTGCCTCACCATATCCTGGACTGGTGCACAGCCTTCCTGATGTACAGACATAGATGCCCTTACATCTGTCCACTCCCTGCTGAGGTGCTGAGTGATGAAGCTGGATGAACTTGGCTCACGCTCTTGAGTAGCTGTTGGACCACCCAGCGATTGAATTTTGCGGTGGTGTCCTCATCTTCCTCAGACTAGTCACAAGTCTGTGGTACTCTAGGAATGCATCCCCCGCCTCAAGGTCCAAAAGGCGACAGCTGCAGAAAACTGTAAAACTGACAATTTCACCAAGTCCGAGTCTAACCATTCTTCTCTTGCAGTTTTGCAAATGTTTCTTGTGTACCCAAATTTGATTTATTATTGAAAGGGATTTTAAAAAATAAGAACTCCTACATACTGCTTTTTCTATTTCCATTTAGAGAGAAAATAAGGGAGGCAAGGTGGCATGGTATAGCCCAGGGGAGGCTAAACTTGCTTAATGTAAAAGCCACATAGAATAAATGTTAGACGTTTGAGAGCCGGAAGGAAGGAAGGAGGGAGGGCAGGCAGGCAGGCAAACAGATGGGGGGAAGGAAGAGAGGGAGCGATGAAAAGAAAGCAACTTTAAATTCATTCTCCAAGATGATGGCTAGCTTGGCTTGGATAAGTGATTTAAAGAGACAAATGCCTTCTCCAAGCCAGCAGGTAGTGGGAGCTATGAGAACCACAGTTTGGCCATCGCAGTACAGTCTGATTTCATCAAATCTTGAAAGCTAAATAGAGTTGGTACTTGGTTGGGAGACCACCAAGAAAGACTTTGCAGAGGAAGGTAATGGCAGACCACCTCTGCTTCTCGCTTGCCTCAAAAGTGCCTTGCTGGGGTCACTATAAGACTTGGATGGGAGGCCGCCAAGGAAGGCTCTGCAAAGGAAGGCAACGGCAAACCACCTCTGCTTCTCACTGGCCTTGATAGTCCCTTGCTGGGATTGCCTAAAACCAGGGCCAAGGCCAGGGGTTCTGGCGCCCTAGGTTCACCCCTGCCAGATGTGGGAGGGCCAGAGTGCAGGCTTTAGAAAGGCGGAAGTGGCGGTGTGGGGTCTCTGCTCTTTGGGGCAGAGGGAAAGAGTGCAGGCGCACCGCACCCCACCCACCACTTTTGTCTTTGTGAAGGCAAAAGTGGCAGTGCAGGGCCCCTGTGCAAGGGAAGGTAGGCTCCAAAGAGCATAGACATGCCCTGATGCACTGCTTTCACCTTCACGAAGGCAAAAGTGGTGGCACAGGGTCTCTAGCAAGGGAAGGCAGGCTCTGAAGAGTGCAGGCTCCCCCCTGCCCTGCCACCTTCCCCTGCCTGGGTCTGTGCAGGGCAGCATGTGCGCTCAGAGTGAGTGCACACTTGGGGGGAGGGGGTGGGGGCACTCGGGGCCCAGTCGGCCAGGTGGTAACCTAGGCGGCTGCCTATCTGGCGTACTCCCTCATCCTGGCCTTGCATAAACCGATTGCTACTTGATGGCCCCTAACAGACATATAAAGAAGAAATCACCTCTGAGAAGGTAACAGTCTTAAGATTTAAACTTTGAATCTTTAAACTTTTGTACAGGCGTAGATGTTGCTGATCATGTGCGTTGGCACTGACTCTCTCGATTCTCTTGACCTGTGAGCCGGTTCTCGAGGCATGTTCATCAGTCTCTTGGTGTGTTCAACTGAGCCCTTGAAGACGTGCAGCTGAATGCGTGAGCTTGACTCCCTTGGAAACCATCATTTCTGAGGCTGTGTGAAAATTCCGCTTGTGATGGTGCCCCCATTATCAAGGGACGAGTGTGTATGTCTGTTCTGCTCTTCTGAGTGTGAGCAAGGGGTGTGGTGATGGCGGCAGGGCCTTGGCTTCATATAGTAGCTTACTGAGACCTGAAACCGGCTGACTAATAACATTTGTGGAAAGATTGAAAAGGAAGAGGCAGGAAAATGCTGGATGCTGAATTCAAGTGAGACTTTCAAAGGGTAGCTATGGTGGTCTGCAGTAGAACAGATAGATTTGAGCTGAGTAGGAGCACCTTAAGTTGAATTAATTCCTGGGTTTTCAGCCATGGACTCCTTGGGGCTAAACAGGGACATGAGGATTTTTGTCTCACTGCAGATGCTGATTTTTCTGCCACTTAGCATTTCACCTCTGCTCTTACCTTTGCATCCTTTATGATCAGTGCTTTTTTGTAGCAGAAACTCCTCTGCATATTAGGCCACACCTCTCATGTAGCCAATCCTTCAAGAGCTCACAGGACTCTTAATATAGGACCTACTGTAAGCCCTTGGAGGATTGGCTACATCAGGGGTGTGTGGCCTAATATGCAAAGGAGTTCCGGCTACAAAAAAAGCTCTGTTTATAATCCTTCTTTACAGCACCTTTCTCACGTTCTGCCTACAGTTTAAAGGATTCAGATCTCCTCTTTGGTTCTTTGACTTACACCCTGACACCCTTGTTAGTCTCTGAGATGCTACTGGACTAAAATCTAACTTCAGGGCTTTTTTTGTAGCAGGAACTCCTTTGCATATTAGGCCATTACACCCCTGATGTAGCCAATCCTTCTGGAGCTTACAGTAGGCCTTGTAACAAGAGCCCTGTAGGCTCTTGGAAGATTGGCTATATCAGAGTGGTGTGACCTAATATGCAAAGGAGTTCCTGCTGCAATAAAAGCCCTACTTAAAGCGACTTCTTGCTAAGGCTTTTAGTAACTGCTTCTGGGATGTGGTGGTGAAAAGAGCCATCAGGTCTCAGCTGTTTCATTTATTTATTAGACTTATATCCTGCCCTCCCCACTGAAGCAGGCTCAGGCAAGCCAGTGGGGTATTATCAAGGCAAGAAGCATTCAGAGGAAGTTTGCCATTGCCTGTCTCTGCATAGCAATCCTGGATTCTCTCTATGGTCATCTCCCATTCAAGTTCTAACAATAGCAGACCTTTCAAGATCTGACAAGATGGTCTGGGTCATCTAGGTCATCTAGAACAGATCTCACTTTTTCTTAATGGGACCAACTCCAAGGTCTTGGGGGGGGGGGAGAGTTACAGTTGTGTTATTTACTGAGCCTTTCAATCCCCTTAAGATTTTAAATATAGCTATAAGGAATGTAACATGTGCTTAAAATGCAATTGTGTTCTGAAAGCTACAATAATGAGCTTTTGAAAAACAATTATTTTAAAAAATGGTTAAGGCCGTATATTTGCTAACGTGGCATCTGACCGGCAATTTGGACCCTCCGAAATAGATCAGCAGCTGAAGTTTCTCCCTTACCCTTTCCGCATTTTTCGGATTACGAATGGAAGAATAGATCTGCTCCAGCTATTCCTGGCACACAGATACGCATAAAACACACAAACCTTTTAAAAATATATGTGGTTGCTAGGCTGCCGTCGTGATTTGACATTCAGCCATCGGCTCTCCCCACTTCCCCCGAGATATGGTGGCATAACCTGGCTGTACAACATGGATCCGTTTTTTTAATTTGAGAGGGGGGAGGGGAGGTGTCAGTGGTGAAAATAACACTGCGATGAAGCATGAGGCTGAGAATTATGAAAGCAGCCTTGAGGAAGTTTAGACCCACTGAAGTCTTGCTGAAATCTGGGGCAGACTCATATATTGCACTGTAACTTGAGCATGCATGCAGTCTGTGGACTGAGCCTCATGTCCATTGTTCGCTAAGCCCCCCCCCCCACCGCCATTTTTTGATAAGGCTTTGGCCAGGATGGGTTGAATAATAATTACAATGATGATGATGATTGGAATTTTAGCAGGAGCTCCTTTGAATATTAGGCCACACACCCGTGACGTAGCCAATCCTCCTCCAAGAGCTTACAAAAAAGAGCCTTGTAAGCTCTTGGAGGATTGGCTACATCAGAGGGGTGTGGCCTAATATGCAAAGCAGCTCCTGCTAGAATTCCACCCCTGATGGTGATGATAACAATAACAACAATTTCCCCCTTTTTTGATAGGGCTTTGTCCAGGATGGGTTGATATAATAATAATAATAGCATTTCCTAAAAGTGCTAAAAGCCTCCATAAAGCCCCAGATACCTGAAGATCAATTCTCCATTATACCCTATGGGAATAGGTTTCCATAGGGAATAATGGAGTGCCCAGCAGACATTTCTGATGACCCTGAAGTAAGAGGAGGGCCTGCAAACCGGGGGATCCCCTGCCCCCACCTGGGGATTGTGTAACCATCCCCAGGTGGGGATGATTAACATGTGGAATTCACTGCCACAGGAGGTGGTGGCGGCCACAAGTATAGCCACCTTCAAGAGGGGTTTAGATAAAAATATGGAGCAGAGGTCCATCAGTGGCTATTAGCCACAGTGTATGTGTGTATATAACATTTTTTGCCACTGTGTGACACAGAGTGTTGGACTTGATGGGCCGTTGGCCTGATCCAACATGGCTTCTCTTATGTTCTTATGTTCTTAACCAAATTAGAGAATCATGGTGAAGAAAGGCAGGGGAAACAAAGCATAAAGCTGCCGTGATATTCAACCTCCAAAAAATTAAACCAAGAGTCCAAAATTATACAAAAGTACCCAATATAATTGTTTTACAGTCAGTGAAGGCAATCACTTTCAGTCCCTCCAAGGAATGATATATCGTCAGGAATCCAATTTCTTCTTCTCAAGCAAATGAATGCCAGATACAAGAAAACTGACGGTACAGTATTATGCAGTCAGCGATCAATAAGGCAACAGGATTGTACTATCGTTCCTGTTTCACGTTAGCTTCTCCAAACTTCTCACAATTAATATTCGCACACTAGGCAAGAACACCATGAATTTCAAACACAGAGTAACACTCCAACAGTGAAGTAATTTTTTGGAGGTTGAATATCACGGCAGCTTTATGCTTTGTTTCCCCTGCCCACCTGGGGATTGGCAGTTTCAGGTTTGGGGGGCCCTGGGCAGAGAGTGTCCCCACCTGCCTGGGCACCCTGTCTTGGCCCATGTTCTGGCTCTCTCACCTCCTGCAGCAGCAGCAGTCCACATTGTCTGCCTCCCCTTCCCATAATGCTTCTGGATAGTAGATGCAGCTGGGAGGGCTCTGGCTGCCAGGGACACCTTCTCCAGCAGCGCTCAGCAACCCAAGCAGCTGGGAGGAGAGGAGATGATGTGCTCTCAAGAAGCAGAGAGGCATGAGGGGTGCTGTGTGAGTTGGGAGTCAGCATCAGCGGGCCCCACCGGAATCCGTGGCCCCTGGCAGCTGCCCCACCTCAGGGTACGCTGATGCCAGCCCCGGCTGGAATAAAATCTTGAAGCATCTCGAGACTCTTGTTTATTTTATTTTGCTGCAACTGGGAAACACAACAGTTACCTCTCTGCAATTGGTGCCAGGTGTCACGGTAATAAAAAGCCTGGGGGAGGGGTGTATCTCGAAACAATCCCATGAAGCAAACAAAAAAAATCACAATGCATTTATGAGCAGTCAGATCACTGCTCTCTTTCTCTCTCCGTGTGTGAAAGATTTAGAAAGTCGTTGAAACCTAAGAAGCGGTCACACACTCCTGTCTGACACCCTGCCTTCCATTCGACACATCTCACTTATGCCAGGGTTGGCTTCTGGGAGGAGGAGTATTTTTATGCTTGGGAGCAAACCAAGTCAGCTCTACGATCATTGGTCAGGGAGAAAAACGAGGGGAAGTACGTGAATGATTTTCAGGGGACTGTAGAAGTTCTAAATTTCCAGGGTTGAATTTGGGGTTTCTTTGTTCTTTCTTTTTGTTACTTATACCATGCTTCCCTGCCCCCCCCCCCCCCCCGTGTGGAACCGATGTGGCTTGCATCCTCCTCCATTTTATCCTCAGCACAACCCTGTGAGGTAGGTTGGGCTGAGAGAGCGTGACTGGCCCAAGGTCACGCAGTGAGCTTCCGTGGGGATTCGAACCTGGGTCTTTCAGATCCTAGTCTGACACTCTAAGCCAGGGGTGTTGAACTCATTATGAGGGCCGGATCTGACATAAATGAGACCTTGAGGGGCTGGGCCATGTTGCGCCAGGCCATGTGTGTTCCTATTTAAGATTAAATAGCAGAGATATAAATTTTATAAAAAACACAAATACATATTTTTAAAAAAATTTAAAACATGCTTAAAATGTTAGCACTCATTGTTCCTAAAGGTGCTTTCTTTGTATTTCTCCCATGGGATCCAGGGAACTAGGCAAAGGAAGCTCTGACTCTTTCCTTTCTTCATCAGAATGTCAAGCATGCGGGTTCAATGACGAGTAGAAGTGATACAAAGACTACGTTTATTGATAGACCGATACTTTGGTAACAGATTCTTGAGAGTAAAGAAACTGATACATTGATACAATACTTTTAAGGCTTACTTCAAAGGAATGCCAAAGGATGGGGTTGCGGGGTAGCATTCACACACAAACTATCATAAATGTCTACGTTCCCATAGTGTTATCAGGACTTCGTCCTTGCTTTCCCCAGATGTCTCGTACTCCCTTACGGGAATGTATGGGAAGGTGCTGATTACTTGGTTTCATTTCTCACTACTCCTAATTTTAAGCCACAAGCGAGAAGGGGGGGGGGGAAGGGAATGAGTAACAATCTTAACAAAGTTGGGTCCTCCCTGACATTTCACAGACCAGGTCAGGCAGGACCCTAAACAATCAATCAACGGTGGAATTTCACCATGCTTGACACAGAGGACCAGGAGCGGGAGGAGCCTCAGCCAATAGAAGGAAGAGAGGCTTGACTCAGCAGTTCTGCTGTGCAACTGAGAGAGCCTGGCAAAGCAAGCTCTTCCTCCCCCCTTCCTTTCCAAGGGAGGAGCCTCAGCCAATGGAGAAAATAGAGGCTTTGCTCTGTAGTGGCTGTGCACGCCTTCAAAGCAAACTGTTATGCAAAAGGAAGCAAGAGAAAGGGAGAAGGAAGTGGATGACAGCTAGTTGCTCAGGGGCCTGATAGGAGCCTTCTGGGGGCCTGATTTGGCCCCTGAACTGCATGTTTGACACCCCTGCTAAGCACTATACCACACTGGCTCTGTTTTGTAAGGGTGGGGTAGAAAATGTGCTCTTCAAACTGGATCCACACAACAAACATTAGTTTTATGCAGGGCTTTTTATTTGTTGCAGGAACTCCTTTGCCTATTAGGCCACACCTCCTTGATGCAGCCAGTCCCCCAAGAGCTTACAGTAGGCCCTGAAAGAAGAGCCTTGTAAGCTCCAAAAGGATTGGCTACATCAGGGGGGTGTAGCCTAATATGCAAAGGAGTTCCTGCTACAAAAAAAGCCCTGGTTTTATGATAGCTTATCTGTTAAGGCTTCCCTGAGAGAAGAGTGGGGAATTGTGCTTCGGGTATAAGGGAGATTTCTTATGCTTCACCCACCTTCACAAGGCTTTCTGTCAAATAGTTGTTGGGGTTCTTTTAAAGCTTGCCTTTCCAAGGAGCACCATTCTCCCTTTGCCTTGTTATGCTCACAATTCTGTGAGATGAATTCGCTTGAGAATGTACAACTGCCCGGCTTCACGGCAGAGTGGAGTTTTGAACCTGGTTCTGCCCAGTTGCTCTTTCACACAGACCTGCCATTTCTAGAGGGCTCTCGATAGAGGAAGTAATTTGCTAAGCCCATTTCAGCCACTTTGATGGCAGCAAGAGAGAAGGAATGACAGGCTTTTAATCTTTGGTTGCTGAATGGTGCGGTTGACTGCAGAGGAAATACGGGATCCGACCTTCCCACTCTTCAAAATATTTAGAATCAGCATGTTTAAGCACATGTAGCTCTGGGCTGTTGTGCTTCCACAATAGAGGCCGTTTTCTGCACTACCAAAAAAGTGTAAAAGCAGAATACCTTACAATGCAGGCGGTATGAAGAAGATGATATTGGATTTATGTCCCTATAATCGGAATCTCAGAGTGGCTCACAATCTCCTTTACCTCCCCCTCCCCCCACAACAGACACCCTGTGAGGTGGGTGGGGCTGAGGGAGCTCTCCCAGAAGCTGCCCTTTCAAGGACAGAGTCTCAGAGTGGCCTACAATCTCCCTTTTCTCCTTGCCCCACAACAGACACCTTGTGAGGTAGGTGGGGCTGAGAGAGCTCTTACAGCAGCTGCCCTTTCAAGAACAACTCCAGTGAGAGCTATGGCTGACCCAAGGCCATTCCAGTAGCTACAAGTGGAGAAATGAGGACTCAAACCTGGTTCTCCCAGATAAGAGTCCATGCACTTAAGCACTACACCAAACTGGTTCTGGAAGCCGTAGGAAAAAAATGTCTCGGAGATGAATTCTTACAAACAAGCAAGGAGAAAGGCCCACGTGGTGAGCCTGTTGTTGGCTTGCGATGCAAGTGTCTACGTGGGTAGATGCCAAATGTTGAAATCCCTCCTCATAAGCTATTTTCTTACAAATTGGCATTCAAGTGAGAAGGTTCTAGGCTTGCCTATTCCTTGCTATGCTGTGTATGTTTTTTTTTTAAAATGTGTCAGGAGTTCATTTTAAAAAATGGTAGCGTTTGAACATTGATGCCTAGTTTTCATTGAAGAGGCAAATATGCATCAGTTCAGACTGTATAGGAACTGACAGGACAGAACATTCATTCTTACAAAAAAAAGGGGAGGGGGAAGAATGGAAAATTCCTTGCATGTAGGAAACGGCTGTGGAAGGATTCTGACCTAGCCCTTTCCCTGTCCTGGCATGCTCATTTTCTGTCTGAGATATTATTGGTTAGGGTAGAGGATGGAGTCATGTCTGTCTAAAGGTCTCCAGTTGTGATGGACATTTACCACCTCCTTGAGAACTAGACCTGTATAAAACCACACTTAACACTCACCTGTTTTAGTTCTAAGGAAGTATGGTTTATGCATCAGGCCAACATCAGTTCAAAGAAAGGGGTTAGATCAGGCCCTTAGCCATGGGGGGCCTGTGGGGGCACTTCCCTCTGGGACACAGCCTGCCTTTTTTCTTTTTGGGCCATGGCTGAGCCGGCAAAGTGTCATCATCAGCAACCGGAGCTGGGAGAGCTGAGCAAGGCGCAGTGCACTGCAGAAGCCCTGTGCAATGGGCCAGGAAGGGGGGACAGATGGATCTTTTGGCTGCAAAGTGCCAGGGTAGGGGAAAGGGGCGTGGAAGGAAGCCCCCCTGCTTGCCCGCAACATGCAGTCCCTTCTTGACTCCAAAATTTAAAGGTGGCTGCTTCGACTTGGCCGTTTTCAGAGCATCTAGCTTTTATCCCCACCCCAAGAAACTTCTGAGAAGTGGCTAGCTCCACAGTGGATGGGAAGGGTGCCCCTTGACTTTTTAAAAAGCCCGCCAACTTTTAAAATCCTGGCTACGCCCCAGGTTAGATCACAATGGATAGCCGTGTTCAGTGGTCATTTCATAGTAAAAGAGGTGCTGGAGCTCATTAGCACAACTCATTGCGTATGCCACACACCCCTGCATATGCCACACACTGGAAGATGTACTAAATTATATCAGCTCAGCATCTACCTTAAAATGCTTCTTGAATTAGAATTGTCATAATAAAACCTTGCTCCCATCATACTGTTTAAATGACTTTTTCCTATGTGGCCGCAGTGGCATGATGATGATTTCCATCTGTCTGCTTTATATGTTTTGGCTCTTTCCCCATTTTTGGTGGGGAAGGCTATTAGAAAGTTTGTCAAATCTTAGAGTTTAGCAAAATTCTCACAGGGGGTTTGAACAATGGAGCCTAGAAGTAAGTATTTGGGGTGTGGGGTGATGGTGGGAGAGAAAGAAAGAGCATAATAAAATTTAGAGGTTCCAGAGCTTCACTACTGTGAGCTCCTGCCCAAAATGGGGCATGGCCGTGTTAGTTTTTCTGCAGCAGTAGAAGAAAAAGAAGAATTACAGATTTATACCCCGCCCTTCTCTCTGAATCAGAGACTCAGAGCAGCTTACAGTCTCCTATATCTTCTCCCCCCACAACAGACACCCTATGAGGTGGGTGGGGCCGAGAGAGCTCTTATAGCAGCTGCCCTTTCAAGGACAACTCCTGCGATAACTATGGCTGACCCAAGGCCATTCCAGCAAATGCAAGTGGAGGAGTGGGGAATCAAACCCGGTTCTCCCAGATAAGAGTCCGCACACTTAACCACTACACCAAACAGCAATAACTCATAAAAGTTCGTACCCTGCCATGAATTTTGTTAATCTTTAAGGTGCTGCTAGACTCTTGCTCTTTTCTAGAATGGTGTTTTGCCGCTGGGATCCCTCATGTCCAGATCCCTTTGAATACTTGACAGAAGGGCTTTTTGGGTAGGGAAAGCCTATTAGGAACGCTTGCATATTAGGCCACACCCCTTGACATCACCATTGTTTTATAAGGGGCTTTTTATAGAAAAAGCCCAGCAGGGATTCATTTACATATTAGGCCACACCTTCTGACACCAAGCCAGCTGGAACTCTGTTCCTGTGCATTCCTGCTAAAAAGAAAGCCCTACTTGACAGGCTTTATAAAGAGCTAGGAATGGATCATGCCAAATTGAAAGGAGATGGCAAACATTGCACTGGAAAACAAACAAAAAGTTCATAGCTGCAGAATCACTTTAAGCTACTTCAGTCTGACAATAATCAACCCCACCAAATCACTGTGATGGTCTTTCAGTAGCTTCTCTTCTGTGGTGTTTATGGTGGAGTCTTTAATGAGTATTTGGAAAAGGGAAATGCTCATTCAGCAAATGGATGAGATGGGTGTCTCAGTGGAAACTTTGCTTTCATTTCAGCCAAATCAAGATTTGCAGTTCAGCCCAGCTGACAAGGAAGGATATAGCGCTGTCTAGGATTGCAGTATGAGTTGGAGTACGGTCCTAAATTATTGTCTTTTTTTTGAGTAGTGCTTTTCTAGGAAGAACACCTTTTATTTACATGGTAATACACTGAAAAAGCTGATATTATTTGTTCTATTTATTCAATGCAACTGTGGTTTAAAAAGTTCCTTCCCTTGTCTCAATGTAGAGAAAAGCAGGGATTCTTTAACTAGATATATTTCCCCCCTCACATTTAAACTCCCCTCCCCCCCAGTAAAAGAGCCCCGTGGCGCAGAGTGTTAAAGCTGCAGTACTGCAGTCCTAACCACCGCGTAAAAAGTCTGCTGTGAAAACGTCAGGGGCGTAGCTAGGGCTTTGGGGGCTCGGGGCCCAAGATTTATGTGGGCCCCCCTACGTGTGTGCACGCCACCGGAAACAGGAAGTGACGTCACTTCCAGCGATGTCACTTCCGGTGACATCATGCCACCGCCGGAAACAGGAAGTGACATCACTTCCTGTGACATCATTTCCCCCGTGCCACCTGCCGGAAACGGGAAGTGATTCCTGAAAACTTATACTCTGGAACTTTTGTTGATCTCTGAGGAGCCGGTGGACTTTGACCTAGGAGTAATCCAAGTAAAGTTAAGCCATTTTTCAAAAAAAACGGGGCCCAGAAGTATTTAACAGCACTGTGCCAACAGCAGCCATGCCAGCACATTACCTATCATTTCCCCAGGTGATCCAGGTTACTTTTTAAAATCTTCTTGGGGACTTCTCCGTGGCTGCAGAAGTTCTGTACCGATGTTACCTGGAACGCTTTGAAAGGAAGGCCAGGATCACGCACAATCGCTATTGCGGGGGTGGCCGAACTTGCTTAATGTAAGAGCCACACAGAATAAATGTCAGATGTTTGAAAGCCACAAGGAAGGAAGGAAGACAGACAGACAGATGATTTATATTCTGCCCTCCACTCTGAGTCTCAGAGTGGCTCACAATCTCCTTTATCTTCCTCCCCCACAACAAACACCCTGTGAGATAGGTGGCACTGAGAGAGCTCTCTCAGAAGCTTTCAAGGACAATTGCTACGAGAGCTGTGGCTGACCCAAGGCCATTCCAGCAGATGCAAGTGGAGGCGTGAGGAATCAAACCTGGTTCTCCCAGATAAGAGTCTGCACACTTAACCACTACAATGGGAGGGAGGAAGGAAATGGATGGGGAGGGAGGGAGAAGTGGAAAGAAATATACTTTAACTTTAAATGCACTCTCCAAGTCACCAGCTAGCTTGGCAAAGTGATTTAAAGAGACAAATGCCTTCTCCAAGCCAGCTACAGGGCAGTGGGGATTTCAAGAAACCTGGACTGGCCACAAAAACAAAAGTTCTGTGTTAGAAACTGCGTTCTCATGGGGAATTTGCAACCTCGAGTGACAGACATGTCCATTCACAACCAATTTTAGATCCAAAACCTTCAGGAGTAACTCAAGAGAGTTTTGAGAGCCACACGATATGTGTGAAAGAGGCACATGTGGCTCCCGAGCAGCAGTTTGGCCACCCCTGTGCTACTGGTAACCCCCAGGTCCTTGAACTCAAACTGCACTCCCCAACAGGCTGTGGCACAGTGGAGCAGTCCCCTCTACTCCAAAGCAATTTGGGGCCAGTCTCCATCAGCCTGACCTACCTCAAAGGGTTGCTGTGGGGACACAACACAGCTCCTTAGCTGAGATCAAAGTGCACTGGACAGAGGAGCAGATCAACACAGCAGGCAGGGGACCCCTCCACCCCCAGCCCCCGGGGCTGTGGCGGCACGGAGGCCATTGGGCGTGGGGAGAGCCAAACTCACTTAATGAAAGAGCCACATAAAGTAAACATCCGATGTTTGAGAGTTGCAAGACATGCGCATCAGGGGAAGGAAGGAAGGAATCACAGAATCCTAGAGTTGGAAGGGACCTCTAGGGTCATCTAGTCCAACCCCCTGCACAATGCAGGAAACTCACAAACACCTCCCCCTAAATTCACAGGATCTTCATTGCTGTCAGATGGCCATCTAGACTCTGTTTAAAAACCTCCAAGGAAGGAGAGCCCACCACCTCCCGAGGAAGATGGGGAAGGAGAGGTGGGAAGAAAGCAACTTTAACTTTAAATGCATTCTCCAATCTGCCAGCTGACTTGGCTTGGAGAAGCGATTTAAAGAGAGAAATGCCTTCTCCAAACCACCCAGTGGGGACTTTGCGAGCCTCACCAGATGTGTAAAAAAGCCACATGTGGCCCCCGGGTCGCGGTTCGGCCCCCCAGCTCCCCGCCAAGTCCTCCCCTCGGCTGCGCCCTCCTCAGCTGACCTGCGGTGTCCCAGAGGGAGATGTGGTGCGGCCCCCACTGCTTGAGGAAGAAGGCGCCGCCGACCGTGCTGACCGTGCCCTGGAAGCGGCGCTCCATGTAGCGGTGCAGCAGCGACGTCTTGCCCACGTTCATGTCGCCCAGCAGCACCACCTTGCCGTCGGGCTTCATGCTGGCCCGAGAGGGACTCAGGCAGGCAGCCCGGGACGCTCGAGGGCCCCTTTCGCCCTCCTCCTCCTCCTTCCTGGCGGCCGGAAAGGGAAAGAGCCGGGCGGGCCCTCCGGAGACCTCCTCGCTGCCCCAGGACTCCAGCTGGGAAGTTGGGCGAGTGGAGACATCCGGAAGGCACCTGGTGGACGAGGCGGGGCGGTGGGAGGGGAGAGGCGGCGGAGGTGCGCTGCCCTGGCCGCTCTGAAGTTGCGAAGCTGCCCCCATCGACGCCGCCCACCAGTCCCCAGGAACCCGGACGGAACGAGCGGCCTCCAGCGACCAGCACGTGGGCGGGGAAGGCGGCGAGTGCAGCCGGCTTCTGAGGGGCCCCCAAGGGGCCCCCCAGACCCCCCCAGACCTGGGGCGATCCGCTCCCCCCTCCCCCCTCCCTACGCCACTGGAAAACGTTGAGAAAGCAACGTCACCCCAGAGTCAGAAATGACTGGTGCTTGCACAGGGGACCTTTCCTTTCCTTCCCCCTCAAAAAAAACAGGCAATTGGGGAAACTGTTGGAATTTGGTTTATGATACCATGGTAGCAAGATGTGTTGTGTAGGACCCTACTCCAATTCATACTGCAATCCTAGACAGCTCTATATCCTTCCATGTCAGCTGGGCAGAACTGTGAATCTTGATTTTGCTGAAATGAAGGCTAAGTTTCCACTGTGTAGACCCAATGCTGGGTGATCATTCTAGGAAAAGGGAAAGTGTGCTGTTGAGTCACAACTGACGCTCCATGAAATCCCACCCTGTGGGGTTTTCAAGGCAAGTGAGAAGCAAAGGTGGTTTGCCATTGCCTTCCTGTGCAAAATCTTCCTTGAAAGACCAATCCTTTCTAGCTTCCAGCCTCTGATGGGATTGGGCTAGTCTGGGTTATTGCAGCTGCTGTGATTCACTCTAGAGTTGGTTATTATTGAAAGGTCCGTGAAAGTAGGTTTGCCTGAGGCAGCTCTGGACCCAATGTCCTAGCATCAGATTTATTTTTTCCACTTCAGTTCATATTCCATTTCAGACTTTAGGCAGCTTATAGGAATATTTAATATTTTACATATAAAAGAGGGAGGGAGAAATTCTCCAAGCTGGATCTTCTTGTGAGTAGTAGGTTTCCAGCTTCTCAGCAGCCCTTCTCCAGGGAACTGTTTGGCCACGGCATGAGACAAGATGCTGGACTAGATGGACCACTGGTCTGATCTAGCAGGGCTCTCCTATTGTTCTCATAAGGGAAAGGCCTTGGCTTCCGTTTCCTTTCATGGCCCTCTACAGTAACTGGTTGGCCACTGTGTGAGACAGGAAGCTGGACTAGATGGACTATTGGTCTGATCCAGCGGGGCTCTTCGGATGTTCTTAGGAAGGCCTCAGCCTCTCTGCCCTGTTGTTGGCCCTCCAGAGGAACTGGAGGCTGGCCACAGTGTGATACATGATACTGGACTAGATGGACCACTGGTCTCATCCAGCGGGGCTCTCCTGATGTTCTAATGAAGGCCTTGGCCTCTCTGCCCTGTTGTTGGTCCTCTGGAGGAACTGGTTGGCCACAGTGTGAGACAGGAGGCTGGATTAGATGGACCCTCACTGGTCTGATCCAGCAAGGCTCTCCTGATGTTCTTCTCAGGGGAAGGCCTCGGCCTCTCTGCCTTGTTGTTGGCCCTCCAGAGGAACTGGTTAGCCTCTGTGTGAGACAGAAGGCTGGATTAGATGGACCCTCACTGGTCTGATCCAGCAAGGCTCTCCTGATGTTCTTCTCAGGGGAAGGCCTCGGCCTCTCTGCCCTGTTGTTGGCCCTCCAGAGGAACTGGTTGGCCTCTGTGTGAGACAGAAGGCTGGATTAGATGGACCCTCACTGGTCTGATCCAGCTGGGCTCTTCTAATGTTTTCATCTTCTGATGTTCTCATTGCCTAAGGTTCCCAGCCACCCTGTCCACCAGTGGGATATGAGGGCTGCCAGATCCAGGTTGGGAAACTTCTGGAAATTAGGGGGTGGAGCCTGGGGAGGACAGGAACTTCAGTGGGGCACAGTGCTAGAGTCCACCCTCCAAAGCATCCATGTTCTCCAGGGAACTACTTTTGTAGTCTGAGGATGAGCTGTAATTCTGCGGGATCCCCAGGGCCCACATGGAGACTGGCATCCATATCATGGCCTCAGGCCTTGCTGGTCACACTGGTGTTATAAGAGTTGTCAGCCACTCACGGACTGATCATTTTATTGCCTCTTTCTTCCTGTCATAAGCCAAACAATTCAAAGGCTAGAGAACAAAGTTGGAGTCCAGTGGCACCTTTAAGACCAACAAACAAAGTTTAATTCTAGGTATGAGCTTTCATGTGCATGCACACAAAATGTACAGAAAAAAAATGCACACCACATGCACACAAAAGCTTATACCCAGAATTAATCTTTGTTGGTCTTCAAGGTGCCCATGGACTCAAGCTTTGTTATGTTGCTTCGGACCAACACGGCTGCCCTCCTGGATTGAATTCAGAGGTTATTAGAACTAGTAAAGGAACATTGTTGCCTAACTAAACGGGCTGTGCACAGCTGGAGGTGAGCGGGATGAATGGGGAGAGATGTGTGTAGATTCTCATATAAAACCTTAAGCACTGTTTGTGTGGTACGCTCTGAATCCACCAAGAGTACAAATTTCAAAATCCTAAATTGTAAAAAAAGTTTTGTTGGTATGTATATAAATATGCAGGGCTTTTTTGAGCAGGAATGCACAGGAACGCAGTTCTGGCTGGCTAGGTGTCAGGGGTGTGGCCTAATAGGCAAATGAGTTCCTGCTGGGCTTTTTCTACAAAAAAAGCCCTGTGTGAAACAATGGTGACATCAGGGTGTGTGACCTAATAGGCAAATGAATCCCTGCTGGACTTTTTGTATCAAAAAAGCCCTGTAAATATGTATGTGTGTGTGTTTTAAACTAACATGTCACAATCCAATTCAAAGAGATTACCTGAGTACCATATTAGGAACCCTTTCTCAAATTATGTCATGTGTCACTTTCTGCAAGTCTGCCCGAATATTTATCCTCCCCTTTTGTCTTTTAGCTCTAATCTCAAAAAGTTTTATAATTACCAGTTCTGGGTTGGAAAGTATCTGGAGGTTTTTTTGGGGGTGGGGGTGGGGGGTGGGGGGAGCCTGAGCAGGTGAGGGTTTAGAAAGGGAAAGAACCTCAGTGGGGTTGTGTCAAGATCCCTTGCCATTTGGTATTTACACACTTGCTTGCTATTTCAGAAAGAAACTAAACTTAAAGATGTGCCCCATGAGGGAGGTTAGCATTCCCAGTTCTGACTGACCTTTAAGGTTCCAAGATAGATCCAGTACTAATTCACGACCCATTTTCTCTATATTTAGGACTGTTTGCCATTCCATCCTATTGTCTGATGAAGTGTGCTTCTAGCACACGAAAGCTGACATTCTGAATAAAACTTTGTTGGTCTTAAAGGTGCAACGAGATTCCTACTTTGTTCTTCAGGGTTACTTAGGGTCTCATGGTGTCTGTAACTGTTTCAACTTTCCGTGTGAACTAATTCTTTTTCCAAGCGCGGGCTTTTTTGCTTGAATTCTGGCACGTCCATAACGGTCACAATGAAGGGATATAATCTGCACACAAAGACTTACATTCTGAATAAAACTTTGTTGGTCTTAAAGGTGCAACTAGATTCCTACTTTGTTCTTCAGGGTTACTGTTATCTCATGGTGTCTGTAACTGTTTCAACTTTCTGTGTAAACTAATTGCTTTGCCAAGCGCGGGCTTTTTTGCTTGAATTCTGGCACGACCATAACGATCACAATGAAGGGATATAATCTGCACACCCCAGCTGTACTTTAGTTCAGACACTCACCTGTGAGTTCTGTTATTTAAATAAGCACTTATCCTTGGAACATGGAGAGTGCCTGTTGTTGAAGACAGTACCAGAGCTGAGAGGTATAATGTCATAGAGCACATGTGGCTCTTTCACACATATTGTGTGGCTCTTGAAACCCCCACTACGCCATCGGCTGTCATTCAACTCTTTAAATCACTTCTCCAAGCCAAACCAGCAGGCAGCTTGGAGAACGCATTTAAAGTTAAAGTTGCTTTCCTTCCTTCCTTCCTTCCTTCCTTCCTTCCTTCCTTCCTTCCTTCCTTCCTTCCTTCCTTCCTTCCTTCCTTCCTTCCTTCCTTCCTTCCTTCCTTCCTTCCTTCCTCCCTCCCTCCCTCCCTTCCTTCCTCCCTTCCTCCCTCCCTCCTCCCACTCTCCCTCCCTCCCTCTCTCTCTCTTCCTCCCTCTCTTCCTTCCTCCCTCCCTCCCTCCCTCCCTCCCACCCTCCCTCCCTCCCTCCCTCCCTTCCTTCCTTCCTTCCTTCCTTCCTTCCTTCCTTCCTTCCTTCCTTCCTTCCTTCCTTCCTTCCTTCCTTCCTTCCTTCCTTCCTTCCCTCCCTCCCCTCCTCTCCCTCCCCTCCCCTCCCCTCCCCTCCCTCCTTTCTTGTGGCTTTCAAACATCTGATGTTTATTCTATATGGCTCTTATGTTAAGCAAGTTTGGCCACCCCTGTCATAGAGCCAAAGCAGCCATCTTCTCCAGGGAAACGGAGCTCTGTCATCGGAAGATTTGTTGTAATACCAGGAGATCTCCAGGTCCCACCGAGAGCTTGGCAGCCCTAAATAGTTTGGCCAGGAGAGGTGGAGGACTTGGTAGTGTCTGGCTATGTTATTGCAAGGGTATTTGCGGTGAATAGATTCCATCAATGACATGTTAACAGCTATAGGGCAGGAACTGGCTCAACTGTACTTCCCTTTGCCCTGTAAGGGGAAAATTTGGAACTGTGTGTGCACATATTTTCCTCCCTTATATGGGTAAATACTTGCTTTGCAAAATTAAAGGTAGACATTTAGAGAGAGGTGTATCCCCAAAGGAGCCATTTCTGCTTGTATCCGCAACCTGGAACCCAGTAGACCTCTTGGGTCCTATCCTGTGCATGGCTTATTGTAGTGTCTGCCCAAGTGCAAATGGCAGAGCTCACATTTGCCAAAACCCATCTTCACCTTGCTGCAACTGTTTCTGTGAAAACAGATGTTTTGGGGAGTCATCTTGACCTGCCCATGATTGTAATTATAGATGGGCTCTGGCAGAAATATCCAAACCTAGAAATATGTAACCCGCCGCAGCTGGGTAAAACCATCCAACCCATTCATTTCAAGCAAAGGCTTTTAATAAAGACCGGGATATTTTTGAAAACCCTTTTGTGTGTTTTTGTGGACTGTGGCAGCTCAGTGATAAAACACATGGTTTGCAGGCTTACTCAAAGAGTTTAAAGAACACTCGGGAAAGCTGGACTGGGAAAGACTTTGAAGAGATGCTCCCAGAGTAGAAAATACTGGGCTAGGTCAGTGGTCTTCACATCAAGCGCTGTAATCCTCAAGTGGCTTGTAGATTTTATTTATTTATTTAGTTGATTTTTATCCTGCCCTCCCCATAATCAGGTTCAGGGTGGATGACGACAAGATCTGTTCTGCTGGACTGCAGGCCTCTCTAAAGCTGCCATTTTTGGAAGGGTCTGCAGCTTATAGCATGTACAGAGAGCCTCTCTTTCAGGTGCCCTCAGCCTTTGGAGTCTGTGAGCACCTTTAGAATTCTGACACATTGTGGTGGGTCCAGTTACAAAATGGCTGCCATAGCTTCCCTTCAGTCACACAGTGAAGATCCTGGCACTCTTCTGGCAGCTGCAGCCAAGGCAGTGTTTTTTAAAAAAATCATCTGCACAGCCATTCAAACCTCCAGTGGCCAATCAGAAGCCTTGCTTGGCAAATGCCCCTTCTGGCTCTGCCCATTTTCTAATTGTGCCAGGATGGTGCCAGGAAAAATGTTGGCAGGTGCGATGGCGTGCCACATTGAGGCCCCTGCTCTGTTTGCATTTTCCCTGAAAGGAGAGACAGGGCTATGTGGTAGGGATGCTCAGCAATGGCAAAGATCCCATTCTGAGAAAAAACAGAGAGGGGAAAGAAACTTAATCCAAAAACTGGAGTAAGAAACCTAAAAGGTAAATATGCAATTAAAGGGCCAAACATTAAAAGCAAACTGTATAATAAATCATAAGCAAACATGCATGTATTTATTATAGAAAGCTAAAACCATTTAGGGCTGCATCATTAACCTCTATCCTTTGTACGATCATAAAACCACAATAAGAGCCCCATGGCTGCAGTCCTGCAGTCCGAACTCTCTGCTCACGACCTGAGTTTGATCCCGGCAGAAGCTGGATTCAGGTAGAATCATAGAATCACAGAGTTGGAAGGGACCTCTAGGGTCCTCTAGTCCAACCACCTGCACAATGCAGGAAACTCACAAATACCGCCCCCTAAATTCACAGGATCTTCATTGCTGTCAGATGGCCATCTAGCCTCTGTTTAAAAACCTCCAAGGAAGGAGAGCCCACCACCTCCCGAGGAAGCCTGTTCCACTGAGGAACCGCTCTAATGGTCAGGAAGTTCTTCCTAATGTTGAGCCAGAAACTCTTTTGATGTAATTTCAACCCATTGGGTCTGGTCCTACCTTCTGGGGCCACAGAAAACAATTCCGCACCATCCTCTATATGACAGCCCTTCAAGTACTTGAAGATGGTGATCCTATCACCTCTCAGCCACCTCCATGTTGACTCTGCTTTCCACCCTGCTGAGGTGGGTAAAATTTACAGGTGGGTAAAATTCACAGCTTGCTGGGGGGGAAAGGGTAGATGATTGGGGAAGGCAATGGCAAACCACCCCGTAAAAAAAAGTCTGCTTTAAAAATGTTGTGATGTGACATCACCCCAGAGTCGAAAACAACTGGTGCTTGCACAGAGAACTACCTTTACCTTTTTTTTTTTTTAAAAAAAACCACAATGAAAACCCACTTAACTTGTTTCGACCTAGACTGGTCTTCTTCAGAGGTCAGAAAAGTAAGTACGCATATTGGCTTATAATACAAAATACAATAAAACAATAGAACAGTGCTGGACCGCAAGCAAATTTAATGAAGTGACAACGGCTTAAAGATATTCTTGGGGCCTCTTCTTCCAGAGCCTTTTGTCCCAATCAAGGGCATACATATTGCATCCAGCGTCTGATTGCATGCCTCACCACATGGTCCAGAGTTGATTAAGGTAGGTATAAGGTCAGAGCCTATGTGCCAAAAGTTATGTGTAGGTCCCATTCCAGCCAGAAGCATTTCAGAAGCAGACACTTGGGCGCACCTCCTGCCTTCACCTTGCCTGGGACAGCCAGGCCCCATCAGTTGCTTCTCCCGTGTTCTATGTGGTGTGGAGACTCCTCCTACCAGAGAGGTCATAATTTCAGCCCCTCTTTTTCCTGTCAGAAGTTTATAGCTAGGGTTGCCAACTCTGGGTTGGGGGAATTCCTAGAGATTTGGGGGTTAGAGTCTGGGGAAGGATCCTCAGTGCGGTACAGTGCCACAGAGTCCACCTTCCAAAGCAGCCATTTTGTCCAGGGGAACAGCTCTCTGCCTTCTGGAGGACAGTTAATTCTGAGAGATCTCTGGCCAGCACCTGGAGATTGGCAACTCAACTTGCTGCTCAGGGAGTCTGTTCCTCCTGCAGGGTATAGTTAGGTCCAGGTCCTAGAAAACATGAAGTCCCCTGGGCTTATGGGTTGCCAGCTCTAGGTTTATAAATACATGGAGATTTTGGGGTGGAGCCTGAGAAGGGTTTGGGGAGGACTTAGAATCATAGAGTTGGAAGGGATCTCCAGGGTCATCTAGTCCAACCCCCTGCACAATGCAGGAAACTTACAAACACCTCCCCCTAAATTCACAGGATCTTCATTGCTGTCAGATGACCATCTAACCTTTGATTAAAAACCTCCAAGGAAGGAGAGCCCACCACCTCCCAAGGAAGCCTGTTCCACTAAGGAACCGTTCTAATGGTCAGGAAGTTCTTCCTAATGTTGAGCCGGAAACTCTTTTGATTTAATTTCAACCCATTGGTTCTGGTCCTACCTTCTGGGGCCACAGAAAACAATTCCACACCATCCTTTATATAACAGCCCTTCAAATACTTGAAGATGGTGATCATATCACCTCTCAGCCGCCTCCTCTCCAGGCTAAACATCCCCAATTCCTTCAACCTTTCCTCATAGGACTTGGTCTCCAGACCTCTCACCATCTTCGTTGTCCTCCTCTGGACCTGTTCCAGCTTGTCTATATCCTTCTTAAAATGTGGTGCCCAAAACTGAACACAGTACTCCAGGTGAGGTCTTACCAGAGCAGAGTAAAGCGATACTATCACATCACGTAATCTGGACACTATACTTCTGTTGATACAGCCCAAAATTGCATTTGCCTTTTTAGACACCACATCACACTGTTGACTCATGGTCAGCGTATGTCCTGAACATTCAATGGGGTATAATGCCATAGAATCTACCTTCCCAAGCAGTCATTTTTCTCTTTCACTTGGAGATCAGTTGTGATCCCAAGAGATCTCTAGCTACCACCTGGAGGTTGGCAACCCTACCTGGGCTAGTTTGCAGTAGCATAATATGGTGCTCCTGTGTTCTTATGCAATTTGTTTTCCTCTGTGATGCAGCTGGTACCTGGGGTACTTTGGTGGTGTTCTTGTAGTGGTTTGTGTTTGAGGGCTGGGCATTTCAGAATGGTTAATCGAGAATTGATTCCCACACACCTATCGATGTTGCTCATTGCCTCATTTCTGAATGACTAAGTGTGAATCACCTCCATTGAAGAAAAGAATTGTGCTTCACATGCTCTGGGACAAGGGCTTTGGGGTGTTATGATATGTGGTGACTGTTTTCAGCTGAGTCATCCGTCACTGGATGTTGAATCCCTCAAAAGACGAATGAGTTTTGCGTATGTATGTGTGAACTCCTGTCCTCAAGCATTGATATTCCTTTACCCCCAGTCAGGTTGTCAGAGGTACAGATGGATGGCCAAAATTTGCTGGGATTTTTAGATTGTTTTGCTTTTTTTCCCCTTAAGCATGCATTTTAGCAGCCCAAGATGTTCTCTGTGCTCAAGAAATAAAGATTCTGCTTCAAGGGAATTAGGGTTCTGCACCAAAACAAAACTGAATTCTGCAGCAGGTGTAAACTGGTGTAATTCTGCTCGCTTTCCATTATTTACTCTGGCTTTGTGGAAACATAAACCTTGGGGATAGCTCACATGGCTGGACAGACGCATACCACTTGCGTTCGTCTACACTAGAGATGAATGTTCAAATCAGAGATACTGCATTTACATCTCAGATAATGTGAGCTGGTCAGAAAGTTCGATCTGTGGGATTGTGCTGTGGATGCTAACCTCCAGGTGAGACTTGGAGACTCCCCAGAGTTACAGCTCATCTCCAGACTACAGAGACCAGTTCCTGTGGGGGGGAAAATAGCTGATTTGGAGGGTGGTCTCTGTGGCCTTGTACCCCACTGAGGTCCCTCACGCTCCACAGGCCCCACCCCCCAAATCTCCAGGAGTTTGTCAACCTCGATCTGGCAAGCCGTCTCCCCCATCCCCTACCGATAGCATGGGACATGACAGGTTGATAATGCAATAACTGGTGATCACTGGTGTTGCATTTGCCAATCTCCAGGTGGGGACAGGTTTCCCAGAATTATGGCTGATCTTCAGACAACAGGGATCAGTTCCCCTGGAGAAAATGTCTCCTTGAGAGGGTGAATTCTCCCTGCTGAGCTCCCTCCCCAGACCCTACTCTTCACAGACCCCACCCCCAATCTTCTGGAATTTACCAACACAGAGTTAGCAGCCCCTAACTGACAGTCACAGATGGGTGAATGAGACCGCACACTGAGGATGGAAGTCTTTGTGACTGAACGAGTGGAGGCAAGGCAGCCGTGGGTGGAATGCGTGTGCTTTGTGGGGCTTTTCTTGTCACAGGACAGCCCCTGGGCCAGCAGAATCTGAAAACTGTCTGATAAGCAGCCCCATAGTCGATAACAGTGGTGCAGATGTATCTGTAATACTGCTGCATCTTTCCGTGAGTCAGGACCTGGTGCCTCGGGCAGCCAGCCCACCAGAGATGAAGCAGCTGTGTTTACGCCTCTCATGGCTGTCTGCTGCCGTTGGCAACCAGCTGCCTTATTCTCTCATTCTCTCTAAATGGGCAAAATACCTGCCCTTGTACTCTTGCTTTCACTGTTGCAGCCCCCCACCTAGCAGAACGGCCTGCCTAACATGTTTTGGAAGGTTCCCAGTCTCTTGGCTTTCCACAAACTATACAAAATGAAGAACAAAACACGACTGCCCTCTTAAATCTATGCAAAATGAAATTATTCAAGAGAGATTTTTGCACAGGTTAAATAGGACTGTACTGTAATGAAATGGTCCAGGAAGGTTGCATTGGTCAAGGGAAAGGGCAGCGGCCTATATGACTGGGTTGCTACATATCACTGTTAGTGTGCTCCATGTACATAGTGTCCACACCATTTAACATGTCGTGTGCTTTGTCTCCGGCTTGTCCCAACAATCAATGCTACAGGTAGTTAGCTTACGTCGGTTACTTGATGGTAACTAAATAACCTGATGGTTACTTGATGGTTAGTTAGGCCATATAATCTGCCTTGAATCTGGTTAGTTAGGCCATATAATCTGCCTTGAATCTCAGCAACAAAGGTGGGCTAAAAATAACAAAGATAAAATAAAATAATTTCCCTTCCATCTCAGAGGGAAGATTGATTGCTAAGTCCTATGAAGTGCATCAAGAAACAAGTCTGGACGCTGTTTCAGTGCCCTGAATGGGTTTCAAACCAGTTTGGTGTAGTGGTTAAGTATGTGGATTCTTATCTAGGAGAACCAGGTTTGATTCCCCACTCCTCCACTTGCAGCTGCTGGAATGGCCTTGGGTTCAGCCATAGCTCTAGTAGGAGTTGTCCTTGAAAGGGCAGCTGCTGTAACAGCTCTCTAAGCCCCGCCTACCTCACAGGGTGTCTGTTGGGGGGGGCGGAAGTTAAAAGTTGATTGCAACTGCTCTGAGACGCTGAGATTCAGAATATAGGGCGGGATATAATTTCTCCTTCTCTTCCTCTCCTCTCCTCTCCTCTCCTCTCCCTCTCCTCTCCCTCTCCTCTCCTCTCCTCTCCTCTCCTCTCCTCTCCTCTCCTCTCCTCTCCTCTCCTCTCCTCTCCTCTCCTCTCCTCTCCTCTCCTCTCCTCCCTCCCTCCCTCCCTCCCTCCCTCCTCCCTCCCTCCCTCCCTCCCTCCCTTCCTTCCTTCCTTCCTTCCTTCCTTCCTTCCTTCCTTCCTTCCTTCCTTCCTTCTTCCTTCCTTCCTTCCTTCCTTCCTTCCTTCCTTCCTTCCTTCCTTCCTTCCTTCCTCCCTCCCTCCCTCCCTCCCTCCCTCCCTCCCTGTCATTTATGGAACTAAAACAATGTTTTGTGCTGTGTGGTGGGTGTACTTTATTTGCGTCATTCACTAAGGCTGCAGAATCAAGCTTTTCTTACTGCAGAATTTGAGCGCCTGGCAGAGAATTTTGAGTTCTTCGTTTGGGCAGAGGAGACGCCAACCTAGCCTCTGTGGCTGTAGCCCTGAACAGGGGCACCGGTGGTGATCAGTGCTGTGCCACCAAGTGTTGATCCTGCCAGCTTTTTCAGAGCAGCCACCACCAGCAGCAAGATTGGCACAGTTCCCATGGGGCCTTGAGGCGTCAGGTGTGATGTTTAGTAGGGATTATTATGTAGAGGTGAGTAAAGCAGCTCTGTTTTACATTCAGACAAACTTGAATAGCTCCTAAATCAGGGTTCCCCTACATGGTGCTCATGGGTACTGTTATGTATGTGGTTTTAGTATGGGATTCTTGCTTGGCTTATTGGAGCCATGAGAGCGGAGCTTGGGGACTTGGGAACAGTGGACAGTAGGGTCCCAATAGCTGCTGCCCTACACCAGTCACAGGCCCCCTGCCTGCGTGAATGACCCAATGACGTGCTTGTGTGGGAACCAGTGGTTGCATATAGGTTTGGGCTGTGGGCCCACTCTCCAGTCTTGTTCGGGCAGCCCTATACCATGCTGCCTCTAATAAAGAGCTGTTGTCACTGTTGCCTCGTCTTCTTGATGCTTTGAACCCACTATATTATAGGTACCATAGGACCCATCAGTACTTCCCTTGGTGCCTACTGAGATTTCAGAGAGTGGGTAGGGCCATGGTAAGGCTGTGCTCACTCAAGTGGAAGGATTTTCAACTGGAGGACCAGGAGGATGTCGTAAGCATCTCGACTTTCCTTAGTGGGTGTGTGGTTGCATTCACCCTTTCAGGGTTTTCTTTTTTCTGGGAGGAGTGAGGAGGGAGGTATTCTGTTTGGCTTTGCCTCTGGAGGTAGCCATTTTGAGTATGACTTCATCTCCTGTGGCAGCCATTTCAGTGGTGCTCACCGCCCCCTCTCTCAGACTCTAAAAGGTTGAGGACCTCATTCCTAAAGAATGATATGAACATCCTTGCAGGGATGTTTTCAGCATGTGTACCTTTTTTTTGTAGCAGGAACTCCTTTGCATATTAGGCCACACCCCTGATGTAGCCAATCTTCCTGGAGTTTACACTAGGCCCTCTAAGAAGAACCCTGTAAACTCTTGGAGGATTGGCTACATCAGGGGTGTGTGGCCTAATATGAAAAGGAGTTCCTGCTACAAAAAAAGGCCCTGTTTATATCCTTCTTTCAGGGGTTGCCTTCCTCTCCCCCAGCTCTTGTGTTCTGTGAGATCCTGGAAATTCTGAAGAGCCAGTAATGGAAAAGCCCTCATTGAAATAAAGCACCAGGGTGGAGATCTTCTAATGCAGTTATGGGAAGGGCCCAGGCACCCCCACCCCGTATCTGTCACCCTAGGTAAGAACGACCATGAGAACAGGTTGACTGTTTTGCAGCCCCTTTCCTGCATTTGATGCAGTAGCAGTTCCTCATATTCTACAAGGAGCGGCCATGAAGTCTTCTTCATGTTTAAGAGAGAGAACTGGACACTCTGGGTGACTTTGTGAATCAGTTTTCTTTTTGAGAAGTCTGCAACTTCAGGAGTGAACATCAGACATGTACCCAGACAGATGGTCAGTCTGTAAAAAAACTTCGGTTTCTCTAAAAGCTTCTCAGTCAGGTGCAAAACTGTCAGGGCTTGGTCTTCTTCCTTGGACACAATAGAAATCCCAGCTGCTTGTGCATTGCTGGATTCTTATTTTCCCCACTTGTAATTTCCTGTTAGTGGCCCCGTGGCGCAGAGTGGTAAAGCAGCAGTACTGTGGTCTGAACTCTCTGCTCACGACCTGACTTCGATTCTGGTGGAAGCTGGGTTCAGGTAGCTGACTCGAGGTTGACTGAGCCTTCCATCCTTCTGAGGTCAGTAAAATGAGTACCCAGCTTGCTGGGGGAAAAGTGTAAAAAGATGATGAAGAAGATATTGGATTTATATCCCGCCCTCCACTCAAAGAGTCTCAGAGCAGCTCACAATCTCCTTTCCCTTCTCCCCACAACAGACGCACTGTGAGGTAGATGAAGATATTGGATTTATATCCCGCCCTCCACTCCAAAGAGTCTCAGAGCGGCTCACAATCTCCTTTATCTCCCTCCCCCACAACAGACACCCTGTGAGGTGGATGAAGATATTGAATTTATATCCCGCCCTCTGTTCCAAAGAGTCTCAGAGCGGCTCACAATCTCCTTTACCTTCCTCCCCACAACAGACGCACTGTGAGGTAGATGAAGATATTGGATTTATATCCCACCTCCACTCCAAAGAGTCTCAGAGCGGCTCACAATCTCCTTTATCTCCCTCCCCCACAACAGACACCTTGTGAGATGGGTGGGGCCGAGAGTAATCTCACAGCAGCTGCCCTTTCAAGGACAACCTCTGCCAGAGCTGTGGCTGACCCAAGGCCATTCCAGCAGGTACAAGTGGAGGAGTGGGGATCAAACCCGGTTCTCCCAGATAAGAGTCTGCACTCTTAACCACTACACCAAACTGGTTCTCCAAAGACTGGGGAAGGCAATGGCAAACCACTCTGTAAAAAGTCTGCTTTGAAAACATTGTGAAAGCAACGTCACCCCAGAGTCTGAAATGACTGGTGCTTGCATAGGAGACCTTTCCTTTCCAATTTCCTGTTTCTTCAGTCCCCCTTCCCGTTCTGCCTGGGTTTTGCTCCCTTTACTGGTCGATCGGATATTACTCTGGTTTATGTTCGGCATTTTTATGCAGGACATAAACTGGGGTAATGCAGAATCGACTAGAAGGAGCATAATACATGCAGAACAGACCCCTCCCCGAAGAAACAGGAACTTACATGTGAAGAAAATGAAATGCAGAAAAGCCCCTTGTCTGGTTGCCACCCTGGGCATGTGGGGTGTGTCATTTGTGGTATAGTGGTCAGAGTGCCGGAATGGGACCTGGGAGACCCATATTCGAGTCCCCCCTTGCTATGGAAGCTCACTGAGTGACGTCAGGCCAGTCAGACACTAGCCTACCTCCCATGGTTGTTAAAGAGGATAAAATGGAGGAGTGGGGTGTGGGGGTGTGGAGGAGTGGAGGTGTGGAGTGGACGTGTGGTGTGGAGGAGTGGAGGAGTGGATGTGTGGAGGAGTAGGGGAGTGGACATGTGGAGGAGTGGGGGAGTGGATGTGGGAGGAGTGGAGGTGTGGAGGAGTGGGGGAGTGGACGTGTGGAGGAGTGGGGGAGTGGAAGTGTGGAGATGTGGAGGAGTAGGGAGTGGACGTGTGGAGGAGTGGACGTGAGGAATGGAGGAGCGGACGTGTAGAGGTGCGGAGGAGTGGAGGAGCGGAAGAGTGGATATATGGGTTCCCGTTGGGAAGAAAAGCAATGTATAAATGAAGTAAATAAATTAATAGCTCTGACCATCAATGATCACTGTAATAATATTTCCCCTATAGAGAAAACATCTTCATCAGGGGGAGGTATTTGTGAGTTTCCTGCATTGTGCAGGGGGTTTGACTAGATGACCATGGGGGTCCCTCCCAATTCTGGGATTCATCTAGCTCTGAAGTTGTTGGCCATTGGAGTGTATTTGAAGCAACTGTTGTAAGTAGGCAAGGGCCATAGAGATACACATGCCTGTGCTCAGCCTTTGTAATCACTGCATGTTCCGGGAACTAATTCATCGGGAGCAGATGGTCACTTCCCTAGCCTGTCATGAGTTCTTTAAGTGGAAGAAATATATACTGAATGTGAGTTGCCCTTCCCCTCCCCTCCCCCAGGACTGCTCAAGGCTTAACAGCTGTGCAGCAGGCATAAATTCAACAGGTGAAGCTTCCCCCTCCAGCACTGCAGAGAGGGACAGCGAAAGCTTATTTTGCTGAATTCTGTTTGCTACTGAAGCAGAGGGTGGCCCTGGGCTCCTCGGTTGTGAGTGGAAGGGAACATACACCGCGATGATGTGATGTTATGTGCACATAAAGCTAAGCATTATAAGGAAGAAGAGGGGAAGAGAATGGGAGTGGATGAACATCTCTCATCACGTCTAGTTCTCTCGAGGGCTAGAAACTTGATTGTTTTGTCATTGGAGAATGAGAGGCTTGCATGTTTAAACAGGTTTCAGAAACTGTAGACCAGTTTACATAAATGCCTCTTTAAATACCTTGAGTAAGCTCACAGCCTGCAAGATTCCTTCTTTGGGAGCCCTTGTTTTTGATTCAGATGTTTCTCTGATTTATTTTAACATTCTGCCGCATATAGTCCCTCAGTCATGCTTCAATAGATGAGATTATCTTTATTTGGGATGGAGAATTCCTGATGGGGGCAGGGGAGGAGCTTCAGAGGGCATTTACAGATCTAACATCAATTGCCCTGTGATATTGAAAATATTAAATTGTAGGGATGAAATAGAAGGATAAAATGTGAAGCTTTATAGTCAAAGAGCACGTGCTTTGCATGCAGAAGTCCCCACAGCCCATCCCTTTAGGCTTCTGAGCTGGCAGGCTTGGCAAGGGATTCTCTGTCCAGCCCCAGTCAAGGATTGGGAGAAAAAAATGGCATCTCGGGACACTCTAGGGCAGTGGTGTCAAACATGTGGCCCAGGGGCTGAATCAGGTCCCCAGGCAACTGGCTCTTGTCTTCTCCCTTTCCCCCCTCTCTTGCTTCCTTCAACTTGCTTTGCAAGGCTTGCTCAATTGCACAGGAGCTACACAGCAAAACCTCAATTTTCTCCATTGGCTGAGACTCCTCCCTTTCTGGTCCCGTGGGGAGGAAGGGAAAGAGCCAGAGCTTCCTTTGCCCAGTTCCCTGGATCCCATGGGAGAAATGCAATGAAAGCACCTTTCAGACAAGCAAGTGCTAATCTTTTAAGCATGTTTTAAGGTTTTTTTTTAAAAATCTTTAGTTGTGTTTGTCTGTGTCCTTTAAAAAGTTTATATCTGCTACTGAATCATAAATAGGTACACACATGGCTTGGCCTGACATTGTCTCATTTATGTCAGATCCAGTCCTCATAACAAATGCCCCTTGCTCTGTGTCTTTTCTGTAGATATGAGGGGAAATTCCAAGAGTGTCATCTGAAAGTGACATAACATACTGCCAAGGTATAGGAACCTTACATCCAGGGGTCATTTAGTAGAAAAAGTGGTGCTGGAGTTCATTAGTGCAACTCTTTTACATAACTCATTTGCATATGCCACACACCCTTGACATCACCAGATGTCACCAAATTACGTCAGCTCAGCATGTACCTTAAAATGCTTCTTGAATTGTAATTTCATAGTAAAATATTACTCCCATCATTCTTTTAAAATTACTTTCTCCTATGTGGCCACAGTGGCATGAGGAAGATTTTCCATATGTCTTCTTGATATTTTTTGATTATTTTTCCAATTTTTTGTGGGGAAAAATATTAGAAAGTTTGTCAGATCTTAAGAGTTCAGCACAATTCTCAGAGGGTTTGAACAATGGAGCCCAGAAATATTGGGGGGTGGGGGTTAAGAAAGAAAGAGCACAAAAAAAATGTAGAGGTTCCAGAGCTCTATTCCTGTGAGCTCCTGCTCAGATTGAGGCCTACTTATATCCCTGGCATCTGTCCAGTAGTGAAGCTGAGAAACACCTTTGTCTGATGTCTTGGCAAAGAGGTACCATTCAGGTTAGTTAACAGTGGGTTGGGGGAATGTGTGTAACTCATGCTTTCACGTACATTAAATAATGCACCTTCAGTCCACTTTTAGTGTGCTTTGCAACTGGATTTTACTGCACGGAATGACTAAATTCACTTGCAGACATTTGCTAAAAGGGCACTGATGAAAGTGGGATGAAAGTGCATTAGTCACGCACGTGTCACTGTTCACTGTAAGGCAGCATGCTATGTCCATTCACAGCTGGAATGTTTTAAGCCCGTATATTTTTGGTTTGTGCACAGCCCTTGTTGAATGAAAAAAAATAATCAGATGCTTGCAGAGAACACGGAATGCTGATGGAGTCGGCATAATTTTCTGGCATTGCCCTTTTGCAACTGGCTGGACATGTGTTTGCTGATGGAAGCCTGGAACCAGCTGGTTGGCAAAAGATGGCAAGCCCAGGGATTCTGGAGGGGAGCCCATTACCCTACATACAGCATCACAGATGACAGATCTCCTGGCTACCCTGCAATTCGACTCCTTGTGAACTGCGAGCACCACTTCTTCCTTTGTTTTTTGGCTCTCCAGAGATTCTGAATGCCAGGTTTCGTTTTGTAGAAAAAGAGGTGCTGGAACTCATTAGCACAACTAATTTGCATATGCCACACACCCCTGACATCACTGGAAGGTGTACTAAATTATATCAACTTAGCATCCACCTTAAAATTGCTTCTTGAATTAGAATTCTCATAATGAAACCTTACTCCCATCATACTTTTGAAATTACTTTCTCCTATGTGGCCGCATGATGAAGATTTCCATCTACCCGCTTTATATGTTTTTATTATTTTTCCATTTTTTGTGGGGGGAAATATTAGAAAGTTTGTCAGATCTTAAGAGTTCAGCAAAATTATCACAGGGGGTTTGAACAGTGGAGCCCAGAAGCAAGTATTTGGGGAGGGGGGTAAGAAAGAAAGAGCACAATAAAATTTAGAGGTTCTGGAGCTCTGCTCCTCTGAGTTTCTGCTCAAAATGAGTAGACAGTACTGACCCTGATGGACCAAGGTGGTCTGATTCAGTATAAGGCAGCTTCATGTTTTCATCTCCCTATAACTTAGATTGCAGTTGTACTCACTGGCTGTCTCATAGTTTGAATGTGTGGTGCAAATCCGGCTGTTGAAGTATTAGGATATTGGCACAAACTGTTCCAATCTGCATGCCTGGCAATCCAAAAATACTTGGGTGCAACCTGAGCTGACTCGTGTACCCTGAAAATGCCCATTGACACATGGCACCTTGTTTACAAGGGACAAAGAATTTTCAGAGGGGTCTTTAGTATTTATGTTCTCATTTGCCCTGTACCAGTACCTAGAGAGCCAAAACTGAGGTCACAGTTTGTTTTATGGCTGCCAGAGGCTATGCAAAACCTTAATGCTGCAAGTGAGGCATTTTTAATGACAGCCAGGATTAGAATGTCAACCTAGGACTGAAGGCTCAGATCCTTGCTTGTGCATGACGTTCACAAGGTGGTAGTGGGCCAGGTGTGATCTCTCAGCCTAATCTGTATTATAACCAACAACATGGGATCACAGTTCACATTACTGGCGATACAGAAAACAAACACTGTGGTGTGCAGGCTAACAACGTTTAGTGAAATTTTTAAAGAGTCATGTAAAACTATGGTATGCATTATAAAGAAGTACAACTTTACAACAGTACAAGAAAATCCAATGAGCAACTCATTTCATCAATAACTTCCTTAGGAGTATTCCTTTCTATTTCCTTCAAGGTTATCAGCCTGTTGTTACAATTCATTGTTAATGCTTTCTGCAGCTACTTTCTTCAAAAACTCTCATCCTGGAATAATCCATGGTAATTATAATAAGATACAACACAAAGCTGAATGGAAGTGGATAATTCTTAAATTTTTAATGAAATGATATTTTGATTTTTATTAATTCTTATCAAGAACTTACCTCTCAGCACCACTAAAGTGTTTATATTTATAGTAGGAGCAAGCCAGTTCTCTTGGAATAAACTATGGTAATTACAAGATACAACACAAAGCTGAATGGAAGTGGATAATTCTTAAATTTTTAAATGATTAATTTTTAAGATATCAATTGTTGTTAAAAACTTGCCTCTCAGTATCACTTAGTATATATATTTATACTAGGAGCTTAAGTCGGTCCTGGACTTCTTGAAGAAAATAAAGACGTTACAGAGAGCATTAACATTGAATTGTAAAAAGAGGCTGCTAACCCAGAAGGAAATACAAATAATCCTGAGGAAGTTTTTTGACGAAATGAGCCTATATCCGGGTGCTCATTGATTATATGATTCTTAAAAAGGTTTTACTAAACATTGTTAGCCAGTACATCACAGTGTTTGTTTCTTGTATTGCCTGTGATATGAACTGTGATCCCAAGTGGTTGGTTTTTCAGCCTCTAGATGAGACCTGGAGATTGCAACGGATCTCCAAGTGACAGAGATCAGCTCCCCAGGAGAAAATGGCTGCTTTGGAGAGGGGACTGTAGGGCATTATAACCGCACTGAAGCCCCTCACTCCCCCAAGCCAGTTTTCCAATTCCAAAAGCCTTTAATGGGATAGCACTTCCCCAGGCCCCCACCCCCCTAGGCTCTTGGCTTCCCACTGAAGCCCTTCAACTCCCCAGACTCCACACCCCAAATTTCCACAGATTTCCCAGCCGTGATAAACAGTGACCTTAGAAACCAGAGTGGGTGCAGTTAAAGCTTTTTTTTTTAAAAAAAGACTGATTTGTTTAATCTTGAGAAATCGCTGGACATCTTTATGTGTTGAGTCGCAGCTGATTTATGGTGACCTCTTGGAGGGTTTTCAAGCCAAGAAACATTCAGACGTTGTTTGCCATTGCCTGCCTCTGCAAATTCTTTCTTGGTGGCCTCCCATCCAAGCCCTGCTTAGATTCTGAGATTGGCCTATCCTATGCACTGTGTCACATCCTGAACATCTTTACAGAAAGGATAAAATGTCAGCATCTGGCAGGCCTAGTTTTCACTGAAACAAGGAATCTATGCTGAGGCTGTTCAGCTTTCGATTTCAGATAGAACTTTACATGAGGCAATATTTGTGCCTGGAGGATGGCTGCATTGTGTGAACGTCAGCTTGTAGTCTTGACTTGGTACAGCCAATCAAGGGTCATTTTGTAGAAAAAGAGGTGCCGGAGCTCATCAGCACGACTCATTTCCATAACTCGTTTGCATATGCCGCACACCCCAGACATCACCAGAAGGTGTACTAAATTATATCAGCTCAGCATCTACCTTAAAATGCTTCTTGAATTAGAATTGTCATAATAAAACCTTACTCCCATCATACTTCTAAAATTATTTTCTCCTATGTGGCCACAGCGGTATGAGGAAGATTTCCATCTGTGTCTGCTTGATATGTTTTGGTTATTTTCCCATTTTTTTTGTAGGGAAACATATACAAGTTTGTCAAATCTTAGAGTTCAGCAAAATTATCACAGGGGGTTTGAACAATAGAGCCCAGAAGCAAATATTTGGAGGGGGGGGGCTAAGAGAGAAAGAGCACAGTAAAATTTGGAGGTTATGGAGCTCCACTCCTGTGAGCTCCTGCCCAAAATGTGGCCAGCAGGCAAGGTACTTTCAGATACAATCAGATGGGTTGCTGTGTTGGTCTGAAGCAGCAGAACAGTGGCTCCTTTAAGACGAACGAAATTTCATTCAAGGTGTAAGCTTTCATGTGTGCGCACGAAAGCTTGTACTTCGAATAAAAGTGTATTGGTCCTAAAGGTACCACTGGACTTGAACTTTGCCCAGCCAAGATACAGGTTTACCAACTCAGTCTGAACTGACCATACTGTTCCCAAATGCACATATTGCCAAATACGTGTTTGGGTGGCGGGAAAAGAGCTGATGCTGATATGGGCTTCCCTTATCACCTGTAGACAATTTGCATTTTAGGAAGGTTCCTTGGGTTTTGATGGGTCCTCATCCATAAATGTTTCAAGACGTGGTGTGCCAATAAATTTTGCCTCAGTCTTCCCATCCGTCCTCTTGCCCCACCATCTTCCCTCTGTCTTCTTTGTCTGTAAAATTCTAGTTCAGTGAGCCATTACATACTAGAGTCAGGGGGCAACACTCTATCCCCTATTGTTGGCCCTCCAAGATAACTGATTGGCTGTTGTGTGAAATGTGATGCTGGACTGGATAGACCATTGGTATGACCTAGCAGGAATCATCATATCTTCTTAGCGTTTCTCCACACAAGCGGTAGGAGGATGAGGTGGAGAACTAGTGTGAGAACAGAACATGCTTTGTCTGCATCTGAAGCATTTGAAGATAGAGGCAACTTGTTCAGACAACTTGCCACTATGCGTATAGGGGAAGTATAACAGTTTCTTTGCATGTGAAGTGAGGTGGATTCTCTTCAATTGGTTTCTGGGAGTGAGTCCATCTTCTAAGAAAGCTGAGTTAAAGGACTCAAAGAGCCAGTGGGGTATAGTGGTTAGAATTTCAGCCTTGGATCTGGGAGGCCCAGGTAGAAACCCCCACTCTGCCATGGAAGCTGGCTGTATGACCTTGGGCCAGTCACCAACACTCTCAGCCTAACATAGGGGGATATCTTCTGTGAGGATAAAATGGAGATGCGGAGAATGCTGAAAGCCACTTGTGATTCCCATTAGGAAGAAATGAAGTAAATAAAATAAAAGGGAGCGCTCTGTGCAGTGCCCAGGCAATTGTGATCTGGTCAGATCTCGGAAGCTATGCACGGTCAGTGGATGGGAGGCCACAAGGAAGTCCAGGGTTGCGACACAGAGGAAAGCAATGGCAAAGCACTTCTCAATGTTTGTTGCCTTGAAAGCACCACAGGGTCACCATAAATCAGCTGTGACTTGGCGGCACTTTGCGCATGCACCCCTGCACCATGCTGTACTTCAGCAAGGGAGAATGTGAATTGCAGTCATATTCTGTCTTTATAACACGAATGTCAAGGGTTCAGAATCCTACTTTGAGTGCTTGGCTAGTTTGGTGTAGTGGTTAAGTGTGTGGACTCTTATCTGGGAGAACCGTGTTTGATTCCCCACTCCTCCACTTGCACCTGCTGGAATGGACTTGGGTCAGCCCATAGCTCTCACAGCTGCTGGAATGGCTATTGCAGGAGTTGTCCTTGAAAGGGCAGCTTCTGGGAGAGATCTCTCAGCCCCACCTGCCTCACAGGGTGTCTGTTGTGGGAGAAGAAGATAAAGGAGATTGTAAATGGAGAGCCAGTTTGGTGTAGTGGCTAAGTGTGCGGACTCTTATCTGGGAGAACCGGGTTTGATTCCCCACTCCTCCACTTACACCTGCTGAAATGACCTTGGGTCAGCCATAGCTCTGGCAGAGGTTGTCCTTGAAAGTCCCACCCACCTCACAGGGTGTCGGTTGTGGGGGAGGAAGGTAAAGGAGATTGTGAGCCACTCTGAGACTCTTCGGAGTGGAGGGCGGGATATAAATCCAATATCTTCATCTACCTCACAGGGTGTCGGTTGTGGGGGAGGAAGGTAAAGGAGATTGTGAGCCACTCTGAGACTCTTCGGAGTGGAGGGCGGGATATAAATCCAATATCTTCATCTACCTCACAGGGTGTCTGTTGTGGGGGAGGAAGGGAAAGAAGATTGTGAGCCACTCTGAGACTCTTCGGAGTGGAGGGCGGGATATGAATCCAATATCTTCTTCTATCTTCTTCTTCTTAAGCCGCTCTGAGACTCTGAGTCAGAGAGAAGGGCGGAGTATAAATCTACGGAGAGCCAGTTTGGTGTAGTGGTTAAGTGTGCGGACTCTTATCTGGGAGAACCGGGTTTGAATCCCCACTCCTCCACTTGCACCTGCTAGCATGGCCTTGGGTCAGCCATAGCTCTGGAAGAGGTTGTCCTTGAAAGGGCAGCTGCTGTGTGAGCCCTCTCCAGCCCCATCCACCTCACAGGGTGCCTGTTGTGGGGGTGGAAGGTAAAGGAGATTGTGAGCCACTCTGAGACTCTTTGGAGTGGAGGGTGGGATATAAATTCAATATCTTCTTCTTCTTCTTGGCTCAGACCTGGGAGATTTTGGTCTCAGTTTCTACACAGCTGTGAAGTTTGCTGAGCGATCCAGATCCTGAAACTGTTGTTCTGCCTCCTTTGAAGGACTGCAGAGAGGGTAAAAGGGGAAAATGGCGCTCATTTTACTATGAGTCCGTTTCCAGAACAGCAAGTTATGTGATGAGTGCACACTCTCTGAGGCATCCCTATCCACTCTGAGGCATGACGGTACACCAGAAGGGCTGAAAGACTGACTACCTGATTAACTTCAGTTCTTCTGATCATGTTTTTTTCTCACTCTAGATCACTATATTTCTCTCTCTCCCCCCCCCCCCCCCCGGTCTCTTCCATCCTCACAACAATTCTGAGAGGTAGGTTACGCTATCTCTCGAGATCTCCTCAGATCTCAGAAGCTAGGCAGGGTTAGTAATTTGATAGGAGACCACCAAGGAAGGCTCGGCAGAGGAAGGCCATAGTATACCCTCTTGGTTTAATCCTTTGCCATACCACTGCGCTGTTTGACATTTTCCTGGAGTGACTGACCCAAAGTTACCCTGTGAACTCCATGGCAGGTTTTCTCTGACCTAGTCTGACCACTCAACTACTCTGGCTGCTTTGGAGACCGAAGAGGTGATTGCTTTGAAATCCTGCAGTACCTTTACCCACATCCGCTGTTCACCCTAATTTTTCACAACAATGAAAATTTCCCAGAGACCTTCCTGTACCTTTTAATTTGTAACAACCCTTAGTAGTGACACATGCATGGTTTGTGTTTAAGGGGTTTGAGCCTCTAGAAATTTAAATGTTCAAATGCACAACTCCCCCCCACCCCCAGAAATAAAATATAAGCCTCGTTTTAGGAGAGTTTCCATTAAATGCTGGGCTATTCTTAGCTTGTTCAAGCAATGCAAGCTGTCTGCAGCTATCTTCTGTGAATGTGAATGTAATATTCTGTTCTTAAAAGGAGAATCTCTTGAGTACCATCTTAGGTTCTCTTGCTATAACCAAGAAAGGAAAGCAGCAAAAGAGCTGTCCGTGGGAGACTGGACTGGAACCAATAGCAATTAGTCAAAATGAATACATTCTTCAATGTAACTTTTATTTGGGCACCGAGTGCTTAGTGATGCTAAGAGGGGGAAGAGAAAACAGGTGATGTGCTCTGATCCAAAACAAGCATTGCATTCTTTTAGATTTCCTTAAATGTACTTGTTGCAACAAATAATAGATTGATTTCTATTTAACATGTCAAAGCAGCTTCTATAAAACAAATTAGGTATTTTTAAAAGTCTATTGGAAGTCACTGGATGTTGGTTAGAAAGAGAATAGTGACGTGGATCAGAGGAGTGAGATTGGACTGTGGTTTAGTGGCTCAGTGGAAGAGCATCTTCTTGGAATGCAGAAGGTCCCAGGTTCAATCCACGGCTTCTCCAGTTTATGGCTGCGGTCACATTACAGGCTTGGTGCGATCTGATATGCCTCTGATTACACCATTTTATTTTGTATCTGGATTTTTTGATCAGATATCCCACCTTGAACTGGCTTCACCACATGCTTTCCCCATGGTCAATTGTTCAAAATGTTGTGGCATCATTTTTCTTGTGTCTTTCACTCATGCGTGTAAGCAAGTATCTGAAGTTCTGACTCCTTTTTGATAGCTCTGCAATCCCTCTGCCAAGTACTTTTGCCCGTCAGCCACCTTCCCTTTTCCTCTTTTCCTTGGAGAGGAGAGGGTAAAGTACAGATTTACATGTGAGTAGTCCCATTGACTTCAGTGCATTTACCTTTGTGTCAATCATAGGATGATGTCCAAAAGCAGCTGTGATGCAGAAACAGGAGAGAGGGACGAGATGGGGGTTTGTCGCTCAAAAACAACTCCCTTGGGGACTCCCGATCCAGAACAACTGCTTGGACACAGTGATTGACTACCTGATCCAAAAGGGGGAAAAAAGGAGACCAAAATGAAGGGAAGGTTCAGTCTTCCAAAATGGTTTGACTTCACAAGATGGGAGTTCAGACAGCTGGAAATGTGAGGTGAAAGTGCTGACATCTGTAAAGACCGAACTTTCCCCAGTGTCCATTAGCTCTGCTTCGATGACAGGGCAGAATGGGTTGGTGATGACTAGGACACAGATGTTGCTCTTTAAATTCACAAGGGTACTGCAACAATATCAGATCAAACTGCTCATGTGACCACAGCCAAGAGGAGCAGGCAGTAAAAGAAGAAAAAGATATTGAATTTATATCCCACCCTCCACTCCAAATCTCAGAGTCTCAGAGCTGCTCACAATCTCCTTTATCTTCCTTCCTCACAAAAGACACCCTGTGACGTGGGTGGGACTGAGAGCGCTCTCAGAAGCTGCCCTTTCAAGGACAACTCTGCAAGTAGGAAAAATCCAATGCATGGTTATAGGATGGGGGAAACTTGTCTTAGCAGTAGTATGTGCAAAAAGGATCAAGGGGTCTTAGTGGATCATACGCTGAACATGAGTCAACAGTGTGATGTGGTGGCTAAAAAGGCAAATGCAATTTTGGGTTGTATCAACAGAAGTATAGTGTCCAGATCACGTGATGTGATGGTATCGCTTTACTCTGCTCTGGTAAGACCTCACCTGGAGTATTGTGTTCAGTTTTTAAGAAGGATATAGACCACATTTTAAGAAGGATATAGACAAGCTGGAATGGGTCCAGAGGAGGATGACAAAGATGGTGAGGCGTCTGGAGACCAAGTCCTAAGAGGAAAAGTTGAAGGAGCTGGGGATGTTTAGCCTGGAGAGGAGATGGCTGAGAGGCGATATGATCACCATCTTCAAGTACTTGAAGGGCTGTCATTTAGAGGATGGTGTAGAATTGTTTTCTGTGGCCCGAAAGGTAATTAAATCAAAAGAAATTAAATCAAAAGAGTTTCCGGCTCAACATTAGGAAGAACTTACTGACCATCAGAGCGGTTTCTCAGTGGAACAGGCTTCCTCTGGAGGTGGCGGGCTCTCCTTCCTTGGAGGTTTTTAAACAGAGGCTAGATGGCCATCTGACAGCAATGAAGATCCTGTGAATTTAGGGGGAAGTGTTTGTGAGTTTCCTGCATTGTGCAGGGGGTTGGACTAGATGATCCTAGAGGTCCCTTCCAACTCTATGATTCTAAGAGCTACGACTGACCCAAGGCCATTCCAGCAGGTGCAAGTGGAGGAGTGAGGAATCAAACCCTGTTCTCCCAGATAAGAGTTCGCACCCATAACCGCTGCATGACACTGGCTCTTAGTAAGTGATGTGAAAGATCCGAAACCCTGGAAAGCCGCTGCCAGTCTGAGTTGACAATACTGTTTTCCATACCAATAGTTTGATTCAGTAGAAGGCAGCTTCATGTGTTCATAGAAGAGCCATGCCTGAGAGTATTATCTGGATAGGGCTTATGCATGAAAAGAATCTGAGGGAAGGCAGTGTGGTACAGCCTGGTCTCATCAGATCTCGGATACTAAGCAGGAAGGGAGACCGCTATGAAAGACTTTGCAGAGTAAGGCCATTGCTTCCCACTTGTCTTGAAAGCCCCACCTCTGCTTACCCAGAAAGCCCCTCTCTGTGATGTGACAGCACTGTACACACATACTAAAAGAATCCATAGCTCCTTGGCTCAGGAGCTCTGGTCTGCACCCAATTTACCCTCCTGCAACCTGATCACACTTTGCAGGGCTTTCTATGTGTTGGCTTTGAGTACGTACCCTGTTCTGACATTGTACCATTGGGTTGGAAAACCCAGATCTGCTCATCTGCAAACAGCAGATTTACTCTATCTCCAACTTGTCTTATGATGGGGTGAGTGTGGCTGGGAAACAGCTTCTAGATGTGACTGTGTGACTGAGCCCTTTTAATCCCTTAGGGGAAAGCGACTATATCAGGCCAAAATCCCTGTCTGATCACAGCCTGTGAGTTTCAGTCCCATCACAACATCTGTTGCCAACTGCTTGGGGATTTTTAAAAAAAGTGTCCTCCTTTTTCAATAGCAGCTTAATGAACTGTTCTTTGCCTCCTTGCTATGAAAAGCTTTAGCTACCCACTTTTTATATGAAGCCTTTGTTGAAGGGACATGATATTTTTCTCCAGGCCTGTGAACTTTGATGTGTTTTAAATGGTGCTACTCCATTTTAAGATCGCACCAATTATTGCCTAGTTTGCAGGGCTGTGCATGAGAAATGGTTCCTGCTCAGGTCTGTTCAGTCATTTTTGGAGTGTGGTTTTTGTGTTGTGTGGCTGCTGACTGTGTCCTGGCCAAACTAGGAACTGCTGGAGTTCAGTCGCTCTGGAGGAGGAGAAGAAGATGATACTGGCTTTATATCCCACCCTCCACTCCAAATTTCAGAGTCTCAGAGCGGCTCACAATCTGCTTTATCTTCCTCCCCCTGTGAGGTGGGTGGGGCTGAGAGAGCTTTTTACAGCAGCTGCCCTTTCAAGGACAATCTCTGGAAGAGCTACGGCTGACCCAAGGCCATTCCATCAGGTGCAAGTGGAGGAGTGGGGAATCAAACCCGGTTCTCCCAGATAAGAGTCCGCACACTTAACCACTACACCAAACTACACTCACTCTTTGCATTCCAGTCCAGTGTGGAACTCGATGACAACTACTTCAGTTCTAACATCCCTGTTTAAATCTGTCTTTATGGTAATAATAAAGTTAGCACTTGGTTCTGTACCTTTTGTGAGGCCTCTGCTTCATGACACATAGCAGGAACCAAAGTAGAAACACTTGAATTTAATTGCCCCTTTTTTGGAAGGTTTACATATGCTGTTTCTTTTGCTTCTGTTTCCTACTCTGCTGAAATATATCAAAAGATAAAACTGTCCCTTTTCTTTCCCAGACTGGTATTAAACACGCATACTAGTGAGTGAGCCTTCCAAATTCACCGGGGCTTTCTTCTGAGTAAACATTCTAAGCACTGCGCTCTCTGTCATTGTGGATGCAATTTTGTAATTTCAGTATTCCATTTGGGCTCTAATGGACTTTTCTTTGGAACCTCACTAGCATGCTGATCTTTCCTCTTAAGATTTTTTTTTTTGATGGCTTGTGTGTTGAAGTAGCTGTTACAGCATCTGCGTGTGCATAAATTGTGAGATAATTGTTATACTTACTGAATTAGGAGCCCTAGGGACCATGGGCTGTTGCTGCTTGGCATTGAAATGCAAGCAAGATAACAGTGAGATGAGCGTAGAACAGAGAATTAGCTGCCGTGCAGTGCTGGGAAGCGGGCGTTGAATCTAATGTAATCAGACCTGGATTAGGAATGGAATATCTCAAGCAGCAGTCATTTTCTGTGTTATCCTTTATGTATCTACCTCAGCTCTGTCTTGCTCAACCCAAACCACAAGTACCTTTAGCTTTAGGCCTTTGATTATTTCCTCTTCCATCCACCTTCAGCTCCCTAGCTGCAGTCTATAACATTTTTAGCCCACTTTTACTTCTAGTCAGGGCTATTTTTGAAGAAAAAGCCCAGCAGGAACTCATTTGCATATTAAGCCATACCCCCTGATATCACCAGTTTGGTGTTGTGGTTAAGTGTATGGACTCCTATCTGGGAGAACCGGATTTGATTTCCCACTCCTCCACTTGCACCTGCTGGAATGGCCTTAGGTCAGCCATAGCTCTGGCAGAGGTTGTCCTTGAAAAGGTGGCTGCTGTGAGAGCTCTCTCAGCCCCACCCACCTCAGAGGGTGTCTGTTGTGGGGGAGGAAGGTAAAGGAGATTGTGAGCCACTCTGAGACTCTGAAATTCTGAGTGGAGGGCGGGATATAAATCCAATATTGTCCTCATTGTCACAGTCATCATCATCATCATCATCGTTTCACACAGGGCTTTTTTATAGAAAAAGCCCAGCAGGAACTCATTTACATATTAGGCCACACCCTGGCACCCCCGGTCAGCCAAAATTGCGTTCCTGCTAAAAAAAGCGCCCTGCTTCTAGAACTCTGCATCGTGTACATGATCCCCCCCTCTTCCCCCTCACAGTAATCATAATGAGAGAAGGGGGGCAAAGTCAGCATATAAACTTGATGGCCAGTAAGGGTTTGAACCTGGATCTTCCTAGAGACTTTATGTGGTGTACTGGTTAAAGTATCAGACCAGGGTCTGGGAGACCAGGTTCGATCCCCCACCCTGGCACAGAAGCTTGCTAGGGGACCTGGAGGCAGTCCCATAGATTCAACCTAACCTACCTCATAGGGTTGTTGTGAGGGTAAAACGGAGGACTGAAGAATGATATTTGTGCCCCCTTTGGAGAGAAAGGTACAATATTAAATAAATATATAAAATTAAATCTCTACCTATTGTACAGAAATGCGTCTTGCTCCTTCTCTATACTGAAGATGTCTGTTTGGTGTAGTGGTTAAGTGCGTAGACTTAACCACTACACCATCTGGGAGAACTGGGTTTGATTCCCCACTCCTCCACTTGCAGCTGCTGGAATGGCCTTGGGTTAACCATAGTTCTCACAGAGCTGGCCTTGAAAGGGCAGCTTCTGTCAGAGCTCTCTCACCCCCACCTACCTCACAGGGTGTCTGTTGTGGGGGAGGAAGGTAAAGGAGATTGTGAGCCACTCTGAGACTCTGTCCTTGAAAGGGCAGCTGCTGTGAGAGCCCTCTCAGCCCCACCCACCTCACAGGGTGTCTGTTGTGGAGGAAGAAGGGAAAGGAGACTGTAGGCCTCTCTGAGACTCTGTCCTTGAAGGGGCAGCTGCTGTGAGAGTCCTCTCAGCCCCACCCACCTCACAGGGTGTCTGTTGTGGGGGAGGAAGATAAAAGAGGTTGTGAGCCACTCTGAGATTCAGAGTGAAGGGGGGGATATAAATCCAATGCTGTCTTCTCTGCAAATGTACAGAGTGAATTGGAGTCAAAAGGTCAGATTACTCTTTCCAAAGACAAAAAGGGCAATTTTTGGTGAAAAGGAATTGCTTTGTTTATATAGCTCCCTGAGGGTACATGGTACTTAACATATCAAAATATTCAAAAGAAATGCTCCTTCCTACAGGAAATTATACTCCAAATTTAATTCTGAATCAAACAGGAATCACTCTGGCAGGAATTGAGGGTATAAATATTACAAAAAAAATCTAGGGAGGGAAAAAGGCCAATGGATGAATGCAGTCAAAGTTAACTATGCAGTCCTGTCCTGTTCATGTTTTGTCTGAAGTATTGAGATCAGTAAGATTTGTTCCCAAGGGGTGGGCAAGAGCAACAGCTGCTACCGACCGGCTGCCTCCCTCTGTTGGGGGGGGGGGGGCGGGCTCAGTGACATCTGTCCTTCTTGCTCATTGGTCAGGGGCTGTTTTGTAGAAAAATAGGTGGTGGGGCACATTAGCATATGCCACCCCCCCAGCCAAAAGCAATTCGATGCAAGGAAGGAGAGCCCCATGCGAGTGATCCAGCCAGCCCAAGCAGGCCTCATTTGCTTTGGGCTCCCCCCCCCCCCAGTTAAAAGGCCAGCAAGCTACTCACCACCCAAAATCACATAAGAAGTGGAGAAGTGGAGAAAGGGTGGGGCATGGGCTTCTCCAGGGGTTAATGGGAGCTGCTAGGGGCGTGACAAAGCCCCTGGTGGCTGGCTGGCTGCCCATTCTCCTAATCCAGGGATTCTTATGCAGCTGTACCTATTATTCAGTGGACAGGGTAGGTGGGGAGGAAGAGGGGGAACCGTCAGAAAGGTTCAGGAGCTGAGCTCCTGTGAGCTCCTGCTGAATCTGAGGCCTGCTATTGGTTAAGACCACCCTTGTTGGTATGAGGTTCTGACCTGGTCGAACCAGTGATAGCCCACTGCATTTACAGCGCTTTGCAGATAAAATTGCTCTAATTCTCTGTTTCTTGGATGTTAACATTGGCAGTGACCTTGATAGCACAACAGTTTGGATAAGGTGAACCATGAGTCCAAATTTACTTATTATGGTGACACAGCCTCAAGGGTTTTTTGGTGTCCGGGGCAAACTATGACCATCTAGTTCATCATTCTATTTTCTACAGTGGCCAACTAAATTTTTTGGGGAAACCAACAACCATTACACAAAGAGTGCAGCTGTCCCACTGTGAACCCCAGGCAAGTGGCATTCTAACACATGCTGCCAAGGGCTTTTTTTGTAGCAGAAACTCCTTTGCATATTAGGCCACACTCCCCTGATGTAGCCAATCCTCCTGGAGCTTACAGGGCTCCTCTTACAGGGCCTACTGTAAGCTCTTGGAGGATTGGCTACATCAGGGAGGTGTGGCCTAATATGCAAAGGAGTTCCTGCCACAAAGAAGCCCCGAGTCACTGCCTTTGCTCATGGAGGGTAGGTTCCAACTTCTGACCATTTTCTCCATTACCTGCTTTAATTCTGCCTAAGATCCTAAAAAAACTCACTCTAGTAATTATCAGGATAGGTTTTACTTGACCAGCACATACATGGATTTAAGGGAAAAACAACTAATCTATTACTTTCTGAAGTCTGGTTTGGTCCTTTGGTACACTTAGTTTGCACATCAAAAGTCAATGAACATTTCCTCCCCCCTTCCCCCTATTAATTGTGGTTAGAAATGGTTTTAGGAAATTAACACATAAAAGATTATTGATTTTAATTAAAAAAAGCAAAGCAATTTGGCCCATTTAAACAGGTTCTCATGGTGGGACTCATTGGGGCAGAATTTTAAGGGTGTTCTTTGAGATTTTGATTCAGAATGACAGCTTCAAAGACAGAGGGTTTTGGATTGGGGGGGAACTGAAGGTCAGGCACTAATGCAAGTAAGAAATAGCAGGGGCAGCCCAGTCTTTAGTCAAAATGAAGCATCTGCCATGAGCAGCAGATTTTGGCCACCATCAACATGTGAAAAAGTAATGACATTTTAATGGGTTGATATATAAACTTAATGCAATCCTTTAGTAATAATTCTCCTGTCATGGTGGCAAATCTGACCATCCTGATTGGTTGGGGCTCAGTGGGACTGTGGGGTATCAGCCTTTGATGCGTCAAACTATCAATCAAAAGTACTTGCATGCCATTGGCTGAGTCTGTTCCTCTCTCCTGCCCAAATGGCTGTTGCTAGCCAGCAAAGCTGATTCTGTCAGTAAAAGGCAACCAACGTTAGTTCTGGCAGTTACTGTAGGAACACACTATTGGCTCATCACATGATGGCCACCATCTCTGACCTCCCATTGGCTGACTCCCCTGCCCTCACCTACCGCAGGCCCAGTAATGTTGAACACACCGCCAAAAGCAATCTTACCTCAGAGATAGCCACATCTTCAACTCTTCTCTGTCAGCTGGCCTCAGAAAGGGCTGCAGAGCTATTGCAACCTTACAAAAGGCCTCCCAGCACATGAAGCCTCCAAGGGCCACAGAAATAGTCAGGGAGGCCAGGCCCCACTGAGAGTGTTTCCTTGGAGCCTCTGGATGCCCCCTGGGAAGTGCTAGCCAGAGGCTGTTGCTAGGCAACCCAGGCTGCTTTTATCAGGAAAGGGAGAGGCCTCAGGGGAATAGAATGCCATACAGTCCACTCTCCAAATCAGTTATTTTCTCCAGAATGGGGAGAGAGGTCTGTTGTCTGGAGTCCAGATGGCAGAGATCAGCTGACCTTGAGGTGGGAGGAGGAGTGAATGCCTTCACTTGGGTGAGTGGGAAGACAGTGCGGTGGGGGGGGGGGACTCATTCAGAGGCTTTTAGTGATAGCTTTCCAGGTTGGTGGGAAATCCCTGGAGATTCTGTGGTAGAGTTTGAGGAGGGCATAGGAGTTAAGGCTTCAGAGTGGGATCTGACAGACCCAGATTGTTGCTGTGGAAGCTGACTGGGTGATTTTGGACCAGTCACACACTTCCAGCCTAACCTGCCTCACAGGGTTGTTGTTCATATCAATGGGGGGAGAGGAGAATGATGTAAGCTGCTTTGGTTCTCTCTTCTCCCCTCAAAATCGTGGAGAAAGGCTGTACTTTTCCGATATATTCTGTAGGGACGGGGAAGGTGATGGAAAGCTGAAATCAGAGGGAGAGATAAAGGGGAGATAGGGTTGCCAACTCCAGGTTAGGACATTTCTGGAGAAATGGGATGGGACCTGGAGAGGGTGGGATTTGAGGAAGGATTTTTTTTTTTAATCTGGGATTTATATCCTGCCTTTCCCACCGAGTGGCTCAGGGCGGCTTACAACATATATAAAACTAACATAAAATGGGGCCTCAGACAGGTATAATGCCATTTCCTTCTGGGGAACCATTGTTGCCAATCTCCAGGTGAAGCCTGAAAATCACACAGAATTGCAACTGCTGTCCAGATGAAATAGATCAGTTCCCCTTGAGGTGGGGGGGGGGGGGGAGTGAATGTCTTCACTTGGGTGAGAAGACAGCACTCACCCAGAGCCTCCTTCTACAGCCCTTTGGATTTTTCTCCACAGCGGACCTTACTGCTAGTTGATATATAAATTATTCAGTTCATTAATAAGTAAACGTAATTTATTGTTATTGTTACTATTACTCCTCCTACTACTGTTGGGAAGGCCAAAGGAAGATTGCCCCCCTTTGCTCACTGACATGGTTTTGACCCAGGCTAGCCCAGGTTGGTCAAAACTCAAAGGCTAAGCAGGGTTGGACCTGGTGAGTCGTTGGATGGGAGACCTCCAAGGAAGTCCAGGGTTGCTATGCAGAGGCAGGCAATGCAAAACAACCTCTGAATGCTTCAGACTAGCCCAGTTGTCAGCTCTTGGAAGCTAAGCTGGGTTGACCCTGTTTAGGATTTGGATGGGAGACCACCAAGGAAGGAGTTCCGGGGTTGCTACATAGAAGCAGGCAATGGCAAACCGTCTCTGAATGCCTTGAAAACTCTATGGCAGCGATCCCCAATCTTTTTGGCACCAGGGACCAGTTTTGTGGAAGACGGTTTTTCCACAGACGGTGGGGGGGGGGGGATGGTTTTGGGATGATACAATTGTGCACTTTATTTTGGTGTGTTGTTTAAGTGTGCGGACTCTCTTCTGGGAGAACCGGGTTTGATTCCCCACTCCTCCACTTGCAGCTGCTGGAATGGCCTTGGGTCAGGCATAGCTCTGGCAGAGGTTGTCCTTGAAAGGGCAGCTTCTGTCAGCTCTCTCAGCCCCACCCACCTCACAGGGTGACTGTTGTGGGGGAGGAAGGGAAAGGAGATTGTGAGCCACTCTGAGATTTGGAGTGGAGGGCAGGATATAAATCTAATGTCTTCTTCCTCCTCCTCCTGCTCCTCCTCCATTGTAATATATAATGAAATACTTATAATTATACAACCCATGGACCGGTTGCTAACAGGCCAAGGGCTGGTACTGGTCCACAGCTTGGGGGTTGGGGACCCCTGCTCTACAGGGTTACTGTAAGTCAGCTGCAGCTTGACAGCACTTTTCACTACATAGCTTTTGGGACTTTATTAGTTCTGATTGACAGGCAGAAATTCATTGGGTGGCTTCTCCCTATCATTGCCCTTCTAAGGGATAAAACTGTAGAATTTCTGCATGAATTCTAAAAATTGGCTATTTGGGTTTTCTGCCTCAGACACCCAGAAGTCTTGGGGTGGTACATATAAGCAGCATTAGTTTTATCAGGTGCATGAGGAAATGGGAAAAGGAAGGAGCTAGATTTGATAGAAGGCTTCCTTTGATACATGGCTCTGTAAAGTGATATACTCCATCTAAATTACCATATAAAAATAAGCATATTGCCTCTGCATATCACTTAAGTAACTGCTCTGACTTTTGCCATCTTAATGGCACAACCATTATTTCTTTAAAAAAAGAGATTGATTCAATTTCCTATGAAATACTGAGGCTTGTCCAGGCCTTAAAAGCCCTATAATTTGTGTATCCATGTGGCAATTACATTATACTTCCATTTTCTCTCCTTGTTTTCATTCAGAAGTGCCGTTCTCTTGATTTCATAAGGACTAGTGCCTGAATGGCTTCTCACAGAGTGATGTCATCACATCCCAGATGCAGCATTGGGACAGGCAACGGCAAACCACCCCGTAAAAAGTCTGCCGTGAAGACGTTGTGAAAGCAACATCACCCCAGAGTCAGAAACGACTGGTGCTTGCGCAGGGGACCTTTCCTTTTCCTTGCCGTAGCCTTCCCTAGTCATCTACACTTTCCCCCCAGCAAGCTGGGTACTCATTTTACCAACCTCGGAAGGCTGAGTCAACCTTGAGCCAGCTACTTGAACCCAGCTTCTGCCGGGATTGAACTCAGGTTGTGAGCAGAGAGTTTGGACTGCAGTACTGCAGCTTTACCACTCTGCATCATGGGGCTCTCCTTGCCAGCAGGCTAGAGCCCACAAAATCGGGGGATTCCCTGCCCCCACCTAGGGATTAGCATCCCTACTTCTTACTACTGGATTCAGTTTGTGGCATAAGTGCAAAACCAGAATGGATACGTTGTCTGGGAAGTCTTTCGGCCTCTGGGAACTAACAATCTGTATAAAGCATTATAGGGTGGCGGTAATGGAGAGTCAGCACAGTGTGGTGGTTGGGGGATTGGATGAAGGACTGGGAAACCCAGTGCATAACCTGCTGTAACACAGTTGTTGTGAGGATAAAATGGAGAAGGGAAGAATGTTTTGAGCCACTTAGGGTCCCCATTGAGGAGGAATGTGGGGTCTGAATGAAGTAAAATAAATAAAATAAACTGCCATGCAGCATTGCGTTAGAATTTGGACCACTGAAATTGAAGCATAGATTGTGTTCCCCATCTTGAGATGTTTGGTGTAGTGGTTAAGTGTGTGGACTTTTATCTGGGAGAACCATATTTGATTCCGCGCTTCACCACATGCACCTGCTGATGTGACTTTGACTCCGTCACAAGTTCTCACAGAGCTGTTCCTCTCAAGAGCAGTTTCTGTCAGAGGTGTCTCAGCTCCACATACCTTTACAGGGTGTCTGTTGTGGGGAGGGAAAGGGAAAGGAGATTGTAAACTGCTCTGAGACTCCTTTGGGGTAGTGAAGGGCAGGGTAGAAATCTCTTCTTCGTCTTCCTCCTCCTCCTCTTCCTCTTTCTCCTCCTCCCCCCTTCACATATATAGTTTGAATGGGCTCAGGGCAGAGTACAACAATATTCCACATGTGCAGGGTTTAGTCATGATAAATAAAGTAGTTCATGCCACTCAGATCAAAGGTTTGCTCAATTTGTTAATTTTACTATTCTGTCATTGTACCATTTTACATTCTAAACCATTGCCTACCAGATAATTTTACTTCACTGTCATTGGTTCTTAAATCTGTACCATGTTGCATTCTGGGCCACTGCCTACAAGCTATGTTTGGCTCTGCTCAGCTATGTGTGGCTTTGCTCACTGTGCCGGATTCCTCGTCTGATGAAGTGTGCTTAAGAGCACACGAAAGCTTACGTTCTAAAGAAAAATTGATTGGTCTTAAAGGTGCCACTTGACTCCTGCTTTGATAAATACTCTAGCCAGAGGTTTCCTTTAGGCTCTGTCTACCCATGACCTTTGAGCACACAGAGTTCAAAAGTGAAGCCAGTGAGGATGTCACATTGCACATGTATATTTTTACCTGAACAAACACCTGAAAAGGAACTAGGTTTGAGTCCAGTAGTATCTTAGAGACCAATAAGATTTTGGGGAGGGGGTATGAGCTCTCAAGAGTCAAGGCTCTGGCAAAAGTCACGGTGAGAGTCTGTGATTGGCCAAAGGCAATCCAGCATGATTCCAAGGCAGAGTTGGGATTTGAACCTAAGCCTCTGAGATCGTGGTCTGAATCTTTAACTATTATACAATATTGACTTCAAGGGGCGGCTGCTGCTGAACTGTGTAAGCTAGCTCACAGTTTTTTAGCCTCTGGCTCACACATTTTTGTCTTAGCTCAGGAAGGATGGCCCCAGAGTAAACTAATTTATGCAGAAGTCAAATTGCTCGCTCACAGCTTTAATGCCAGTAGCTCACAACATAGAATTTTTGCTCACATGGCTCTACTGCTTAGAGGAAGCATTGCTGGTGGTGTCTGCTGAGCCTGACCCTGATTCACCTTGAAAGACCAAAATAGCCCTGGAAAGGGCCCTGTCCCTCCCTCCACCTTTCACTGGCAGAAGCCAGGCTTCAACAAGCAATACTGCTGTGGTTGCATAGCAACAGCCAGAAAAGATGTGTTTCTTAAAGCTACAGGCACTGTTTGTTTTATTATTTTTTTTGGGGGGGGGGCTTTAACTCCCAGCATGTTTTTGTTGTTGTTGTGATATTTCAGATCTTTTTCTGTAAATCTGGGGCTTTTTCAAGGTTGTAGATAAATCTGCCTTATCTTTCAAGTGCCCATTCTCTGGATTTAAGTCTCCACAGATCTGGCCATGTCAAACTCCTGGGCTGGATCTGAGATAAATGAGACCTTGTTGGGCCAGGCCATGTGTGTACCTATTTAAGATTAGGTAGCAGAGATATAAACTTTATAAAGGACACAGACAAACATGATTAAAGTTTTTTTTAAAACTTAAAACATGCTTAAAACATTAGCACTTGTGTGTCTTAAAGATGCTTTCTTTGTATTTCTCCCATGGGATCCAGGGAACTGGGCACAGGAAGCTGTGACTCTTTCCCTCCCCAGGTGACCAGGAGGGGGAGGAGCCTTAGCCAATAGAAGGAAGAGAGGCTTGGCTCAGTTGCTCTGCTGTGCAATTGAGAGAGCCTGGCAAAGCAAGCTCTCCCTTTCCCCCTTCCTCCCCAAGGGAGGAGCTTTAGCCAATGGAGAAAATAGGAGTTTTGCTCTGTAGCTTCTGTGCAAAGCAAGTTGAGATGCAGAAGGAAGCAAGAGAAGGGGAGAAAGAAGCAGACAAGAGCCAGTTACTCATGGGCCTGATAGGAGTCCTCCTGAGGCCTGATTTGGCCCCTGGGCCACATGTTTGACACCCCTGATATAAGTCATCCAGAGAACAATGCAGTATGAAGATGGAGGAAAAAACAACTTTCTAGTCTGTGCATTTATTTGCAGAGTATGCTTCAAAGTGTGTGGGTGGTACTTGGCAAATTTTCAGCAACCAGAGGCATCGCTGAAGAAGATTGCTGGTGGTCAGAGTTTGACCCTGCAGTTTGCCAGCCCATTCCAAGGTCGAGATAAACCAGAATAAATTATACACTAATAAAATATAGAAGTTGTAAAAAACCAGAGAATTAATCATGAACATCTGATTAATCTTAATTTGTACTGGTTGGAGAAATCAGCTTCATAGAAACTGAGTTATCTTGTCACAAATGTCTGATTATGTATTGCATTAGGGTATAGTGGAGAGTACACTCAGTATTTACTGGTGGCTTATATAAAGGCATGCATCTAATCCATTTTTCCCTATGGCTTTGTGATTTTCAAGCTAATGTCTTTGGTTGTTGTGCATCATTGTGGAAAGAGCTTCCGTTTATATCACCCAGGGTGCTTCCATTTAGCGTGACGTCTCTCTGCCCTTCTTTCCTTTAAAGCAAAGTTTCGTTTAAAGCATTAGGGACCATATGGTAGGTCAGCATGCCCCAGGGCCTCTGAGGATATGCTGTTTCCTCCCTTCTTAGGTTTCCCTGGGGTTCTGTGCTGCATGACTCCAATTAAAAAGCCAGGAGGAGCTGGGCAGAGGAAATCCTAACTCCAGTTGCAGAGTTTAGAAGACTTAGGAAGGTCACTGTTTCTACTAGAGTGGCATTAATGGTCAGTTGAATGGATTGCATCCTAAAAACACACTCCTGTGTATTCTAGCTTGGAAGAAAGTCCCATGGAAATCCCTGTAACCTACTTCCAACTAAACAAGCTTGGAATTGAACCACAAAGTATGACACTGGTTTATTGGCTCAGCCTAGGGAGAAGAGCAATGCTCCCTCTAAGCCAGGGGTGTCAAACATACGACTCAGGGGCCAAATCAGATCCCTGGAGGGCTCCTATTAGCCCCCTGAGCAACTGGTTGCCATCTGCTTCCTTCTCCCTCTCTCTTGCTTCCTTCTGCATCCCAGCTTGCTTTACCAGGCTTGCTTAATCGCACAGGAGCTACAGAGCATTTTCTCCTTATGCTGAGGCTCCTCCCTTGGGGAGGAAGGGGGGGGGCAGAGCTGGTTTTGCCAGGCTCTCTATCACACAGCAGAGCTACTGAGCCAAGCCTCTTTTCCTTCTGTTGGCTGAGGCTCGTCCCCATCTGTTCCCCTGGAGAAGGAAGGAAAGAGCCAGAGCTTCCTTTGCCTAGTTCCCTGGATCACGCAGGAGAGATACAAAGAAATCACCTTTAAGACTAATGAGTGCTAACAAGATTTGACCCTCATAACAAATGAGTTTGACGCTCCTGCCCTAAGCTGTGGAGTCTTGTGACTCCATTTTTCCTGAGCTAAGACACAAATGTATGAGCCAGAAGCTAAAAAACTGTGAGCTAGGTCACACTAACTCAGCTCAGAGGGAACACTGGAGGAGAGTTCTTCCATCGCAGCGATTTCAAAACTTCTTGCTGTAGTGGAACACTTTCCAAGTTGATTTGTCTGTCAAGGGTTTTGCAGAGGATGCTGGGGCGTGGACCCTTTCTCTAACGAGGAGAGAGAAAAGCCTCTTAAAACGCATTGTTTTAAAACTCTGCTTAAACCCAGACCTCCAAATAAAATGCATTTCGCTTCATGCCTTAGAGAGCTAGTTTACTGTAGTGCTTTAGAGTGCAGACTGATCTAGGAGAGCTAGATTTGATATTCCAGTCTTCCACATGCAGCTGCTGGGTGACCTTGGGCAAGCTGCAGTTCTCTCAGAGCTGTCTCTCAAGAGCTCTCTCAGCCCCACCTACCTCCCAGGGTGTCTGTTGTGGGAGAGGAAGGGAAGGGGATTGTAAGCCACTCTGAGACTCTGAGTGGAGGGCTGAGTTTAAACCCAAATTCCTCTTCCTCCTCCGTCTTTCTCCTCCTGATTTTTTCAAATGCATTGGAAGGGGGAAGACCCTCAATAAACTTTAGAGGACTGCTGGGGCACCTTGGAAGATAGTTTGAAAGCCATTTGTTCTGATATGAGAATGCTGTGCTCCCGTCTGCTGAGACTAGGGGAGCTGAACAGTGAAGCTCCATTATTATTTGGGACTTAGGGCTGAAGAAACTGGATCTTTTCTGCTGAGGCTCAGCTAGGATACTCCTGCCAAAGCAAACTGAAATGTTTGCCCTCAGCTGTTTTTTCGTCAAGATGGAGGTGTGTGTGGAAGATGCATGAAATCACTAGGGTTGTATGCTGACCCCAAATTAGATTTTAAGGTGCATGCATACTATGCAGTGTGTATATGCATCATGATTTCAAAGACGATGCCAATGTGGCAAGAGTAAGGTTGCCAGTCTGCAGATGGAGTCTGGAGATCTCCTGGAATTACAGACTGATCTCCAGACTGCAGAGATCAGTTCCCCTGGAGAAAAGAGCTGCTTTGGGAAGGGTAGGCTATGCGGCATTAAATCCTGCTGAGGGCCCTCCCCCCCTGCCCCCCCAGACTCCACTTCCCCAAATCTCCAGGAATCTCCCAACTTGGAATTGGCAACCATAGGCAAGAGGCCTTTGTTGGAGGGGTGTATTGCTCGTAGATTTCAAGTGAAGCAAGATAAACCTTCCTTCTTACATCGCCTCCGATCCATGCTGGCTGTTTGCCGTTCCAAGAATGTTCAAGGTCTCCTTTTTTTGAGAGCCACCTGCTAGCTGGCTTTATTCTTGACCCAGATGTCATCTGCTGAGACCCTGTTCCCCATTTATCCTTCAAATCCCCTTCTGCAGCTTGTCATGCAGTGAGCCAAGCCAGTCGGACCGGTGAAGCTCAGCTCCAGCAGCCTGTCAGAAATAGGTCAGAGATGCCGGGCTGGCAAGAAGAGGCTTGCAGATTTGAATCTGAATCTGGCACTTGCCTTTGCACTGAAGGTTCACTTCTTGTTCCTGGTACAGGCTATAGAACAACCTCCCCTCCCCCCTCTCCCGGCCACCTGGTGTGTCCTGGCAGACAGCCTATCTATTCCTTGTGCCAGTGCTGTGTTTCCAGTGCTGGAGGATCATCTTTTACTTCCTTAAGTACTTCACACCTGGAAACAGCTGGAGACAGGGCTTTAACAGTGAGTTCATTTTAAGGACTTTTTGAGTCAACTCCCCTCCACACACTACAGCCATAGATAAAGTGTGCTCAGTACAAAGGTGGAAGGAAGAATATTGGGTCTCCCCTCCTCCAAATCAAGTATTTAAAAAGACAAAACACCATTACCCAGAATTACCCAGGTATTGAAACGTCCCTTAAAGAGAGCTTCACGTTCCACAGCGCTACAGACTCTGTAACTCAGTTTTATTTTTAGCCCCATAAGAAGCCTGGAAGCGAGGAAAGGGATTATATGATGCTAGAATCCAGGGTTCTTTTGCCCCAGCATTTCAAAGTCAACCTTGTTTTATTCTTTTCCAGCTGAAGTATTGCCCAGTATAGAAATAAGAAATCAAATTTCATAAAAGTCTAAAATGAAGTAGCCTGAAGATCTTCTGGCCAAAAGGATTTGGGGTGAAATTTTTTGAAAACAACTAGCAATAGTTTTCCTCCCCTCAAATATGTACTTAATATGCAGAGGAAATTTTTTTTTGGTTATGTAATCAGTACCAGGTCTTTTCACACACAGTATTTCTTTTTAGATGTGAACCTTGTTTGTTTTAAGATATGCCAAAAATGTAAAGTGGGAATAGGACAAATACAGATTTTGTATCTGTATAACAGACAGAGCCCCATGGCACAGAGTGGTAAAGCTGCAGTACTGCAGTCCTAAGCTCTGCTCACGACCTGAGTTCGATCCCGGCATGAGCTGGATTCAGGTAGCCAGCCCAGGGTTGACTCAGCCTTCCATCCTTCCAAGGTTGGTGAAATGAGTACCCAGCTTGCTGGGGGGAAAGTGTAGATGACTGGGGAAGGCAATGGCAAACCACCCCGTAAAAAGTCTACTGTGAAACGACTGGTGCTTGCACAGGGGACTACGTTGACCTTTTTAATAACAGACAGGCTCTGACTTGGGTGGTCAGGCTAGCCTATCTCATCAGATTTTGGAACCTAAGTAGGGTCAGCCCTGGTCAATACTTGGATGGGAGACCACCAAAGCAGGTGAGGACCCTGTACAGAGGCAGGGACTGGCAAGAGACTTCTTTCTCCTGCCTTGAAAACCCCATAAGGGGTCAGCCCAACTCGACTGTGACTTGATTAAAGACACACTGTCAGCAAAGGGTTCATTGAAGTCCCAAAAATGATCAAAGGCGACTTGGTAAAGAAACTAAGTTTCATTTACTTGATTACAACAATGTTACTCTCTACATAGAACTATTGAAACTGATAACGTAAAGTCTGAGCCATTGGTATTTATGAATATACTTCAAAGACTGGGGCTTTAAATCACTTCTCATAATAAATCTACAGTCGTCCCCGCAATTGCTACTTTCACACGCCGTTTATCTTTCGCTAGGGATAGTTACATCCTCCCTCCTGGTGGTGTCCTTGCTCGCGCTCGGGAGGCGCCAGGGCGGCTAGCCTGGTATTCTGCACTTCAAAGGCTGGACTGCCCTTTGGTGTTCTGGCAACCTCCTTTCCCACCCCTCCTTCCTTTGCAGGGCGCAAGTGTTAGTAGGTTAGCATTTTATTAGGCATGAAGGTTAGTAAGCATGGATTAAGCACAATTAAAAAATATAACTGACTTCAATTGAACATTGCCTGACACACACACACACACAGAGTGATGATTGACTGCCCCCTCAGATGGGTGTTCACTCCATGCCAAATCCAGGTTAGTCAATTATGAAATTGCCTCTAGTGGATCACAAATCAACTAGATTTGCAATCTTGTAAAACTTGTGGACATTCAATGAAATTGCTGAGCAGTCGGTTTAGAACTGATACTAGGAAGTACTTCTTCACCCAGAGGGTGATTAACACGTGGAATTCACTGCCACAGGCAGCTGCAAGCATAGACAGCTTCAAGAGGGGATTGGATAAGCATATGGAGCAGGGGTCCATCAGTGGCTATTAGCCACAGCTTATTGTTGGAACTCTCTGTGTGGGGCAAGTGATGCTCTGTATTCTTGGTGCTTGGGGAGGGCACAGTGGGAGGGCTTCTAGTGTTCTGGCCCCACTGATGGACCTCCTGATGGTGTCTGCTTTTTTTTTTGGGCCACTGTGTGACACAGAGTGTTGGACTGGATGTGCCATTGGCCTGATCCAACATGGCTTTTCCTATGTTCTTATGTAAACTTTGCAAGAGGCATGCAAAGTTTAGTAGTTGTCAGATAAAGAATAAGCTTAGAGCAGTGTCTCTGCAGAATAGCAGCCAGCAGCAGTGTGGTGATGATGATTTTGGTAATGGTGGTGGTCAAATCAGCGTTGCGTCTGATGGACCTCTTGTGAGTTCCAGACCAAGCATTCTGTCTCAGTGATCTGGGGATGGAGCAGGGGTCATTGGAGATATATGCATGTCGGGGGGAGGTATTTGTGAATTTCCTGTATTGTGCAGGGGGGTGGATGAGATTGTCAAGCATGCATATTTCTAAGCACAAAGGTGGGTTCTTAGGCAGAAAGGAGACCGTTATTATCCCCCGCCTCCCTCCCTTTTGTTCCAAAGGTTGGGCAAACAGTAATTCCATCTAGCCCAAGGATGTTCTCGCTGCAGCTGGGCTGTAAGGTGCCTCTCCCCCACATTCACACAGACAGCTCTTATCAGGTCTGGAAGAAGTGTGAGAAATGGAGATGCTTTTAATAATCTACATTCGTTAGTAGTAAACTAGATACTATGTACTGACCTTTGAACCTGTGACTCAAAAAGTATCTGTATGTTCTTCTTTGAACTAATCCTGTATAGTAACAGTATAATCATGTATATGTCATTACTTCCAAGGTTTCTGTCCTTGGTAAAGCTTCAGAGTTCCTACAATAAAGCAACTTTTGATTTCACAACAAAAGACTGATTATTGAGAAATATCGATGCTTGACAGAGATGACCAACTCTGTGATTCTGTTATCTGCCTTGCAGGACAGTTGTGAAGACTATTTACTGGATTTTATGAATAAGTTAAGAAGTCATAATATCCTTTCACCCAAATGTAAGAAGCAGTGTGGGTTTTTTGAACAACCTCTGTTTTGCCAGCTGATGGGTAGGCAAAATGTGATAGGGTTTTTAAAGGGATTGTAACTACTACTAGTAGTTGTGCTTTCAAAGGTGCCAGCTTGACCATAATGAATTTATATCAGTTGTTATGTCAGAGATCAGAGTTGTTCAGCACAGTGTAAGAGCGGACTGTAATAGTTAAGCCTTACCTCAAAACTAGGAAGGCCCCTGCTAGGCCTAACAAAGACGCTGCCCCCACTTAAATGAGTTCTTTCTATAGCCCAAGGGCTGCCCCCCTCCCCTCTGACATGGAGGGGCACCAGGATGGTGTTGTGGTTAGAGTTTCAGACCAGGATCTGAGACGCCTGAGTTCAAATCCCTACTCTGGCATGAAATTCATTGGGTGACCTTGGGCCAGTCCTGTGCTGAGTGCGGGGTTCCTTTGAGGATAAAGTTGAGAAGGAAGAAGCATGTACCCATTCACCAGACTTATTAAGAAGAAGAGGAGGAGATAAATGCCCTGGATGAGGGTTACCATATACTGAGAAGCAAAAAAGAGGACATATATCCCAACTGACTACTTCAAACAAATGATCACGATGACAAATCTCATTTTAAGTACCCTTCCTACCTATGCTGTAACAGTTGCTATGAATTAGGATACTCCTAATCTTCCAACAGAAAAAAAAAGACATTTTCATCAGTTTTTTTTAAAAAGAGCCCCCCAAAAGGACAGACACCCAGAAAAAGAGGACATGTCCTCTAAAAAAAGAGGACATTTTTAACCCTACCCAAGATTGAATAGAGCTTTTCTATTTTTTTCTGGAAGTTTACAGCAACTGTTGGTTCTCCTGAAAGCTGCAACACCATACAGATTCCTTTCCTCTCACCTGGAAGATCCCTTCATTGCCCATACTATCCCCATCATTGGAATAGAGAGGGAAAAGAGTATGCCAAGAACTTTGGTGGTTTTGTGCAGAGTTTAGAACAGTCTGAAAAAATAGTCCACAAATGCTTCCAGTACATAGAAATGTCACCAGGCCCATGATGAGTGTTAGCTAGAAGTAAAAAAAGGTAAAGGTCCTGTGCAAGCACCATTCGTTTCCAACTCTGGGGTGACATTGCTTTCAGAATGTTTTCACGGCAGACTTTTTATGGGGTGGTTTGCCATTGCCTTCCCCAGTCATCTACACTTCCCCCCCAGCAAGCTGATACTCATTTTACTGTCCTCGGAAGGATGGAAGGCTGAGTCAACTTTGAGCCGGCTACCTGAACCCAGCTTCCGCCGGGATCAAACTCAGGTCGTGAGCAGGGAGTTCAGACTGCAGTACTGCAGCTTTAGCACAATGTGCCACGGGGCTGCTTCTAGAAGTAACATACCTGCAAAGTAGGGGAGAAGAGAGCGTCTCTAATGATGTGTTCTGGGAGTGGGGTGACTCTGATGTCACTTCAGCCAAACGTGTGAACTGTTGCTGTCTTGAAAATCATTTTGATTAAAAGATGATGAGGTAGCTTGCCCAACTCTGCATGCCTGTGACTACAGGAATTCTACATTGCAGGAAAATTCCACTTCAGCTGAACTGGCCGCCCACAGCGAGTAGCAGTGTAAGGAGCAATGTTATGGCTGGATGCTAAACTGTGACTTTGGTAATTCCCAAGTGACAATGACAGTATTCTGCCCAAAGGAACAAAACCGTAGTCAGCGTTGTGCATTTGCTGGCTTGTATTCAGAGCGTTTGTAAGTTACACATAATTCTTGCATTTGGCAAACATATCTATAAGTTCTGGTTTGTTCTGTCATTCACCAGATTTGATTCAAGAAGGGCTCCCCTAGCCTAACATTCAGGGCTGTGCGTTGCCTGGTTAGCTTGCTAGCGGAAAGCTAGTTTCTGTTCTGACAAAGTTTGAGCCCAGTGACACCTTTAAGACTGATAATTTAATTCTGGGTATAATCTTTCGTGTGCATACTTATTTTCCTTTCACTTTTAATATTAACATAAAGATGCAAATTGAGTTGAGGGTTCAAAGGCTACTCACTAGTATCTCTTTATGACTAAGGAATGTCAGCTAATAAAAAACATCTCCCTTTCTCACACTTTCTCTGGGAACTGATAAGACTTGGCTGTGTGAATCTGGGGGAGAGGCACTCTACACCATTAGCACAAGGTTACTCTAAACATCCAGGGTCCCGATGGATTTATTATGCGCCCTTTGGTTAGAAGGAAAAAGCAGGGGGGAAGGGAGGGAGAGAGCATGAAGAGTGTTCTGCTTTGTATCTGGCTTGTCTGCTGAACACCATTAGAAGTAGCATATAGAAGTGGCATGCTTGACAATGATAAGCGACTGTCAGCCAGTTGTAGCTTTTGCTTGCTGATGCTCAGCTGTGGCCCAAGAAAAACCTGCAGTGGAAGGAACCCTAGACCAGGGGTGTCAAACTCGTTTGTTTCAAGAGCTGGATCTGACATAAATGAGACCTTGTTTGGGCCAGGCCATGCATGTCATAAAATGTAATGCCAGGTAGCAGAGCTTTATTCTTTATAAAAGACACAAACACAAAGATTTTAAAACATTGCTGTCTTAAAGCACTTGTTGGTCTTAAAGGTGCTTTCTTTGTATCTTTCCCATGGGATCTAGGGAACTGGGCAAAGGAAGCTCTGGCTCTTTCCCTCCTTCCCCAGGGGACCAGGAGAAGGAGGCGCCTCAGCCTATAGAAGAAAGAGAGGCTTGGCTCTGCTGTGCGATTGAGAGAGCCTGACAAAGCAAGCACTCCCTCCTCTTCCTCCCCAAGAAGTACCCTCAGCCAATGGAGAAAACAGAGGCTTTGCTCTGTAGCTTCTGTGCGACTGAGCAAGCTTGACAAAGCAAGCTGTGATGCAGAAGGAAGCAAGAGAGAGAGGGAGAAGGAAGCAGATGGCAGCCAGTTGCATGGGGGCCTGATTCGGCCCTGGGCTGCATGTTTGACACTCCTGCCCTGGACCCTGCTTTCAGTGTTCAGAATTTTTATCCCTGAAACATGAAGTAATTGCCTTGACCAGGATAGCTCAGGCTACTCTGATCTTGGAAGCTAAGCAGGGTAGTCTGTGGTTAGTACTTGGGTGGGGGGGCCACAAAGTAAGGCCAGGGTCTCTGTACAAAGGCAGGCCATGGCAAACCACCTCTGTTTGTCTTGTGCTTTGAAAACCTCATGAGATCACCAGTCATTTGCGACTTGATGGCACCGTTCAGCATCATGAAGAGAGCTCTTTCTACCAAGGCATTACAGTGTCCGAGCACTGTTTCCTCACTGGACAACGGGAGGTAAAAATCGAAGGTTGGTGGTACAAGTAAAGGAAAAACATATTTTGTTACTCATTTAAAAATCTCTTATGTGTTTTACTAACAGGGTTCTTCAGGGGTCTTTTTTAATCTCTTCCCCTCCTTTTCTTTCATGCAGCCACAAGGACACAGAAAGCGTCTAGGTTTTGTACCTAGTAGATGTTATATTGTAGAAATTGCAACTAGATTTTCGAAACAATTTTTAATCTATTTACATAACTTTAACCAAAGAAGCATTGTTAGGGTTACCAGATGCCCTCTTTTTAAAGGACATGTCCTCTTTTTTTTTGGTGTCTGTCCTCTTTGGGGCTCTTTTTAAAATACTGATGAAAATGTCCTCTTTTTTGGGTTGGAAGATTAGGAATATTCCTAGTTAATAGCAATTATATCACAGCTTAAAGCAGGGCTGCTATTTGTCATAGTGATCACTTGTTTGAAGTACTCTGTTGGGAAATGTGTCCTCTTTTTTGCTTTTCAAAACATGGAAACCCTGATTATTGTTATGTAATTATAAGAACTCAGTATTGGTTTTGTGTATTGCATTACAGATTCCCCTGAAGAGGCCTATTGGCAAAACACACAGGGAATTTTCAGAACACAGACACACAGACATAGACACACACACACCCTTTATTTGCACCATCGTCTTGGCCTAATTTTTTTAGCTCTCATTGACTGGTGTGGTCCTTTTAGTTTCATCTCATGGGACAGTGGGACATTTTCCCTCAGTGCCTGCCTCAGGCGACCATTTTGACCATCCCATCTGTCAGTGTACTGGGCAAAGACTGAGCAGTCAGGGGTCAGGGAAGGATGCATTGGTAGAATTTGTCTTGAGGGAAGTGAGGGAGGAAAAGCCATCAGCTGGTTCCAGGGGAAAGGAGTGAAGCTGGAACTGGTGGATCCTCGTGACCAGGCCTGAACTTATCTTGTCCAGTGCTGAGGTACATGGGCCTCGTTATTGAATGCATGCCTGAACAACGATTTTTCCCTTTTACTGGAACAAGAAATTAAGAAATGAACAATTCCATCTCTTATTTATATATTCATAGAAAAATGTCACATTGGAATAGTTCAGTTCTGAGTGGATTATTCTAAGTGCCATTTGTAATGTAGCTGTCTTGGCGATTAGTGGACAGAAATATAATAGATTTTGCCTTCTCTTTGTTAGCTTGCCCAGTGCTGGCGTGTCTTTTTGGTTCTCCCAGTATTCACTTTCCTTCTTGCTTCTGGATAGATCCAAGCGGGCAGCCGTGTTGGTCTGAAGTAGTTGAATAAAGCAGGAGTCAAGTTGCACCTTTAAGACCAACCAAGTTTTATTCAGAATGTAAGCTTTTGTGTGCTCTCTAAGCACACTTCATCAGATGAGGGGATCAGTTATTGTGGGCTGAAATACAAGCAGTTTGTTGATTAAGTATGCAGACTGATCACCTGGTAAACCAGTGTGACTTGGCTATTTGGCTGGATAGCTTCTGGTAATTGTTAGGACATTCATAACTCTTTGCTTACAGGCAGGCCTCGGATTCAGCAGGAGCTCACAGGAACGCAGCTCCTGAACCTTTCTGAAGGTTCTCCCTCCTCCTCCCCACCTTGTCCATGGAATAGTAGGTGCAGCTGCATAACAATCCCTGGATGAGCTCCACCACCTATTTTTCTACAAAGCGACCCTGCCCATTTCACCAAACAAAGCAAAACTGGAGTATGTTAAGGTTAAAGTTGTTGAGATCCTTTTGTTAAAGCTGCATGGAGATATAACTCCAGGCAAAGATGCTCATGTAGCTGGTTTGTGGCTGGGTTTGTCCACTAGAGGAAGAGCCCCGCGGCGCAGTGTGGTAAGCTGCAGTACTGCAGTCCAAGCTCTGCTCATGACCTGAGTTCGATCCTGGCGGAAGCCGGGTTCAAGTAGCTGGCTCAAGGTTGACTCAGCCTTCCATCCTTCCGAGGTCAGTAAAATGAGTACCCAGCTTGCTGGAGGTAAAGTATAGATGACTGGGGAAGGCAATGGCAAACCACCCCATAAAAAGTCTGCCATGAAAACATGATATGATGTCACCTCATGGGTCGGTAATGACTTGGTGCTTGTACAGGGGGCTACCTTTACCTTTTCTTTTCCACTAGACTCCTAGAAAGCATGGAAAATCTTCATGCATATACTGTTGAGAATATTCTTGGAGATCAAGAAGGTTCTTGGTATTCCATATTACCTTGCGGATTCCCAAACCAATAAGGGATGTCAGCACCATGGTTCAGGTACATGAATTATCTGGTGTATTAGATGCTAGGCTCATTATAGGGAGGGAAGGTGTCGTGGCATAGTCTGATCTTGTCAGATCCGGGAAGCTAAGTAGGGTTGGTACTTGGGTGGGAGGCCATCTAGGAAAGCTCTCCTAATTTGCTGCTTTCTTTGACCTTGCCCTTTTAAGGACAGCACAGCTCCAATGTAGCTCAGCTTTTCAGAAGTCATTGGAATGCCTTCAGCAGATATCCTCCCAAGAAACACCAGTCAAAAATGAACAGCACTTGTGCAGTGCTTAAAGAAGATTGGCAATTCCTATAGTACCATTGCCGATAAGACTTTCAGAAGCTAGCCATGTTGGACTGTGGTAGAACAGCTAGATTTGAGTCCAGTAACGCCTTAGAGGTTTTGGGGGTTGGGACCTTTTGAGAGCCAGATCTGATGAAGGGAGCTTTTATTAGAATATTTGGTTAAAACAGCAGAGTTTTGCCCAGTCATAGAACTGTGAAAATGAGTGTAGTAAATAACCCCCCCCAAAAGTATATTGCAAAATAAGGTATACTTAATATTTATTCCAGTTCATGGTCAGGTTGCAATCAGAAGACGAGAAAGAAGCTTAATCTAAAGGACACTTTCCCAATCATAGTTTGTCTGGCATCATGTACAGAGGTCGTTTTGTAGAAAAATAGGTGGTGGAGCTCATTAGCATAACTCATTAGCATATGCCGCCCCCCCACTAGCCAAAAGCAACCCGACACAACAACAACAATAAAATTTTATTTGTGTCCCGCCCTCCCCGCCGGAGCAGGCTCAGGGCGGCTAACAACACAATTTAGGTTTATACAGAAATAGATAAAAACACATTTAAACATTGTAAACATTTTAATTAAAATTCTGCGTAAGCTTTAAAAGTTGATTAAATTAAAATTAGTAAAGTGCTAATGCTATGTTTGCTGTTTATGTTTATGATGGCGGTTTCCTTAGCAATTTCCATTTTCATCAGCGAAAGCCAGTCGGAAGAGGAGGGTCTTGCAGGCCCTGCGGAACTGTTCAAGGTCCTGCAGGGCCCGCATTTCCTCTGGAAGTTGGTTCCATAGGCTCGGGGCTATAGAGGAGAAGGCCCGGTTACGGGTACTTTGCAGCTTCACCTCTCTCGGTCCGGGGATAGTCAACAAGTTTTTCCCGGCTGACCTCAGTGCTCTCTGGGGTTCATGTGGGGAGAGACGGTCCCTAAGGTAGACAAGTCCTCGACACAAGAAAGGAAAGCCCTGGGCGATCGAGGCCTGCTTGGTCTGGCTGTAGATCCAGCCAGCCTAAGCAGGTCTCATTCATCTGGGGCTCTCCTGGGCCATCCCCCCCACACAGGCAGGCCACCCGCAGCGCAAAATTACATAAGAAGTGGAGAAAGGGTGGTATGGGCTTCTCCAGGGGTTAATGAGGGCTGCTGGGGGTGTGGCAAGGCTCCTTGTGGCTGGCTGGCTGCCCACTCTCTTAATCCAGAGATTGTTATGCAGCTGCACCTGCTATTCAGTGGATAAGGTAGGTGAGGAGAAAGAGGGGGAACCCTCAGAAAGGTTCAGGAGCTGCACTTCCGTGAGCTCCTGCTGAATCTGAGGCCTGATCATGTATCTGGGAGTATAAGGACACTATCTATAGGAGAGACCACCAGAGACATGTCTCCATGGAAAGTCAAGTGAAGTGAGTGAGAAGACACAGTGGGAGAGAGAGGAGGATTCAGAGGGCATCCCATTCAAGGAGATAACATTTATACACAGAGTCATGTAGCTCCCCCCCAATATACAAGCATGCATGTTGCTCACTCCAGTAGCTTTGACTCTTGGTGGTCTCTAAGGTGTTAGACTCAAACCTTTTCCCTACTTACTTTTGTGCACCTATGAAATAGTACAGTCAGGCAGACAGCAACTGTTTTGCCCCACAATTGGTCCCATAGAAAAGCAGAGTTACACCCTTCAAATTCCGTTATCCCCAATGGACATAAAAGGGGAAAAATTCTGCTTGGAATGGCAGTGTCCATCTCCTGTTTGGTTTTCTGTTCCAAATTAAAAAACAGCGGCACAGTGTTCCCTGCTCTCTAAATTAATAACCTTCGATGGTCAGTAGAATTCCATGGTTATAATAATTTACAGTTAGATGCTGATGTTTTTTAAAAAACGACTCTAATGGAAAAAGTCCTTCCCTTTCTTGGCAACTGGATGAAGTCAAACATGAGTGAGTCTTTAGAGGTGACTCATCTGATGCTCCACTGCAGGACAACTGGTCCTCTTTTATTTACCTATTTTGAGAAATGTGAGTAGGCTAATGAGAACCAGATGCCCGACTAAAATGTCTCTATCAGCTCCAACAAAAATTGTATGAAGAAGGGAAAGGAGATTGAGACTCAAAGCAGCTTATATTCTCCTATATCTTCTCCCCCCACAACAGACACCCTGTGAGGTAGGTGGGGCTGAGAGGGCTCTCACAGCAGCAGCCCTTTCAAGGACAAAGTCTCAGAACGGCCTACAATCTCCTTTCCCTTCTTCTCCCACAACAGACACCCTGTGAGGTGGGTGGGGCTGAGAGGGCTCTCACAGCAGCAGCCCTTTCAAGGACACTCAGAACGGCCCTTCTTCTCCCACAACAGACACCCTGTGAGTTGGGTGGGGCTGAGAGGGCTTTCACAGCAACTGCCCTTTCAAGGACAACCTCTGCCAGAGCTATGGCTGACCCAAGGCCATGCCAGCAGCTGCAAGTGGAGGAGTGGGGAATCAAACTCAGTTCTCCCAGATAAGAGTCCACACACTTAACCACTACACCAAACTGGCTCTCCAAAAGCGGAAGTGGTTTGGTGCTTTCACACAGTCAAGTCACCTCACATCCGCTGTGCTGCTTCCAGATGCCGACGGGGCAACTGGCTGTCAGCTCAGAAATTTTTGTGCAGGCCCAGAAGATGGGGTGAGGGCGGGATGGGGACGGGTGGCAGATGTTTGGGTGTGCAAGGATTTCAGAGCCATCTCTGAGTTGCCCCAAAGTGCTGGTTTGTAATCACCCATAGGGCCTGTTCAGATGCACAGTTTAATCAGTTGTCATTGCTGTTTCCCCTCGGATTAAAAGTGGTTGATCAGACACCAACATCTACCTCCCGGTAGTAAATGTTTGTGCCCCCCCTAAAAAAAAATCTTTCTCCGACTCGGATTATTTTGTTACCTGCTCCTTTGCGGTGTTTTCTAAGTCGTCCGGTTTCACCTCGTACTTTTTCCCATCTGGATAGTTCTGTAGTGTTACAGAGAGAGCGATAAAATTTTCACTATGCTCCTTTCTGCAATTCATGCATTGTTCTCTCCTTCACTGGAGAGAAGGGGGGTGGGGAAGAGAGGAATTCAAATTCTAACAGCTTTTCTATATTCTTTCTATTTTCTTTTTCTTACTCAACTCATAGTTGTTTGAACCATAACTGCGTCACACGTCCCGAATCTGACAGGATTTGACGCCTGTTATAAAAAGAAGACAGGTCAGGTCCCAAGAAGACAAGGTGACACATTTCCCTCTGTTATTGCTCGAACTCTTCATTTCTGTCGTTCTCTCTCCGTAAAATCCCACGAAATAAAAGCTTCTGCTGGACTTGCTGTCACCGTGCTGCCACTGGTAATTAGAACAGCTAGATAGGAAAGGAAATAATGCATGCGTTGGTCAGATGCTTCACCTTGAAACTGTGGAACGTTCAGTTTCTTCCAAGGCCTCGTTGCCCTAGACTCCTCCTGTCCTGAGGGAACAGAATGGTAGCCTCTGTGTCATTAACAGGAGGATGCCAATCTATATTATGATACAAAATGGGTTCCGGTGGGTAGCCAGGTTGGTCTGGAGCAAAAGAACAAAGTCTGAGTCCAATGGCACCTTTAAGACCCACAAAAAGTGGTAAAGCTGCGGCACTGCAGTCCAAGCTCTCTGCTCACGACCTGAGTTCGATCCCGACGAAAGCTGGGTTCAGGAAGCCAGCTCAAGGTTGACTCAGCCTTCCATCCTTTCGAGGCTGGTAAAATGAGTACCCAGCTTGCTGGGGGGAAAGCGTAGATTACTGGGGAAGGCAATGGCAAACCACCCCGTAAAAAGTCTGCCGTGAAAACGCTGTGATGCGTCGTCACCCCAGAGTCGAAAATGACTGGTGCTTGCTACCTTTATCTTTACACCTCTTTAGATACATACATGAAGAAGTGTGCTTGCACATGAAAGCTCCTATCTAGAATTAAACTTTGTTGGTCTTAAAGGTGCCACTGGACTCATCCAAAACAGGGAACATCTCCTTTCTCATAGAATCCTAGAGTTGGAAGAGACCTCCAGGGTCATCTAGTCCAACCCCCCGCACAATGCAGGAAATTCACAAATACCTCCCCCCCCCCCATACATCCCCAGTGACCCTCGCTGAATACCTAGAAACTGCCAAAAACCTCCAGGACCCCTTTCCAAATTGGCCTAGAGAAAAATTTCCTGGGCATATTGGAAGCATGAATGCTGCCACCATCATTTTGATTTGTGTATTTATTGGCACATATTACTTTTTCTGCTAAATCATTCAGATGTTTCACATACATGACATGAACATTTACAGTGCAACCCTTAGCAGAGTTAACACCCTTCTATGTCCATTGAAGTAAAAGGGGTTGGAAGAGTATAGCTGTGTTGAGGATTGCTCTGGATGCCGCCTTTACGGTTTCCTTTTTTCCCCTGTTGAACCAGAAATGTCATTTTCTATTGCTTCCCCAATTGGGAAACTGAGCTGCCCATTATTCATTTAATTAAATTAGTTCCTATAAATTAATCAGGGCTAATTCTAGTTTTATACACCAATAATTCCTTTAGGAGCTGTTAGGTGTTGAATAGCTAAATACATATTTATTTAGAAATCAATGGCAGAAATTGTGAGTTGTGCACTGTAGTGGAAGTGATGGCCACAGCGTTGCCCTTTGTGTTACATTAATGGCATACAGTTACAATAGGCCAGTGGTGATTTGCCGTGAATTGTAATGAACATCCCTGTAAAAAGCAGCATTAATGATTAATTTAATCAATTAGATATTGCAACAGTATCCAAGAGGCAAAAACAGCAAAAAAACAAAAAAACAAAACAAAAACACCTTAAACCAAAAACCCAGATCAAAGGTTTGCTCAATTTGTTAATTTTACTATTCTGTTATTGGATCTTATATTTGTACCATTTTACATTCTAAACCACTGCCTACCAGATAATTTTATTATTCTATCATTGGTTCTTAAATCTGTACCATTTTGCATTCTAGGCCACTGCCTACCAGCAGGGGTGTGCAAAAAAAAAAAATAAAATTCAGAATTAATCGGATTCGGAATACCGTATATTTCTGAATATCGGTAATTCGGAATAGCTGCATATACTGGAGATATACAGCTATTTCCAAATATACGCCCAATTATACCTTATGGACCATTGAAATCAATGGCAAAATAGGGTATATTGGAAGCTGCCTGGAGGGGAGAGGGTTTCAAGGAGAGCCCCCAAATTTACAGGGAACCTGCAGGGGACTCTCCCCTACGAACCCTCAAAGTCCCAAAAAGATTGGGCCAGGGGTTCCCAAAGAGGGTGCCCCTATCCCACTATTATACCCTATGGGCCACTGAACTCAGTGTCAACATAGGGCATAATCAGAGGCTACTGGTGGGCAGAGGGTTTGAGGGAGAGCCCCCAAAACTGCATGGAACTCTCAGACTCCAAAAATAGCTCTATAAAAGCATGAAAGTGACCCACCCCACACACCAACCCCCTCACAGCAACCAGAGGTAATTAAAAAAACCCCAAAACGTGACAGAAAGAAACTTAACTTTTAACCCCCCCCCCCCCCAAAAAAAAAAACAGAACCAGGAAAAGGGACAACAGGACAGGATGCAAAACCAGCAACAGATCCAAACAAATCCAACTGAGAAAAGGCCAACAAACTCAAATGTTAAAACGGAACTTTTTAACAATAAAAATTAGGCCAAATAGCATCCCCCCCAAGGAACCAGAGCCAGAACAGCACAACACAGCAGCAACAAATCAAACACAGAATTCTTTTAAAATGGTAAAAAACTTGACTTTTAACAATACAGGAACTTAACCAACCCCTCCCCCCCAAAAAACCTTCACCCTAACCCCAAGAAATTCAAGCCACCCAAATCAGGAAAAGTAAAAGAACACTGCACTTTTAAAAGTCCTCTCACTAAAGTTAGATATAGGCAAACTGGCAACCCCCCACTCCAGGCCCCCACCCCCAGCAGAACCCCCTAACCCCAAATAAGCTACCCACCCACCCAAATCTGGATAAGTAAAGGGACTCTGAGCCTTAAAAAGTTCTTTTACTTTTATCCTAACTACCATAAAATAAAAACAAGAACCCCAAGACTGTCTTACCTTAGATGTCTTCTCCAGGCAGGTCAGGCAAGGCTGAGAGAGAGCAGCAGCAGCTGAGGCCAAGGGCCAGTGCAGCACAATCTCTCTCACACACCAACACCAACACAGCAGCAATGGAATGGAGTCCAGCCAGGCAGACTCCTTAAAAAGGATCTCTGGCCCTACACAGAGCAGTTTCAAAAAATACCACTGCTCTGTGATTGGCCAGAGAACAGTGTTTACTTGGATACCCAAGTAAACAAAAGAACAACAATGTTGCTGATGACTGGGGGATTAGCCCAGCCATCAGCTACACAACAGCCCTGCAAAGCATGCATTTGCAATGCATTTTGCAAATGCATGCTTTGGATTGGCTGCTGGGGCTCCTCTCCCCCTCCTTTCCTGATCCCAGGGAGGCTATGGGAGAGGCGGGAAAGGAGGCAAGATCGTGGGAAGGAGGGCAGGAAGGGTTGCATAAGGGCTTAGTTCTCATGGCCCTTTCTTACACGCCCAGGGAACTGCTGATTGACACTTTGGGGTCAGTCAGCAGTATTTCTCCAGGCCAATTTGGCAAGGGGTCCTGGATGTTTTTGCCATCTTCTGGGCATGGAGCCTGCAGGGGTCACTGTGGGGAATGTATGTTTGTGTGTTTGGTTTTTGTGAAATCCCTGCATTGTGCAGGGGGTCGGACTATATGACCCTGGAGGTCTCTTCCAACTTTATGATTCTAAGCATGATTGAACTCTGAAGGGACTTCTGGCCATCACATTTAAAGGGACTGTGCTCCTTTTAAATGCCTTGCTTCCATTGGAAATAATGGTGGATGAGGGCACCTACTTTTGGGGCTCATAGAATTGGACCCTTTGGTCCAAAATTATTGAAACTTGGTGGGGGTTTTTTAGGAGAGGCACCAGATGCTATTCTGAAAATTTGGTGCTTTCACCTCAAAAAACAGCCCCCCCCCAACCTCAGATACTCAGTCTCTGAAAGGGTATAATGGGCTGCAGTCACATTCACCATTAAATCCATCCCTAACCCGTCACTATTACACCCTGCAGCTTTTTTACAACAAATTTCCTGATCAGACATCCCTCCATCCCTCCATCCTTCAGTTCTAAGCAGCATTGGTCCCGTCGCTGGTTGATCAGAGGTCTCAACCGGACCTCATTTTTTGAGATGGCATTCCACGCTCACAAAAGCGCAGTATGTGGGATATTGTGCTTGGCTTTTTTTTTTTTTAAAAAAAAGGTGCCAGAAAAGCTGGGCAATCTGCCCCCCCATTTAAACACCCAGAAAAGAAGGGGAAGCCCAGGAGCTCTCTTTGCTGTCTCTCCACCTGGCGGGGAGACAGCAAAGGTGGGTGATCTTCCTCCCCCCCCCATTTAAACACCCCACCGTGGTGTTTAAATGGGAGGGGGGGCACGGCAACTCTCTTTGCTGTCTCTCCGCCTGGTGGGGAGACAGCAAAGGTGGGTGATCTTACTCCCCCCTCCATTTAAACACCCCACCATGGTGTTTAAATGGGGGGGGGAGCATGGCAACTCTCTTTGCTGTCTCTCCGCCTGGTGAGGAGACAGCAAAGGTGGGTGATCTTCCTCCCCCCTCCATTTAAACATCCCACCGTGGTGTTTAAATGGGGGGGAGCATGGCAACTCTCTTTGCTGTCTCTCCACCTGGCGGGGAGACAGCAAAGGTGGGTCATCTTCCTCCCCTTGCAGGGAGACAGCAAAGGTGGGCGATCTGCCTCCCTCCCCCCATTTAGGAAAGGTCCCTTGTGCAAGCACCAGTCGTTTTCGACTCTGGGGTGATGCTGCTTTCACAAAGTTTTTATGGCAGACCTTTTACGGGGTGGTTTGCCATTGCCTTCCTCAGTCATCTATACTTTCCCCCCAGCAAGCTGGGTACATATTTTACCGACCTCGGAAGGTTGGAAGGCTGAGTCAACAATTGCTGGCGCAATGATATCATTTGGAGCGGGCTCTCGCAGGGAAGCGGTTGTGCGCTTGCGACGAGTCGGCTACAATGGAGCGTTCAAACATAGAAAGTACGTGTGGAAGTCGTCGGAAGCATTCTTATTTTGGATTTAATGTACTATCAAAAAAGTCCGCGTCTCAGTCGTGGCAGTTCGGGACACGAACGAGCCAACAACCATTGCCAGATGCTGATGTTTGGACAACCGCATAAAATCCGACATGCATCTGGCTTTCATCCATGCCCATCTCATCAGTTTATGTGCATCTGACCTCAGCCATGGAGTGGCCAGTGGACATTTCCCTCCCCCCAGCTTTCTGATAATCCTGAAGCGGGGGGAAGGCCTCCAAACCAGGGGATTGTCTTCCTCCAATTGAGGATTGGTGACCCTAATTATATTCTTCCAAGTCCATTGAAATTGTTGGTCTTAGAAGGGCAAGACTGAATTTAGGATGGCATTGTGAGTCTCTCCATTGGAGAAAACATCCTTCTTCTTCATAATGTTGCATTTGATCACAGAGGCACAACTCTGGACAGGTAACTGAACAACCTGTACTTTTTGCAGCTCCTCCCATTCTAGCTTGGGGTCAGTGCTGAAAAATTAAGAGCGGAATGAATTAAATGTGGAAAACTCTTGCTCACAGTGGGGCTCTGTTCTTGGAGCTGCGGCGACTCCAGCGACGGTAGTCCTAATTTATTCTCAGTGTAACCGATACTTGAATTCGGGCACTGCGCATTGGAAAATTCTGCCTCCGCTTACCCATTTGTATTATTTATGCTGTATTTTAGTGATACAAAAGGCAGAGCCCAAAATTAGCCCTGGCTTCTAAAAACAGCTCCTAATCATTTGATTATTGCCGTAACGTTAGGCTTTAAGAAACATAAAGTGGGTAAAGTACAGGAGGGATTGCGTTGAGCTTATTAGCAGCCGTCACGTGCCGTGTCCAAGGCCCGATCTTGGCTCCCTGCCTGAGGTTTCAGTAGATAAGCATGTAGTGGGGCCTGTGAGCTAATAGATCCATTCTTTATTTACCGCAGGCAGACACAATGGGAGTAACGTTTCATTGAAGCTGCTCCGTTACGTAAAACCTTCAGAACAAGGATGCCTGCGCGACTGGATAAAAAGAAACCGTGCCATAGAGATGAAGTCACGGTCCCTTTTTACAAAGGGGACAAGCAGCTGTAAAGGTGTTGTGCTTTTTCAGAGGGGGTAAAGATCAGCATGAAAACACATCTAAGACTCTTTCCTGGCCAGACTTTTGCTCTCACTCTTGACCGCTGTTCGCCTCATAAAATCAAATGTGTGTGGATGTTTTTCTTCCATTCATGAATACACTTAGAATCATAGAGTTGGAAGGGACCTCCAGGGTCATCTAGTCCAACCCCCTGCACAATGTAGGCAACTCGCAACCTGGCGCAAGAAAGGAGAACCCTGGGCAAGCGAGGCCTGCTCGGCTGGCTAGAGATGCAGCTAGCCCAAGCAGGCCTCACTCACCTTGGCTGTCCCCCCTCCCACAGTCAGAAGGCCAGCAAGCCACTTGTCACCCAAAATCACATAAGAAGTGGAGAAAGGGTGGTGCGGGCTTCTCCAGAGGTTAATGAGGGCTGTTGGAGGTGTGGCAAAGCCCCTGGTGGCTAGCTGGCTGCTTGCTCTCCTAATCCTACTATTCAATGGATAAGGTAGGTGGGGAGAAGAAGGGGGGACCCTCAGAAATGTTCAGGAGCTGTGATCCTGTGAGCTCCTGCTGAATCTGAGGGCTGCCTCCTCCTAAAATTCAAGTAATGGAAATGTTTACACCTAGTGGGAGACTCCTATGAAGGTTAACACTTCCAGGAGGAAGAAAAACATGCTGCTTCTACACATTGGGATGTGTGCTGTGTTGAATCAATTGTTTAGCTAGTTCATGCAGAACTCAGACTGGCAGAAGATAATATTCATAACACATGATTGTCAGTAACACAAGCTTCCCCTGAAACACTGTTTGCTCAGTATATTTTATTTTGATTTGATTTGATTTTCATCCCATCCTACCCCATGAGTGGGCTCAGGGTGGCTGACGACATGTAAGTATAACAAATATTTACATTTAATATGATAAAGGATATCTTCTCATATCCTAAAAATGTGTATCTTCATGGTAGAGCTGGGGGTGCATCTTTAGTTCACACAGAGCAGCAGTGAGTCCCTACAACTTGGGTAGTGCCTTGTGCTCCTAGAACATTTTTGGAACCTTGGTATCTTGACAGACATGCAGAGGTTCCTCAGAATGCATTGCTGCGGAATGAATTCTCTGGAGCACATTTTGTTTTAGACTGATTTGACTGTTGGCATGCGTGCAGCTGGTTTTGACACTTTTGAGGGTTTTATTCACACCTGAATTCATGCAAAAATGGCAGTCCTCTAGATCATTTTTTGAATTAATATGATACTGGATTTCTCCCTTGCATCCAAAAACTCTGTCCATGCAGTTGCTTTACTGTTCATGAATGCACCCATCTGAGTTTTCCTTTTGCATTTGTGTTGTGTGCTGACCTGGGTGGCCCAGGTTAGCCCAGTCAGATCTCAGAAGTTGTGCAATGTTGGCCCTGGTTAATACTTAGAATCATAGAATCCTAGAGTTGGAAGGGACCTCCAGGATCATCTAGTCCAACCCCCTGCACAATGCAGGAAATTCACAAACACCTCCCTGTAAATTCACAGGATCTTCATTGCTGTCAGATGGCCATCCAGCCTCTGCTTAAAAACCTCCAAGGAAGGAGAGCCCACCACCTCCCGAGGGAGTCTGTTCCACTGAGGAATCGCTCTGATGGTCAGGAGGTTCTTCGTAATGTTGAGCCGGAAACTCTTTTGATTTAATTTCAACCCATTGGTTCTGGTTCTATGGTTCTATTGGTTCTAGGGTTGCTATGCAGAGGCAGGCAATGGCCAACCACCTCTGAAGTTTCTTGCCTTGAGAACCCCATGAAGGGTCAGCGTATGTCAGCTGCAACGGGATGACACTTTCCACCACCACGTGTGTTAGTATATGTAGAATAGCTCACTGATCATCTGCTAAGGTTGAGGCCACTGTAAAAACCGTGATAGTCACACTTTGCATCTCCAGAATGTTCAAAGTGATTTGGTGTGTATGCTATTTGCACATGAATACACATGAATTACAACAACTCTTTAAGGGATTTCAAGCATGTTATTCTCTGCATTGCAGAGGGGGGTTAAGGGATGAGGGAGGCTGTTTTGTCTCAGGCTTCCTTAGAGGCGGAGTCTGACCTGGGTCCCTCGTGATCCACAGATGAGCCTTCTGTTGTGCCGCCTCTCTGCTTACTACGGAGGACGGAGGCTGGCATCTCGCTGGGAAGTTCTGGCAGGTTCGTGCTGAGTCAAAACTTGAATGATCTCAGAGTGTTTGTCCTTTATCATTCTCTCCGTCTAATGGAACCGCTGCAGCCCCTAAAAGATTTTCTTATGAATAAGCAGCATGCCCACTCACTCACTCACATGATCACAGTGGACTTTGAGATTTTTTAAAAAATGAGTCATCTGCAAAGTATGATTGAGTCAAAGATCTGGAAGAAACTATATTGACAGAATGCGTTCACCTCAGGTATGGGGCGGAAAGCTGTGACCAGTTTTATACTAGACCCTTAATTCTGGCTTAGCCCTGTCTCCAAACTGACATTTAGGGTTGCCAATCCCCAGGTGGGGGCAGGGGGTCCCCCGGTTTGGAGGCCCTTCCCCCACTTCAGGGTCATCAAAGTGTGGAGGGGAATATCTGCTGGGCACTCATTATTCCCTATGGAGACTGATTCCCATGGGGAATAATGAAGAATTGATCTGCGGGTAACTGGGGTTTGGGGGGGGGGAAGCTGTTTTTTGAGGTAGAGGCGTCAAATTTTCAGCATAGCATCCAGCACCTCTCCTCAAAACACTCCACAAGTTTCAAAAAGATTGGACCAGCGGATCCAATTCTAGGAGCCCCAAAAGAAGTTGCCCCTGTCCTTCATTATTTCCAGTGGAGGGAAGGCATTTAAAAGGTGTGCGGTCCCTTTAAATATGATGGCTGGAACTCCCTTTTGAGTTCAGTGGTGCTTGCACAGCCTTCCTCCTGGCTGCACCCCCAAAGTCCCCAGATATGTCTTGAATTGGACTCAGCAACCATACTGACATTTTGTAATAGAATCATAGAAACCAACTCTGTGACTCCATGATTCTATGATTTTGTGTTTGTGAGCTGAGGTCTATTATCCAATTCCAATTCCAGAAACCTTTATTGGCATAACAGATGTCTATTATCTATGGTTCTGTGATTATGAGGTTCTGTGGTGGTGTCTGGAGGACTTGAGCAGAAAAAAGGTTTTATCTGCTCTGCCATTCCATATCTTTCCCTGCTTAGTTAAATTTAGCAAAAAAGCTCCTCAGCCTGTGGGGGGAAAAATGTATGGTGGTCTTTCTAGCATTGTTAGCAGGTGATGACTGAATAAGGACTAGATGGATAAAGGGAGATCTTGAGGTAAAAATATTCTCACAGCAGCTGGAAAGGATGAAGTGGGGCTTTGGCCTGACCTGACAGAGGTTTTCTTTAGATGTTCCCTCAGCCCTGTTTACCAGCCAGGCAGTTCTTTCATACTTGGGAGATGTTTGAAATGACTGGGCCTCGTGTGGGATGGCTAGAGTTGCCCAGCTCCAGGTTGGGGAATACCTGGAGATTTTGACTGTGGAATCTGAGGAGGGCAGGGCTTGGGAAAGGGAGGAACTTCAGTGAGGTATTAATGCCACAGAGTTGACCTTCCAAAGTGGCCATTTTCTCCTGGCGAACTGATGTCTGTCACTCTGTAGTCTGGAGACTTCGGCCTAGAAGTTAGTCTGAAGAAGACAGAAGTTCTCCACCAGCCTGCACCCCAGGAAGATTATCACCCTCCCTGCATCACTGTGGGTGAATCAGTTCTGAAGACAGCTCAGCAGTTCAGCTACCTGGGGTGCATCATCTCCTCAGATGCTAAGATCGACAAGGAGATTGACAACAGGCTGGCAAAGGCAAACCGTGCCTTTGGCCGACTGCACAAAAGAGTGTGGAGGAACAAGCATCTGAAAAAAGGCACAAAGATCAATGTTTACAAAGCGGTTGTGATGACAACCCTCATCTACGGCTCCGAATTGTGGGTTTTATACCGTCATCACCTGCGACTCCTCGAGCGCTTTCATCAGCGCTGCCTTCGCACCATCCTCAACATCCACTGGAGTGACTTTGTGACCAACACTGAAGTTCTCAAGCGGGCGGAGGTTACCAGCATCGAGGCACTACTGTTGAAGACGCAGCTGCGCTGGGCAGGGCATATTTCTAGGATGGAAAACCACCGCCTTCCCAAGATTGCCCTGTATGGCGAACTCTCCACCGGCCATCGAAATAGAGGGGCACCAAAGAAGAGGTACAAGGACTCCTTGAAGAAATCCCTTGGCACCTGTCGCATCAACCATCACCAGTGGTCTGACCTAGCCTCAGATCGCAAAGCATGGAGGCGCACCATCCACCAGGCTGTCTCTTCTTTTGAGAACGCACGCATAGCTGGTCTTGAGGACAAAAGGAGATTGAGGAAGAATCGCACTGCTACAGCACCAACCCTAAATCAGACTTTTCCCTGCAGCCACTGTGGCCGGACCTGCCTGTCCCGCATTGGTCTTGTCAGCCACCAGCGAGCCTGCAGCAGACGTGGACTATTGCACCCTTCTTAAATCTTCGTTCGCGAAGCCAAGCCGAGAGAGAGTCTGGAGAGGAGCTACAGTTCCAGCAGATCCCCAGGCCCCACCTGGAGGCTGGCATCCCTAATGCGGAGACAATTGTTACATTTTGTGTAAGCCCTCTGCTTTCAAGCTGCGCAGCACCAGTGGACAATCCGGGGCGGAGATGGCATGCCAGTAGTTTGTAATTGACACTGATTCAATTACCTTGACCAAATGAGCCCTCCCCGTACAGACGCGCACTATTTTTCTTCTTTTTGCTGATTCATTTGGCATCTCCTCCTGTATTACTTGCTTAAATAAAAGATGCTGTGGGCTAATTTGAAACCGAATATAGGCGAAGGGCCTGGGATCTGGCTTTGAAGAAACACAGCAGCGGCTACAGCCCGTTGGCAGGAAGCCTGGAAGAGCTCACAGCCAGTTTTATGGGTTTATTGATCTGCTGCAACCTGCAATGTGGCTCTTGCACTCCCAAGTCCAGCGGCAGCCAGACACCCAGCAGCGGCGTGGGGCTTACTCCTCTGTCTTGATTAGTGTTGACAACCTCTTCTGCGCTTGGTGGGGGCAGGGGAGGGGGCCACTGGAACTACGGTTTGCACCGCCTGCTAGAATCAGGCCAGCAGCTCACAACATAATGAATGCCTTGTCTTACTTTTCTTGGTGGGAGATACTTTGGGAAGTTGCCTTATAGGATTGCCAATCCCCAGGTGGGGGCAGGGGATCCCCTGGTTTGGAGCCCCCCCCCACCGCTTCAGGGTCATCAGAAAGTGGGAGGGGAGGAGGGAAATGCTTTCTGGGCGCTTCATTATTCCCTATGGAGACTGATTCCCATAGGGTACAAGGAGAATTGATATGTGGGTATTTGGGGCTCTAGAGGGGTTGTTTTTTTGAGGGAGAGGCATTACATTTTCAGCATGGCATGCAGTGTCCCTCCCCCTGATACAAAGTTGTCAGAAAATGGGAGTGAGGGAAATGTCTGCTGGGAATTCTATTATATCCTATGGAGATTGGTTCCCATAGGATGTAATGGAGAATTGATCTGTGGGTATCTGGGGCTCTGGGGGGCTGTTTTTAGAGCCAGAGGCAGCAAATTTTCTACATAGCATCTGGTGCCTCTCCTCAAATAACCTCCCAAGTTTCAAAAATATCGGATCAGGAGGTCCTGTTCTATGAGCCCCAAAGCACATTGAAAGTGGATTGAAAGTGCATTATTTAGTGTATGCGAAAGTGCCTAAATTTTGTTTGGGTCTTAAGATAATGGAGGATAATCTTGCAGGCCCAATAGGCTAAAATGCAGTATTTGCGAGCCATAAGGGCATGGGAAAGGAAATGAAAAAAGCCCAAGATATTTCCAGGAGCTGTGCTGGCAGAATCCTTCTTAGCTATTCACAGGAGTTCTGTGATGGGAAAGAAACTGGGCCAGGGACGGGGAGAGGAGGGTGAGAACAGAGCTAACTAATGGGTTGTTTTGCATGTGCAGACAACGCTATCCAGCTTGTGCGAAGGCACCCAATGTGAGGAACATGAGCTGAGAAGCTGAGACACACTTTTCATCGCTCCAGTAGCAACATCTCAATGCGTGACCTTTGGGCTCTGGAAATTTGATTCCCTGGTGCATATGAACTTTCCCCACTGCTCGTATTGATGCAAGCAACATCTGTTTGATACTGAAGGACTGTAGCATGGGGCAGTCGCTTGGATATTGGGTGTGGACGTGAGGGGGGTTGCTAGGTCTCTCCTTGGCCACCAGTGAAGGAGATAAGGTGGGAAACTCCTGGGAGTTTGGGGGTGGAGCCTGGGGGGCAACAGGGACCCCTCAGTAGGGTAAAAGGCCACAGAGCCCACCCTCCAAAGCATCTGTTTTCTGCAGGGGAATTGATATCTGTAGTGCAGAGATGAGCTGTAATTCCGAGGGATGTCTAGGACGAATGTTCACTCTAAGCTGCAGAATCTTGTGAGGACAAATTCTACTTTGTGAGCCACTGGCAGGGCTTTTTTAATAGCAGGAACTCCTTTGCATATTAGGCCACACACCCCTGATATAGAAGAAGACTGCAGATTTAAACCCTGCCCTTCTCTCTGAATCAGAGTCTCAGAGCGGTTTGCAATCTCCTGTATCTTCTCCCCGCACAACAGACACTCTGTGAGGTGGGTGGGGATGAGAGAGCTCCACAGCAGCTGCCCTTTCAACTCCTGCAATAGCTATGGCTGACCCAAAGCCATTCCAGCAGGTGCAAGTGGAGGAGTGGGGAATAAAACCCGGTTCTCCCAGAAGTCCATGCACTTAATCACTATACCGAACTGGCTCTTGAATGTAGCCAATCCTCCAAGAGCTTACAGGGCTTACTGTAAGCTCTTGGAGGATTGGCTACATTGGGGGGGGGAGGGGCGGGATGTAGCCTAATATGCAAAGGGCTTCCTGCTACACAACAAGCCCTGGCCACTGTCATTAAAGTTGTGAGCCACTGCATAAATTATTGTGCTCTGGGGCCATTTTTCCTGAGCTAAGACAAAAATGTGTGAGCTGGAGGCTAAAAATCTGTGAGCTAGCTCACACTAACTCAGCTGAGAGGGAACACTGTCTAGGACCCACCCGGAGGCCGGCCTCCCTGGATGTGGGAAACTTCTGGCTGAATGCTCAGCTGTGAAGCCGCTGCATGTACTTCGTGTGTGTGTGGGGGGGTATCCTTGGATGAATGACGGGTACAATTGGGTATCTGGGCTTGGGGCTTTGCTGCTGAATTTTCAGGCGAGACTTTAAAAAAACGAAGTAGGAAAAAAAATCCTCATAGCAACAGAAACTTCTAGAACCCATTTGTATATGTTTTGGCAATGTGGTGCATTTTAGTGTCTATAAATATTAGCTGAATGAGAGCAATACTTCACGTCCAAACCAGCTTGTCTATTCATAGGGGAATAAACACATCCTTAAATAAACAACCTTTAAGTTGCTTCTTATCATTATTAGGTACTTTGCCATGCTGGCAGACACAGTTAACAAAAGAAGAGGGTAGTTCCTCCCCCCCCCGCCCCCCGATAATTTTAAGCATGAAGAGCAGAGAAGGGACCTCGGGGGTGTGCGGTTATCGGAGAGGCAGAACAGAAAGAGTCCTCAGGATGGAGTTTGTTTTCATTTTGGGGGAGACCAGCTCCTGTCCTCATCTCTTCCTGGAACCAACAGCCTCCCGATCCCAAAAGTGAGCTCTCACATTTTAAATCCAAGCTGAAACATCACCATTTTATTTGTATGTTTATTTTGCAGGCATGATGAATTAGTGCTCCCCGGGGTTGGTCCTGTTCACACACTGGCCCCCAACCTGGCACCCTGCCTGTGAGGGGGCCACATGGGGGGCTTGTGCAAAGTGGGGATCTCCTCTCAGGCATCCTCTAGCTCCACATGTCCCACCTCTAGCTCCTGTTCCAGAGTGGGAAAGCATGGCCCCCAGTCTGGTCTGCGGTCTTAAAGTACTAAAAGGCAAAGGTGCAAGCACCAATCATTTCTGACTCTGGGGTGACATTTCTTTCACAGTGTTTTCATGGCAGACTTTTTTTTATGGGGTGGTTTGCCATTGCCTTCCTTAGTCATCTACACTTTCCCCCTAGCAAGTGGAGTACTCATTTTACTGACCTCGAAGGATAGAAGGCTGAGTCAACCTTGAGCCAGCTACCTGAACCCAGCTTCCGCCAGGATCAAACTCAGGTTGTGAGCAGAGCTTGGACTGCGGTACTGCAGCTTTACCACTCTGCGCCACACACCCCTGATGTAGCCAATCCTCCTGGAGTTTACAGAAGGCTCTGTACTAAGAGCCCTGTAAGCTCTTGAAGGATTGGCTACATCAGGGGGTGTGGCCTAATATGCAAAGCAGTTCCTGCTACAAAAGAAGCCCTGGTACCCTCCACAGCTGAGAGTGTTGCCAGGGGAATGGTTGAGTCCGAGGAGGACCCCGGCAGATTAAAGCAAACTGTCTTGTTGAACAAGGTGGGGAATCGCAGAAGGGGTGGGACTAAGGTGGTTGGGTTGCCAAACTTCGTGTGGTGGCTGGAGATCCTCTGGAATTGTAACTGAGTCCTCCAAGATTGATTGCCCCGAAGAAAATGGCTGGTTTGGAATGTGGACTCTATGGCATTGTACCCCAGTGAGGTCCCTCCCTCCAAACACTGATGTCATTAAGCTAGGGTGGCCATAATGTCTGAAGGCCAGCCAGGGACACCTTTTTTGGGGGGGGGAAGGTTGGGGTGTGCGCGCGCAAAGCGCGCTCCGCCGGAAACAGGAAGTGACATCACTTCCGGTGACGCCACTTCCGGTGATGTCATGCCACCGCCGGAAAACAGGAAGTGACATCACTTCCTGTGACATCATTGCCCCCCCCCGCACCACCTGCCGGAAGCAGGAAGTGACATCACTTCCTGTGACATCATTTCCCCCAAATGACATCATTTCCCCCAAATGACATCATTTCCCCCAAATGACATCATTTCCCCCAAATGCCACTGCCGGAAACAGGAAGTGACTTCACAGCACTTCCTGTGACGTCCCCAAAAATCCCCCAAATATCACCGCCGGAAACACCAAGATTATTTATAGAGAGGAAAAGGGGGAAATAAAGTTAAATAAAACTCTTTTTTTACTTTTTTCAAAGTGAGAAGACTAGAGAGAACGGGTTCCACGCTGAGAAGCCAGTCAGATTCCAGTGAGATTCCAGTGAGACTGTGCTGCATAATGCAGCCTATTTATTTTGTCCTGTTTGCTCTGTTGGCTCTATCTGCGCCACCTTCATCACTTTCGGGGTGTGGATCCCCCAGTGGGGTGGTCTCCCAACTCCCTCCGCCGGCTGTTTCTGATAGCCCTGCGCCCCCTCTTTCATTTGATATGTGTCCCGTGCGGGTGCCACCCTCCCGCCGGGAGATGCCGCAAAATGAGCCCCCTTGAGGCTTATGGCGGCAGGGCTCGGGGGAAGCGAGCTAGACTGCTGTTCTTTTGAGGGGTTATAGAGTGTTTCGAGCCCGTCCCTGTGGCATCGGTCCCATCGTTGTGGGGCCCAGGGGGCCGGCGCAGCGGCACGCTGAAGCAGCCTGTCGGTCACTTCTGGGTTCCTGTCCTGCATCTCGACCTGTCACTAATAACACAGGTCACTAATAACACAGGTCACTAATAACACAGGTTCAGATGACCGACAGGTGACCGACAGGCTGCTTCAGCGTGCCGCTGCGCCGGCCCCCTGGGCCCCACAACAATGGGACTGATGCCACAGGGACGGGCTCGAAACACTCTATAACCCCTCAAAAGAACAGCAGTCTAGCTCGCTTCCCCCGAGCCCTGCCGCCATAAGCCTCAAGGGGGCTCATTTTGCGGCATCTCCCGGCAGGAGGGTGGCACCCGCACAGGACACATATCAAATGAAAGAGGGGGCGCAGGGCTATCAGAAACAGCCGGCGGAGGGAGTCGGGAGACCACCCCACTGGGGGATCCACACCCCGAAAGTGATGAAGGTGGTGCAGATAGAGCCAACAGAGCAAACAGGACAAAATAAATAGGCTGCATTATGCAGCACAGTTGAGAAAGTGCCTTATCCCATATACTGATGAAGTAAATACAGGATCTGAGAACAAAATTGCACCAGAAGACACAAACACAAAGCTCCCTTACACTGAATCAGTGCTTGGGTCCACCAAAGTCAGTATTGTCTAGTCCAGTCACAAACACAAAGCTCCCTTACACTGAATCAGTGCTTGGGTCCACCAAAGTCGTATTGTCTAGTCCAGTCACAAACACAAAGCTCCCTTACACTGAATCAGTGCTTGGGTCCACCAAAGTCAGTATTGTCTACTCCAGTCACAAACACAAAGCTCCCTTACACTGAATCAGTGCTTGGGTCCGCCAAAGTCAGTATTGTCTACTCCAGGGGTGGCCAGAGGGAGGGAGGGAAGGAAGGAAGGAGGGAGGGAGGGAGGAAGGAGGGAGGGAGGGAAGGAAGGGAGGAGGGAAGGAAGGAAGGAAGGCCGGCCGCCCCCTTCCGCCAGCCGCCCCCCCCGCTTTCGGCCCCCTCCCTCCCTGCTTACCTTCTTCCAGGGCGGGTGGCGGCCTCTCCTCCAGGCGGCTGGTGGTGCTGGCGGGGCTGGCGGCAGCTGCGGAGGCCGGGGAGGCGGCGGAGAGGCCGGCGCTGGTCTCTGGAGGGCCTCCAGGGACCAGCGCCGGCCTCTCCGCGGCCTCCCCGGCCTCCGCCACCGGGCCCCGCGCGTGGGCGGGGAAGGCGGCGAGTGAGGGAGCCAGCGTCCCTGCGCGTGCGCACGCGCAGGGATGCTGGCTCCCTCACTCGCCGCCTTCCCTGCCCGCCCGCGCGGCCCGCCGGCTCCCCGCTGGCTATACCGGGACTTCTAATGGTCCCGGTATAGCCAGCCCGGGAGCTGGGAATTGGGGGCCAGAACCGGGACTTTCCCGGGAGACCGGGACGGTCTGGCCACCCTACATTAAGCTCTACCCCCCAAACGTCTTGCAGTTTCCCAACCCAAAGTAGGCAACCCTATTTGGCTTGGCTCTTGAGTAATGAAGAAAAAGAAATTGGATTTATGTTCCGCCCTATACTCTGAATCTCAGAGTCTCAGAGCAGTCACAGTCTCCTTTATCTTCCCCCCCCCCAACAGACACCCTGTGAGGTGGGTGGGTCTGAAAGATCTCTTGCAGTAGCTGCCCTTTCAAGGACAACTCCTATGAGAGCTATGGTTGACCCAAGGTCATTTCAGCAGCTGCAAGTGGAGAGTTCTCCCAGATAAGAGTCTGCACACTTAGCCACTACACCAAAATGACTCCACACAATACACATTTGTATCCCCGCCCCCCCCCCCCCCCCAAAAAAAAGTAAGTGCTCTCTTCGAATTGGAAGCTGAAGCTTGATGATTTGAAATGTCTCTGGTTCGGGAGGACTTGTCCCAAAAAGATGAAGGGTTGGCTGCTATTTTTCTACTGGGTAAACGTCGACTGCAGGGTGACATGATAGAGGTTTACAAGATAATGCATGGGATGGAGAAAGTAAAGAAAGAGGTACTTTTCTCCCTTTCTCACAATACAAGAACTCGTGGGCATTCGATGAAATTGCTGAGCAGACAGGTTAAAACGGATAAAAGGAAGTACTTCTTCACCAAAAGGGTGATTAACATGTGGAATTCACTGCCACAGGAGGTGGTGGCGGCCACAAACACCTTCAAGAGGGGTTTAGATAAAAATATGGAGCAGAGGTCCATCAGTGGCTATTAGCCACAGGTATATATATAAAAATTTTTTGGCCACTGTGTGACACAGAGTGTTGGACTGGATGGGCCATTGGCCTGATCCAACATGGCTTTTCTTATGTTCTTATGTGACACAGAGTGTTGGACTGGAGAGGCCACTGGCCTGATCCAACATGGCTTCTCTTATATTCTTATGTGACACAGAGTGTTGGACTGGATGGGCCATTGGCCTGATCCAACATGGCTTCTCTTATGTTCTTATGTGACACAGAGTGTTGGACTGGATGGGCCATTGGCCTGATCCAACAGGGCTTCTCTTATGTTCTTACGTGACACAGAGTGTTGGACTGGATGGGCCATTGGCCTGATCCAACATGGCTTCTCTTATGTCCTTATGTGACTCGGAGTGTTGGACTGGATGGGCCACTGGCCTGATCCAACATGGCTTCTCTTATGTTCTTATGTGACACAGAGTGTTGGACTGGATGGGCCATTGGCCTGATCCAACATGGCTTCTCTTATGTCCTTATGTGACTCGGAGTGTTGGACTGGATGGGCCACTGGCCTGATCCAACATGGCTTCTCTTATGTTCTTATGTGACACAGAGTGTTGGACTGGATGGGCCATTGGCCTGATCCAACAGGGCTTCTCTTATGTTCTTCTGTGACACAGAGTGTTGGACTGGAGGGGCCACTGGCCTGATCCAACAGGGCTTCTCTTATGTTCTTATGTGACACAGAGTGTTGGACTGGATGGGCCATTGGCCTGATCCAACAGGGCTTCTCTTATGTTCTTCTGTGACACAGAGTGTTGGACTGGATGGGCCATTGGCCTGATCCAACAGGGCTTCTCTTATGTTCTTCTGTGACACAGAGTGTTGGACTGGAGGGGCCATTGGCCTGATCCAACAGGGCTTCTCTTATGTTCTTCTGTGACACAGAGTGTTGGACTGGATGGGCCATTGGCCTGATCCAACAGGGCTTCTCTTATGTTCTTATGATTTCCCTGCATGTTTTTATGCTCTTTTTGAAAGAAGAATAGGAGGCTTGGGTAGCTGAAGCCTTTGATTCTGTTCTGTGACAAAACAGACATTGGGCGATTCTGTCTCCCTCGCCACACGCAGCATGCTGGTACCCATGGAGCGGGTTAGTCATACAATCAGCACTGCTGGCTGAACACACCCAGCAATTTATTTCCCATCAGCTACAGATGTGGCTGTCTTGTTTGGCTTTGCCCTTTGGTTGGGATGCAGAGAGTGTTTTCCAACTTGGCTGTTTGGTAACATTTAGTTCAGACTAGATGTTTGAACAGCAGCTTTGAATATGGCAGTGTGTTCCCATGGATTACTTGTGCCGTTCTGTTTGTACTTCTGCGGTCCCTGCTTTCTCTGGTTTAAGTGTAGGGTTCCCAACTCCAAGTTGGGCAATTCCTGGGAATTTGGGCGTATAGTGTGGGGAGGGCAGCTTTGAAGAGAGAAACATCAGTGGGTATAATGCCATAAAGTCCACTCTTCAAAGCAGCCCTTTTCTCCAGGACAGCTGATATCTGGAGATTAGTTGTAATACCAGAAGATCTCCAGGCCCCACTTGGAGGTTGGCAGCCTTATTTAAGGGGGTTTAATATTTGTACTCCCCCCCCCCCCAAAAAAAAACTTTTCTTTGATTGAAGTTTATGTCTATCTGGAAGATGTGGCAGTATCCCACACATGGCAAAGCTTTCACTGAGAAGATCACAAAATGGCAATAGACAAATTGCCAACCCCAATGTTTTTGCCCCCTTTTTCACATTTCTTAACACAAAAAGCAAATGTGCTGATAGGAATCTGCAGGGAGTTGGACTCCCCTGAGCAAGGTGGTTTTCTGAGGTAAACCAGTCCATGGAGAAAGACAGAAGATCAAAATGGTTTCAGTAGTTGTATGCTACAGATGTACAAGAACACTTCTTACGTAGCAGAGGAGGTGCTCACAGAAGCCAGACCAAGTCCTTATAAATCACATGAGGTCGGCTTCTCCTCCTCCTCCTCCTCCTTCTCCATCTCCGTCTCCTCCTCCACCTCTCCTCAGGTTTAAAGGGCTGCTTCTCAACCAGACCCATAGCTATGGGGGCCTCTTTTGGATCTCCCATTCCTGTCTTCCTGTGGAGGCCCCCAACTGTGGAGCACCCTCCCAAAGCACAAAGTCCCACCTGTCAGTGGCCTCAAAACGGTTTGAACAAGACCAGCTGTATGGCCCAGATAAGGGATATTATAAATAAATTTCTGAATCTGATGCACAAGCAATTAGTTTCTCAGGGACTTTCTAGGCCTTTAAATGCCAAGGATGAAATCAGATTTTACATAGCTTCTTCCCTACCTCACCAACCCTGGTTCGTCTATCTCTCCTTACCCTTTCTCCATTCAACCCTCCCCACCAGCTAAGATCTGCAATGCTCTTTGATTTTTTTCCTCTGCAAGGAATTATTGAACCCAAACGTTTCTTTCATTCATTAGGGCAGTCTCTGGAAATGGGCCAGAATCATGCACCTCTGCCCTTTAGTTCTCCTGTCTTCTAGCTTCAACTGTTACAAACTTGGTCCCATCAAAACTCTTTCCTTCCCATAGGTTGCAAAGGATCTTGGGCCTCATGAGAATAGGGCCCCTTCCCGGGGCTTTTTTTGTAGCAGGAACTCCTTTGCATATTAGGCCACACAACCCTGATGTAGCCAATCCTCCAAGAGCTTACAAGGCTCTTAGTACAGGGCCTACTGTAAGCTCCAGGAGGATTGGCTACTTCAGGGGGTGTGGTCTAGTATGCAAAGGAGTTCCTGCTACAAAAAAAGTCCTGTGCTTTTCTACCCATGTGCCGGCTTGTCTCTTCTTTTTTTAACAAATGCTCTTTAGCCATCATGGGCATGTGGCTTTCTCTTTCACTGCAACTGTGTCTTGCACTTATGTCGGAAAAGACAGTAGTGCCCAATATTTTCCTAACAAACAGGATACAGCCTTCTGTACGAAATCAGCCCGTGGGTGAATGCACCAGATAGAAAAAGCTCCTCATTCAAGAAAAGCTTTTTGCTTTGAATTATTAGATGAATGATAGAGGCCTAAGAACAGTTTAAACAACCTATTTCCACAAAGACAGAATGAATCTTTTTTTTTTTTTTAAACAGCACTCAAATCACAGCCAGCTTTTGAAAGCAAAGCAAAGGGGTCGGTTAGGGTTTGAATTCTCCTTGAATCGTCTTGCCAGAGCCAAACTCTCTGGGGCTGGATTTAGGGAGGCAAAGAGCTTGGAGGGGGGGACACGTTCAGTCCCTTTAATGGGAGGTTAATGGGAGGAAATTTGCAGCTGAAGATTTTCTAGACTTGGAGGTCAATAACATCCCATTAAACTCCTATTAAAGGGCAAGGATAATCCCCCCCCCCCCCGACAGTTGATATCAAGTGTAGAACTACCTTCAATAATAACAGCTCTCCGTGTGAAGAGGATTAGTGTTTATTGTAAGATGGTGACACTGGATGAATCCAGTGTCGAAAATAAAGCACAATCACAGGTGGGTTAGTTATAGTCTTTCCATATAGCCATTACATGTGTGAGATTAGTTAAAATATAATTTGTTACAAAGCTGAGCATTCTCACACTACAAGCGGTTTCAAAAACCCATCCTGAGATAACAATGACCTTGAAGACCAGGCTTCTCCCAGGAGGGACAAAGCTTTCATAGAATCGTAGAATCATAGAGTTGGAAGGGGCCTCCAAGGTCATCTAGTCCAACCCCCTGCACAATGCAGGAAACTCACAAACACCTCCCCCTAAATTCACAGGATCTTCATTGCTGTCAGAGGGCCATCTAGCCTCTGTTTAAAAACCTCCAAGGAAGGAGAGCCCACCACCTCCCGAGGAAGCCTGTTCCACTGAGGAACCACTCTGATGGTCAGGAAGTTCTTCCTAATGTTGAGCCGGAAACTCTTTTGATTTAATTTCAACCCATTGGTTCTGGTCCTACCTTCTGGGGCCACAGAAAACAATTCCACACCATCCTCTATATGACAGCCCTTCAAGTATCCAGGCTAAACATCCCCAGCTCCTTCAACCTTTCCTCATAGGATTTGGTCTTCAGACCTCTCACCATCTTTGTTGCCCTCCTATGGACCCGTTCCAGCTTTTGTTTCCACAGTAGATAAAGCAAGGCGCACATATTCAGTATACAGAAATAAGAAGAAAGATGGCAAGGGATCTTGACAGTTGAATCTGGAAACCTTGGCTTTGAAGAGAAGGGATTATGGTTTTAATCCCTTCTCTTCAAAGCCAAGGTTTCCAGAACCTTCCTTTGAGCCCCTAGACTTCCCTTGCAAACACTTCAGCTGGAATATTCAAAGAAAGGCCATTCTTCTGCTGTCCTGTGACTTTAGTAAATACAGCCTGCGTGTGTCAGACCCAGAGCCAAGGAAAAGACAAGTAGAGTTCAAGATCTTTATTTCAGTTTCATGGGCATACACACGCGTTGTCAGAACTGACCAGCCCGCCAGTTCCCCCAATTTATAAACCTTTGCCCTGACCGTTATAATTCAAGCCAAAGCGCGCCAAGCTAAAGCCGGGGTTTTGTGCAGGGTTTCTGTTAAGCTCTCATCACCACAGGTGTCATTATCAGTTCTCGGGTCACATCTCCTCCTATTCATGACCTTGGTTACCTAGCAACTAGCCAGCTCCCAGACATACCATCCTCCCTTTAGAGAAGCAACAAGCAACAACTATATCAAAGCAGCAAAACTAGCACAAGCACAGTATTGTACAGCTGGATACATATGGCAAGAGGTACAAGATGGAGTGACTCTTGACAGCGTGGTGTAGTGGTTTGAGTGTCAGGCTAGGATCTGGAAATCCTGAGTTCTAATCTCCATTCTGCTGCAAAGCTTGCCACAGTGACCTGGGGGCCCTCCTCCCCTACCTCACAAGGTTCTTTCAAGGATAAAACCAGGAAAGCAAGAACTGGGTATGCCAGCTTGAGCTCAATAGAGACAGACAGAATCAGCGTGCATACTACTCTCTCATTACATTGAAGTACAGGTCTTCTTGACCAGAAGTTTCAGGGCTTTAGCTTTATTCAGGGCTTTTTTGAGCAGGAATGCAGTTCTGGCTAGCTAGGCATCCGAGGGTGTGTCCTAATATGCAAATGAGTTCCTGCTGGACTTTTTCTACCAAAAAAAGCCCTGGCTTTCTTCTTTCTTGGCTCAAGGGTGTGAGGAGCCAGAACGAAGGAGTCAGAGTCTTTCCTAAATGGCTTGAGAGCTTTTGGCATCCACTGTGCCAGTACCTGGCACTGCCACACTCTTCCTGTGGATATCCTGGTGTCCTTTTCTGTTTCCATTGTTCAGTTCTACGCACCTGCCCACCACTAGTCCTCAGGCAAACCTAGCACCAGGCCATTATTAAGGCACTGGAGCTGTGGTAGTGTGGGTCAAGACCCCTTTTCACTACTACACACAGAACATCATATGTGAGGTGAGCATACACAAGCCCCAGGTGCCACGTGCAAGAGTCCTGCCCCCAGAAACAAAAGTCAAGACTGAAATTGAATGAAAGTCATTGATATGCAGGTGGACCTGCAAAGGAAGCATCCTCATATGCATGGCTTTTTTTGCAGCAGGAACTCCTTTGCATATTAAGCCACACACCCCTGATGTAGCCAGTCCTCCAAGAGCTAAGAACATAATAGAAGCCATGTTGGATCAGGCCAATGGCCCATCCAGTCCAATACTCTCTGTCACATAAGAACAGAAGAGAAGCCCTGTTGGATCAGGCCAATGGCCCATCTAGTCCAACACTCTGTGTCACATGAGAACATAAGAGAAGCCATGTTGGATCAGGTCAATGGCCCATCCAGTCCAACACTTTGTGTCACATAAGAACATAAGAGAAGCCATGTTGGATCAGGCCAATGGTCCATCCATCCAACACTCTGTGTCACATGAGAACATAAGAGAGACCATGTTGGATCAGGCCAATGGCCCATCCAGTCCAACATAGAATGCCAGCAGGAAGTTGGGGGCTTTCCAGTGTTTTGCACTGAGTGTCACATGTATGACTATTTGCCCAAAGGACAGAAGTCTTGGGTGTGTGCTCGATGCAAGGAAGTAATGGAAGCTGTAAAAGGTAAGAAGACTCCTTTAAGCGGTGGAAAACCAGTCCAAGTGAGATTAGTAAAAGGGAACACAGGCTGTGGCAAATCAAATGCAAGACTGCGATCAGGCAGGCAAAAAGGAACTATGAGGAGCATATTGCAAAAAACATAAAGACCAACAATAAAAATTTCTTCAAATATATTAGAAGTAGCAAACCAGCCAGGGAGGCAGTGGGGCCCTTGGATGACCATGGGGTAAAGGATTACTGAAGGAGGATAGGGAAATGGCTGAGAAGCTAAATGAATTTTTTGCCTCCGTCTTCACTGTGGAAGACGAGAACTTTTTGCCCGCCCCAGAACCACTAATTTTGGAAGGGGTGTTGAAAGACCTGAGTCAGATTGAGGTGACAAAAGAGGAGGTCCTACAACTGATAGACAAATTAAAAACTAATAAGTCACCGGGTCCGGATGGCATACATCCGAGAGTTCTGAAAGAACTCAAAGTTGAACTTGTGGAGCTTCTAACAAAAATCTGTAATCTTTCATTGAAATCTGCCTCCGTTCCTGAGGACTGGAAGGTAGCAAATGTCACCCCCATCTTTAAAAAGGGTTCCAGAGGAGATCCGGGAAATTACAGGCCAGTCAGTCTGACTTCAATACCGGGAAAGTTGGTAGAAAGCATTATCAAGGACAGAATGAGTAGGCACATTGATGAACACGGGTTATTGAGGAAGACTCAGCATGGGTTCTGCAAGGGAAGATCTTGCCTCACTAACCTGTTACATTTCTTTGAGGGGGTGAACAAACATGTGGACAAAGGAGACCCGATAGATGTTGTTTACCTTGACTTCCAGAAAGCTTTTGATAAAGTTCCTCATCAAAGGCTCCTTAGAAAGCTTGAGAGTCATGGAGTAAAAGGACAGGTCCTCTTGTGGATCAAAAACTGGCTGAGTAATAGGAAGGAGAGAGTGAGTATAAATGGGCAGTCTTCACAGTGGAAGACGGTAAGCAGTGGGGCGCCGCAGGGCTCGGTACTGGGTCCCATGCTCTTTAACTTGTTCATAAATGATTTAGAGTTGGGAGTGAGCAGTGAAGTGGCCAAGTTTGCGGATGACACTAAATTGTTCAGGGTGGTGAGAACCAGAGAGGATTGTGAGGAACTCCAAAGGGATCTGTTGAGGCTGGGTGAGTGGGCGTCAACTTGGCAGATGCGGTTCAATGTGGCCAAGTGCAAAGTAATGCACATTGGGGCCAAGAATCCAAGCTACAAATACAAGTTGATGGGGTGTGAACTGGCAGAGACTGACCAAGAGAGAGATATTGGGGTCGTGGTAGATAACTCACTGAAAATGTCAATCATAATGCCCCTGTATAAATCGATGGTGCGGTCTCATTTGGAGTACTGTGTGCAGTTCTGGTCGCCGCACCTCAAAAAGGATATTATAGCATTGGAGAAAGTCCAGAGAAGGGCAACTAGAATGATTAAAGGGCTGGAGCACTTTCCCTACGAAGAAAGGTTGAAACGCTTGGGACTCTTTAGCTTGGAGAAACGTCGACTGCGGGGTGACATGATAGAGGTTTACAAGATAATGCATGGGATGGAGAAAGTAGAGAAAGAAGTACTTTCCTCCCTTTCTCACAATACAAGAACTCGTGGGCATTCGATGAAATTGCTGAGCAGACAGGTTAAGACGGATAAGAGGAAGTACTTCTTCACCCAAAGGGTGATTAACATGTGGAATTCACTTCCACTGGAGGTGGTGGCGGCCACAAGTATAGCCACCTTCAAGAGGGGTTTAGATAAAAATATGGAGCACAGGTCCATCAGTGGCTATTAGCCACAGTGTGTGTGTATATATAAAAATTTTTTGCCACTGTGTGACACAGAGTGTTGGACTGGATGGGCCTGATCCAACATGGCTTCTCTTGTGTTCTTATGCTCTTATTCTGTACACACAGTGACCAAAAAACTCAGGTGTCATCAGGAGGTTCATCAGTGGGGCCAGGACTCTAGAAGTCCTTCCACTGTTTCCCCTCCCACTGTTGCACCAAGAATACAGAGCATCACTTGCCCCAGATAGCTTATAGGGCTTTTCTTACTGGGCCTACTGTAAGCTCCAGGAGGATTGGCTACATCAGGGAGGTGTGGCTTAATATGCAAATGAGTTCCTGCTACAAAAAAGCTCTGCTCATATGCTGTCTTCTGTGGCAGAGGGAGTATGCAAGCCACCCTACATTGCCAATTCATAGGGCAACCAGCTGCCTGGAGAAGATTGTCTTGTCCCTTTAATAATGCACATACAAAGCTTTTTATGGTGTAGAGTTCAGTGACATTTTATTCTCACAACAATCCTGTGCGGTAGTAGGGTAGGCTGAGAGTGTCATTGGCCCAAGGTCACCCAGCAGGCTTCCATGGCAGATCGGAGATTTGAATCCGGTTTTCCGAAATACTAGTGGTGTCAGATTGACTCTGCCATATTCCCCCCCCCCCCTTTTCATATGCACTCTGTTCAGTTTTGATTGCATGCTTCCATGTAACCTTGCTGAGCTTTCAAGTGTGTGTAGGAGGGAGGATTGTGGACAGAGGCCTTGTTAATAAGTATCATTGCTACAGTGAGCTTGCTTATCTAGTCGTTATAGTAACGGGCCCATCTGACCTTGAAGGTGGGAGGCTAACAAAGATGCCTCACACCTTTCTGTACCAGCTTTTGTGAGAGCTAACAGACCAGGGGAGTGGAGACAGATTTTGCCCATGTTTTTTGATAGCTATAATTGTAACCACGTTGCCTGTTGTGTCATTCCTGGCAATGGCTTTTTAGCAGAAGGTCATCTCAGTAAATCCTAACCATATTCTTATGTGCATTGATTCTTAGAGTAAGTAACTGGCAGTAAGTAACTCACCTTACAAGTGAGACATTCTAACCCAGGGGTGGCCAAACTTTGGCTCAGGAGCCAAATGTGGCTCTTTCACACATATTGTGTGGCTCTTGAAGCCCCTACCACCCCATCAGCTGGCTTGGAGAAGGCATTTCTCTTTTTCAATCAGTCCTTCAAGCCAAGCCAGCTGGTGGGAGAATGTATTTAAAGTTGCTTTCTTTCCACCTCTCCTTTCCTGCCCCCATCTATTTCCCTTCCTTCCTTCCTTCCTTCCTTGCGGCTCTCAAACATCTGACGCTCATGTCTTGTGGCTTTCAAACACCTGACAGTTATTTTATGCAGCTCTTACGTGAAGCAAGTTTGGTCACCTCTGCTAACCACTGCACCACATTGGCTCCTATTTTGTCTCCATCAGAAGCCAACCAGATGATTCTGAAAATTCCCAAGTGGGGCGTGAGTTCTGCTTCTTGTACTCACAGTTTCCATTGAGCTGTAGCATGGTAAATAGCTGTGGATAGATCTATCCATCATGGTTTTGTGCAAAGCTGTTTTAAAGCTGCTGCTGCTGCTGCATCTTGTGGAAGTGGCTTCTGGGGTTCTTCCACCCCTCCTGCCATTCTATGGTATTAGGTTTTTCTAAAGGGTGCCCCTCCCCCCTCTTTATGCAGTGAATTAATTAAACTGCATCTGCTGAATTTGGCAGCCTGGTCCTGAAACCACCTGGGTGTTTCCAGAGGAGTGCTCTTGAAATAAATTTTATGCATTTTCTAATTTTTTTTGAAAGGCAGTCACACTGTTCTGCAGAGATCAATATGTATTATTCAGAGCAGTTTGGTCCTGGAATTTAATGGCATCTTCAATTTAACTGAACACTTCAGGCAAAGGAAGGTGTGAAGTAATTACTCTATGGCTGGGTGTGCTTTAGGATGGTTAATGGAGTATTCCTTTGTTAAGAACTTTAGGTGGTGCATGCAGCACTGGACCTGGTACTGGAGGCGGGAGGCCCACGCTGGAAGCCCTGCATCACTGCTGAGTTCTCTGGGTGACCTTGGCCCGGTCTGTTTCCCTTGCCATAACCTTCCTCGCAAAAGAAACAGGATGAGGAAATATCGTGACAGTTTGATGTGTCTGCTGAAGGAAAGGATGGCCCTGAATATTAAAGTTAATAGTCTTTTCAGTCTTGGGCACTCACAGTGCAATCCTCAGTAGAGTCATTCCCTTCTAAGCCCATAGAGACTTCAGTGGATGTAACTCTGTTTAGGATTGCACTCTTTGAGATTCAAGCTTACCTTTGGCAATAGGGGAGTTATTTTTTGATTGCCTGTTAGTTCTTACTACTACTACTACTACAGCTTTTTTTATAGCAGGAACTCCTTTGCATATTAGGCCATAAACCCCTGATGTAGCCAATCCTCCAAGAGCTTACAAGGCTTTTATTACAGGGTCTACTGGAAGCTCCAGGAGGATTAGCTACATCAGAGTGTGTGGCCTAATATGCTAAGGAGTTCCTGCTACAAAAAAAGCCCTGACTCCTCCTACTACATTTTCCTATTCAGACTTGAAAAATTTATATGAACATATGAAGTTGCCTTATACTGAATTAGACCCTCGGTCCATCAAAGTCAGTATTGTCTACTCAGACTGGCAGCGGCTCTCCAGGGTCTCAAGCTGAGGTTTTTCACACCTACTTGCCTGGACCCTTTTTAGTTGGAGATGCCAGGGATTGAACCTGGGACCTTCCGCTTACTTGTATAACAGTGTAAATGTGCTGTCCCCTCAAAATTATGCAACACACAGCCTTTAATGTCTTGACTGCTGGCAACACAATGAGTACACCCCTAAGTGATAATGTCCAAATGGGAACCAAGTAGCCGTTTTGCCTCCCTGGTGTCATGTGACTCGTTAGTGGTACAAGGTATCAGGTGTGAAAGGGGAGCAGGTTATCGCTCTCACTCCCTCATACTGGTCACTGGACATTCCACATGGCACCTCATGGCAATGAACTCTCTGAGGATCTGAAAAAACGAATTGTTGCTCTACATAAAGATGGCCTAGGCTATAAGAAGACCGCCAAGACCCTATAGGCTATAAGAAGATTGCCAAGACCCTGAGCTGCATCACGGTGGCCAAGACCATACAGTTCCACTCAGAACAGGCCTCGTCATGGTTGACCAAAGGAGTTGAGTGCACGTGCTCAGCGTTGGCTTTGGGAAATACACGTATGAGTGCTGCCAGCATTGCTACAGAGGTTGAAAGGGTGGGGGATCAGCCTGTCAGTGCTCAGACCATACGCTGCACGCTGCGTCAAATTGGTCTGCAGGGCTGTCGTCCCAGAAGGAAGCCTTGTCTAAAGATGATGCACAAGAAAGCCCGCAAACGGTTTGCTGCACACAAGCAGACTAAGAACATGGATTTCTGGAAGCATGTCCTGTGGTCCTGTGAGACCAAGATAAACTTATTTGGTTCAGATGGTGTCAAGTGTGTGTGGCGGCAGCCAGGTGAGGAGTACGAAGACAAGTGTGTCTTGCCTACAATCAAGCATGGTGGTGGGAATGTCATGATCTGGGGCTGCATGAGTGCTGCCGGCACTGGGGAGCTACAGTTCATTGAGGGAACCATGAATGCCAGCATGTACTGTGACATACTGAAGCAGAGCATGATCCCCTCCCTTCGGAGACTGGGCGGCAGGGCAGTATTCCAACGTGATAACGACCCCAAACACACCTCCAAAACGACCACTGCCTTGCTAAAGAAGCTGAGGGTAAAGGTGATAGACTGGCCAAGCATGTCTCCAGACCTAAACCCTATTGAGCATCTGTGGGGCATCCTGAAACGGAAGGTGGAGGTGCGCAAGGTCTCTAACATCCACCAGCTACGTGATGTCGTCATGGAGGAGTGGAAGAGGACTCCAGTGGCAACCTGTGAAGCTCTGGTGAACTCTATGCCCAAGAGGGTTAAGGTAGTGCTGAAAAATAATGGTGGCCACACAAAATATTGACACTTTGGGCCCCATTTGGACATTATCACTTAGGGGTGTACTCACTTTTATTGCCAGCAGTTTAGACATTAATGGCTGTGCGTTGCGTAATTTTGAGGGGACAGCACATTTACACTCTTATACAAGCTGTAGACTCACTACTTTACATTGTAGCCAAGTGTCATTTCTTCAGTGTTGTCACATGAAAAGATATACTTGAATATTTAAAAAATGTGAGGGGGTGTACTCACTGCTGTGACATACTGTAACCACTAGACCAAACTGACTCTCATGGATCAACCCACTGTATGTACTGGATTGACCCACTGTAGTCCATATTTTATATTTGGGATTTGTATGTTGTCAATTTGTAAACAAACGACTGGCTATTGCTAAATTGTCTCCTGTTGTGCCTGGAGCAGTTTATTTTTTTATTTGTATTCTCCGTGCTGCAGCCCTTGTTTTGATTGTGTTCTCCAGGGGAGCTGATCTTGGTAGGCTGGAGATCAATTGTAACTCTCCAGCACCCCTCTGGAAGCTGGCAACCAGACTGCTGGCAAAACGTGTGGGGAATTTTTATATTGAACTGCTGGCACTGGCTTTAATCTCTTAAAACATAACAGCAGCCAGTAAGAAGGGGCTGATTTTTGTGATTCTCTTTCCCCTGTTGTTTTAGCAATTTTAGCAGTTTTTCAGGGATCCTGGAAAGTCCACAAACCTGTCCATGGCAAATGCCTGCTGTGGAGGCAATGAGGTTCTACTGCTTGGCCTGCCCGGTGGCAATTTCAAGGCCTGTCTGTGCATCAGGACAGAGCAGGCCTCCTCTCGCGTTGCCTAGGGAACCGGCATTGTGATGTGAGGCCCGGGCCATGAAGCCTCTGTAGCACAGTGAGATGGAGAGAGCACTGGCGAGGCTGCCTTGAGCCATGGAGGCACAGAATTCTCTCCCATCAATCATCACATTGCCAAATATAACAGTGTGGCACTGTGGTCACTGGATGGAGCCCTGATTGGTGAAGGTCACAATATAAATGAATGGGTGCTAAGTGAAACCACAGCAGAAGGGGAAAATAAGAATGGTGAATCACCGGAGGGTTTTTTTTAAAAAACCTCTCTTTTAGCCTCTCCCCAATGTATTAAAGGTAGTAACATTTATATGAGTGCAAAGGAGTCCTGGAGCAAACATGAGTCAAAATCTGAATTTGAAAACATAAACAGAGCTTTCCCAGTCAGAAGCCAGGCAACACACCCACCCAGAAAATGCCTTTCTAAATATTTCCTAAGTATGTCCACAAAATGCAATCAAAAAGGTAGACAGCATGGGGGCCACCACTGAGAAGGCCCAGCTTTGGACCATAGCTCTTTTTGCTGAAGAAGAACAGGACTTGTGAAGCAAGATCACCCTTTCCACTGTAATTCAATGGTTCCACTGTAAATGGTTGCTCCATTTTGCCAAGATGGAACAGCTTTTATTATGTTATAGATAGAAGATAAATTCCCCATCCCACTTTTTTCCCTTTGTACAGTGATTAGTATTTTGGTACTAATTGTACTAAACCATGTACAAATAGTATGAGTATACCTTCAGGGGTACAAATTCTGGAGATGAATGGTTTACAGCAGTGAAATATCCAACAGTGTGTGTAGATCCTACTGGTACTCAATTCCTACTTTTCCTCAGTTTTCTCTTCTGAGGGAAACGGTGCTGAACCTGGCAAAAACAGAACATATAAGGAGGGTATGAAGTTCCAACCTAGGATCAGCATAGGGGTAGTACATAAACACCTAGTTCTTTAAATAAAACTAAGTCCTCAGGGCCAGATGAATTGCATCCAAGGGTTCTAAAAGAGCTTGCAGATGTAACTTCTGAACCTCTGGCTATTATTTTGGAGAATTCTTGGAGAACAGGAGAGGTGCCGGAAGATTGGAAGTGAGTGAATGTTGTCCCCATCTTCAAGAAGGGAAAAAAAGATTATCCAGGTAACTACCGACCCATCAGCTTGACGTCTATATCTGGAAAAGTTTTAGAACAAATCATCAAACAGTCGGTCCTGGGACATTTAGAAAGAATGTATGTGATTACTAAGAGCCAGCAAGGGGTTTCTCAAGAACATGTCCTGTCAGACTAACTTGATCTCTTTTTTTGAGAAAGTGACTACCTTGTTGGATCAGGGGAATGCTGTAGACATCTTTATCTTGATTTCAGTAAGGCTTTTGATAAGGTTCCACATACTATCCTTGTTGACAAGTTGGTAAAATGTGGTTCGGATTCTGTTACCGTTAGGTGGATCTGTAACTGGTTGACAGATTGCACCCAAAGAGTGCTTGTGAATGGTTCCTCATCCTCTTGGAGAAGAGAGAGTGGACTGCCTCAAGGATCTTGTCCTGGAACATGTTTTGTTCAACATCTTTATCAATGATTTGGATGAAGGAATAGAGGGAATCCTTATTAAATTTGCAGATGATACTAAATTGGGAAGGGTTGCAAACACAGAAGAAGACAGAAACAGGATACAGGATGACCTTGACAAGCTGGAAAACTGGGTAAAAATCAATAAAATGAATTTTAACAGGGATAAATGTAAAATTCTGCATTTAGGTAGGAAAAATCCAATGCATGGTTATAGGATGGGGGAGACTTGTCTTAGCAGTAGTATGTGCGAAAAGGATCTGGGGGTCTTAGTGGATCATACGCTGAACATGAGTCAACAGTGTGATGTGGTGGCTGAAAAGGCACATGCAATTTTGGGCTGTATCAACAGAAGTATAGTGTCCAGATCATGTGATGTGATGGTATTGCTTTACTCTGCTCTGGTAAGACCTCACCTGGAGTATTGTGTTCAGTTTGGGGCACCACATTTTAAGAAGGATATAGACAAGCTGGAACGGGTCCAGAAGAGGGCGATGAAGATGGTGAGGGGTCTGGAGACCAAGTCCTATGAGGAAAGGTTGAAGGAGCTGGGGATGTTTAGCCTGGAGAGGAGGCGGCTGAGAGATGATATGATCACCATCTTCAAGTACTTGAAGGGCTGTCATATAGAGGATGGTGTGGAATTATTTTCTGTGGCCCCGGAAGGTAGGACCAGAACCAATGGGTTGAAATTAAATCAAAAGAGTTTCCAACTCAACACGAGGAAGAACTTCCTGACCGTTAGAGCGATTCCTCGTGGAACAGGCTTCCTCCGGAGGTGGTGGGCTCTCCTTCCTTGAAGGTTTTTCAACAGAGGCTAGATGGCCATCTGACAGCAATGAAGATCCTGTGAATTTAGGGGGGGGGGTGTTTGTGAGTTTCCTGCAGTGTGCAGGGGGTTGGACTAGATGACCCTAGAGGTACCTTCCAACTCTATGATTCTATGGTAAGTATATGGGAGTATGAAATGTATGCATACAACTTTAATTGTGAAGTCTACAGGCGTCTATTATTTGCTGCTTGTCCCTTTCAAATATGGTGGCATCGGACCTGTTTGTTTCCCAAGGGCCATGCCTGTGCAGTTTAAAGGTGCAAGGAGCATTGTCAGGGTTCCCAACCTCCAGCTGAGGCCTGGAGTTTTCCTGCTATTACAGTTGATCTCCAGATGGCAGAGATCTCTTCACTTGGAGGAAGTGGCTGCTTTGGAGGGTGGACTCTATGGTATTGAACAGGGGTGGCCAAATTTGTTTAACATGAGAGCCACAGAATAAATGTCTGATATTTGAGAGCCACAAGACATGAACATCAGATCTTTAAGAGCCACAAGACATGAACATCAGATGTTTGAGAGCCACGAGGGAGGGAGAGAGGGAGGGAGGAAGGAAGGAGGGTGGAGGGAGGGAGGAAGGAGGAAGAGGAGGAAAGAAAGTATCTTTAAATGCATTCTCCAAGCCACTGGCTGGCTTGGCTTGGAGAAGTTATTTAAAGAGAGAAATGTCTTCTCCAAGCTGGCCAATGGGGCAGTGGGAGCTTTGAGAGCCACATAATACGCGTGAAAGAGCCACGTGTGGCTCCCAAGCTGCAGTTTGGCCACCCCTGGTATTGAACATTGAATATGGTATTGCTGAGGTCCTTCCTCTCTGCAAACCCTAGTTTCCCCAGTCTCCACCCCCAATATCTCCCCACTCAGATCTGGCTACCCTAGGCACTGTGCCTTTCTTGAAAGTTGTGGTGATACACATTCTGTACTAGGCTGTATTTGTATCTGGCTACTTTTTAAATGTGTGAACTGTTTTTTGTCTTGCTAATGAACAGTTGCAGTGTTTTTGTGTCCTTTCTACTTGTCATTGCATCATTAGTCACCTTGACTCTGCGGAGATAAAGCAGTATGTAAATATTTTAAATCTTTAGAAATGTTATTGAATTATATATGACCAACAGATCTCCACTTCATGCGTGCCTTCTAAAAGGATCAACTCCCAAAGAGCTGCTGTATTCGTCTCTTGCAGCACAACTTACAACCACAAAGTTACATGGCACCCTGAAGACTTCTAAATTTGCTGCAAGAAACATTTCAGTTAGCCCTCTTTTGGAATGTGTTCCTATGGAAGGCATTGGATGTTGCCATAGACAGTGAAGATGTTCTTAGTCTCACAAATAAGCAGGTTGAGCTCAAGGGTGAATGCCAAAAAAAGGAGTAGACTACCAAGTAACACAGATTTCTGTGTCACAGTTGGTGCAAGAGACTAGTGCTCCTTTTGATATCGCATTCATATGAGGAGCCATTCCCAGCTATCAATAGCATCAACAGTGCTGATGATAAACCGCATGACTTGAGTTATGGCAGCAGGTAGATGTAGTGAGAGAGTCTACATCTCGGGAAAGTCCTATGAAGAAAGGTTGAAGGAGCTGGGCATGTTTAGCCTGGAGAGGAGGCAGCTGAGAGGTGACAGGATCACCATCTTAAAGAACTTGAAGGACTGTCATAGAGAGGATGATGTGGAACTGTTTTCTGTGGCCTCAGAAGGTAGGAGCAGAACCAATGGGTTGAAATTAAATCAAAAGAGTTTCCGGCTCAGCATTAGGAAGAACTTCCTGACCGTTAGAGCTGTTCTTCAGTGGAACAGGCTTCCTCCTTGGGAGGTGGTGGGCTCTCCTCCCTTGGAGGATTTTAAACTGAGGCTAGATGGCCATCTGACAGCCATATGTCAACATTCTTCTGTTCCAGTTTTGGGCACCACATTTTAAGAAGGATATAGACAAGCTGGAACAGGTCCAGATGGCAAAGATGGTGAAGGGGTCTGTGAATTTTGGGGGAGGTGTTTGTGAGTTTCCTGCATTGTGCAGGGGGTTGGACTATATGACCCTGGAGGTCCCTTCCAACTCTGTGATTCTATCATTCTATGACTTTAGTTACGAGTGGCAGATAGATGTGGTGAGAGAGTCTCCGGAAAGTGGGGTAGGGGAGAAGCAGAGAGGATTTTAAATGCCCGGCCCATTCCAGTTGCACAAATAGCCTCCCGCACGATTTAATGTTCCTCTTGGTTAAATTGCAGCATAAGTGCATTATGCCAACTTGGCCTCCTCTTCCAGAAATCCCTGAGTGATAATACATTATCTTAAAATAACTTCAGGATGGACATCAAGAAGATTAAAAAATGGTGTGTTGTTGAGGAGGTGGGGAGAAATGGACAGGGCAGCAATCATAGCAATTTGAATTTATGCTGTCCAGTTCAAGAAGCAGACCATAAATAATTCTGAATTTATCTTCTTCTGCAAATCTGAGGCAGCCCCCTTAACAAATACAATACATATATTTCATTTGGTACACAAACAAGTTGTAAATATGGCCTGTCAGTGTGGCTTTAAATTCCTTTCCACCATCTTAACATCCTGTCTTGTTTATGGATTTTTGCTTTCATAATCAGACTGGTGGGTAGACAGGCTCGCTCTGTTCCTGCGCTATTGCCATTTTTCCTGCTCTCTAAATACACAGCTAGTATTTCCTTTATCCTAGTGAGACATTAGTGAATGTGTTTAATGTGTTTAAATGGTGCTCAATGGATAGGAGAAAGATGTTATTTGGCAGACTGATGAATGGATCAGATTTTATATGGAATTATATTTTGCATGTTGGAGTTCTGAGAATTACACTAGAAACAGAGGTAGATGCCTGTTGTTTCTATTAGATGATAGATCCTTATTGGTGCATTTTGAGTTCAGTTTCTTCTTCTGCATGAAAAGATTTTAGGAAAAATAGGTATGGGCCAACTAATAAAATTCTTCTGTTCCAGTTTTGGGCACCACATTTTAAGAAGGATATAGACAAGCTGGAACAGGTCCAGAGGAGGATGGCAAAGATGGTGAGGGGTCTGTGAATTTAGGGGGAGGTATTTGTGAGTTTCCTGCATTGTGCAGGGGATTGGACTAGATGACCCTGGTTTACCTTCCAACTCTATGATTCTAACACCAGAACCTGTGACAGACTACTGTTTCGAACCAGCATTTTACCAGTCTTGACAGTTTGTGGATAATACACATGTGTGCCTATAATGAACGTATGCACTCAGATCTACGAAGTATGATTGATGGCTGTTGAGAACTCTGTGAATACAAACACATGCTCTGTGCACCTACCTGGCAGACTTGATTGAATCATGACTTGGGTGGAGAAAAAGAACTTAGACAGGAGGTACTATGCTACATGGCGTCTTAGTTAAACTGAGTTGCTGTCAGCAAACCAGGTTATTGTAGATTCAGGTGGATAGCCGGGTTGGTCTGAAGAAACAGAACAAAGTTTGAGTCCAGTGGCACCTTTAAGACGAACGAAGTTTAATTCTGGGGGTAAGCTTTCTGAAAAAGTGTGTTGTTGTTGTTGTTGTTTTTCAGTCACACAGTCGAGTCTGACTCTTTGTGACCCCATGGAGCAAGTCACACCAGGCCCTCCTGTCTTCCACCATCCTCCAAAGTCTGCTCAAATTCGTGTTTGTTACATCAGTAACTCTGTCCAGCCATCTCATCTTTTGCTGTCCCCTTCTTCTTTTGCCTTCTGTCTTTCCCAGCACCAGGGTCTTCTCCAGGGAGTGCTCCCTTCTCATTGGGTGGCCAAAGTATTTGAGCTTCAGCTTCAGCATCTGACCTTCCAGGGAACAGTCTGGGTTGATTTCCCTTAGGACTGACTGATTGGATCTTCTTGCAGTCCAAGGGACTCTCAAGAGTCTTCTCCAGCACCACACCTCAAAAGCATCTATTCTTCTGTGCTCGGCCTTCCATATGGTCCAGCTCTCACAGCCATACATTACTACTGGGAATACCATCGCTTTGACTATACAGACTTCTGTTGGCAGGGTGATGTCTCTACTTTTTATTATACTGCCCAGGTTTGCCATAGCTGTCCTCCCAAGGAGCAAACATCTTTTAATTTCATGGCTATAGTCATGAAAAAGTGTGCATCCATGCAAAAGCCTCTGTGGCATGAGGTCCTGCTGTGGTCCCTCAACTTCACCTAAACTCACCCTCTGCAGGCTCCACCAACAAATATCCAGGAATCTTTTAACTTGGAGTTGACAACCCCACCAGTCAAATATCATTCAATTATATCTTATGGCAGGAGTGTCAAACCTGCAGCCCGGGGGCCAAATCATGCCCCTGGAGGGCTCCTATCAGCCCCCATGCAACTGGCTGCCATCTGCTTCCTTCTCCTTCTCTCTTGTTTCCTTCTGCATCACAGCTTGCTTTGCAAGGCTTGCTCAATCGCACAGGAGCTACAGAGCAAAGCCTCAATTTTTTTCCATTGGCTGAGGCTCCTCTCTTGGGGAGGAAGGGAGGAGGGAGAGCTTCCTTTGCCAAGCACTGCAGAGCTACTGAGCCAAGCCTCTCTTCCTTCTATTGGCTGAGGCTCCTCCACCTCCTGGTCCCCTGGGGAAAGAAGGAAGGAGCCAGAGCTTCCTTTGCCCAGTTCCCTGGATTCCATGGGAGAAATACAAAGAAAGCACCTTTAAGATCAACAATTGCTAATGTTTAAAAAAAAATTCGTCGTGTTTGTCTGTGTCCTTTAAAAAGTTTATATCTCTGCTACCTAATCATAAATAGGTATGCACATGACCCGGCCCAACACGTCCTGGCCCGGCCCAAGAGTCTCATTTATGTCAAATCTGGCCCTCATAACAAGTGAGTTCGACACCCCATGATCTCTATAGGGTATAATGGATATCTGGGGCTCTGGGAGGTTGGTTTTTTGAGGTAGAGGCACCAGATTTGAAGCATAGCATCTGCTCCTGTCCTTAAAAAAATTTCAAAAAGATTGAACTAGGGGGCACAATTTTATGAGCCCCAAAAGAAGGTGCCCCTAACCTTCATTATTTCCAGGGGAAGGAAGGCATTGAAAAGGTGCATGGTCCCATTAAATGTGATGTCCAAAACTCCCTTTGGAATTCAATTGTGCTTGTCACACCCTTGCTCTTGGCTCCACCTCCACATTTTCCCAGCTCCACCCCCAATGTCCCCAGATATTTCCTGAGTTGGAACTGGCAACTCTAGAAGAGGGTGGAGTTTAGGTAGGGGAGGGAGTTCCGCAGGAATGTGATGCCGCTGAAAACTGCCTCTGAATATGCCAGTTTTTCCGGGGAATTGAGCTCTGAAGTTCTGGATCTGTCCTGGGACCTGTTTTGTTCAACATCTTTATTAATGATCTGGATGTACTAATTAAATTTGCAGATGATACTAAATAGGAAGGGATAGCAAAGATGATGGAAGACAGAGCCAGGATACAGGATGATCTTGACAAGCTGGAAAACTGTGCTCAAACAAGTAAAATGAATGTTGACAGGGATAAATGTAAAGTTCTGCTTCTAGGTAGAAAAAATCAGATGCATCATTATGGGATATGGGAGACTTGTCTTGGCAGTATGTGTGAAAAGGATATAGGGGTGTTAGTGAACTGCACACTGAACATGAGTCAGCAGTGTGATGCAGTAGCTAAAAAGACCAACTGAATTTTGGGATATATCAATAGAAGCAGAGCTTTTGTTCTGGAGGAACACAGTGGAACAGAGTTCCACAACGTCTTCATGGAAACAATTCTCAAAAAAATGTTTAAAAGTTCATGAGGTTCACTCATGTGTGTCTCATTCGTTTTCCTCTTGAGAGTTCTGGCACCTCTTTATCTGGAAACAAAGCCCTGACTAGAAGTATTATGTCCAAATCACAGGCTTTACTCTGCTCTTGTTAGGCCTCACCTAAAGTACTGTTTTCAGATTTGGGCACCACATTTTTAGAAGGATGTAGACAAGCTTGTAGAGAGCCCCGTGGCACAGAGTGGAAAAGCTGCAATACGCAAGTCTGAACTCTCTGCTCACGACCTGAGTTCAATCCTGGTGGAAGCTGGTTTCAGGTAGCCGGCTCAGGTTGACTCAGCCTTCTGAGGTCGGTAAAATGAGGACCCAGCTTGCTGGGGGGGCGGGGAAGTGTGGATGACTGGGAGAGGCAATGGCAAACCACCCTGTAAAAAGTCTGCCATGAAAACGTTGTGAAAGCAACGTCACCCCAGAGTCGGAAACTACTGGTGCTTGCATATTAGGCCACACCCTCTGATGCAGCCAATCCTCCTGGCGCTTCCAGTAGGCCCTGTAAGAAGAGCCCTGGAAGCTCTTGGAGGATTGGCTACATCAGGGAGGTGTGGCCTAGTATGCAAAGGAGTTCCTGCTACAAAAAAAGCCCTGATAACAACTATTATTATTTCTGGGATCACCAAGGGGTATGTAAACAGCTTCCTTTTTTGTGTGTGCTGAACATTACATCGGACAAAATCAGGAGATATATTTCTTCACAATGAGATACTTCCCTCCTGTCCTGCCTTCTTTCTGACTAACTCTGCAGTTTTTCCTCAGCTTTTCTCTCTTGGGTCTTAAAGATACTGCTGGACTCAGACTTTGTTCTGGAATCAAAGGGTTGATGCAGCTCTATATAGTATTGCACTGTTGAAGTCTCATTGATTTCAAGAGGAGAGATTTAATCATATATTTAAGTCTCCCATGGAAATCAGTGGAACTTTAACATTGTCTGAGCTGTGTTCAGCCGTAGTCCTCACGTATGTGATTGGCTGCCTGCCTATACATTTTTCTATTTTTGTTCTTAGTTATTTTATTTCATTCCATTTATATCCATTTAAAGCTTCCTAGAGTTTCTGCTATTTATTAAACATTAAAACCCTGCATCTCTGATCACAAAAAACTCCTGAGGTTGAGCTCTTATTTTTAGCTTTTATTATTTCTTTTTTGAAAATGTATTTTTAAAAGAATTTTGATTTTTTTTCTTTGGGGCATTGGAAAAGGTTGAAGGAGGAGAAGATGGGAGTTGGGATAGTTAAAGTCTTGTAAAAAATTAATTGATTGTTCCTGAAGAACTGTGCGGGGCTTTCTTTTTTGTCTTGAGATAAAAAGCAGTTTGTCAGGGCAAAATTGTGCGGGAGGAATCACACTTTCTTTGTTCATAATGGCCCTAATCCCTGGGGACTGAGTTACCAACATGAAACTTGATTCAAATCTTCAGAGACCTTAGAGAGCCAGTTTGGTGTAGTGGTTAAGTGTGTGGACTCTTATCTGGGAGAACCGGGTTTGATTCCCCACTCCTCCACTTGCACCTGCTGGAATGGCCTTGGGTCAGCCATAGCTCTGGCAGAGGTTGTCCTTGAAAGGGCAGCTGCTGTGAGAGCCCTTTCCAGCCCCACCCACCTCACAGGGTGTCTGTTGTGGGGGAGGAAGGTAAAGGAGATTGTGAGCTGCTCTGAGACTCTTCGGAGTGGAGGGCGGGATATAAATCCAATATCTTCTTCTTCTTCTTAGAGACCAACAAAATTTTCAGGGTATGAGTCAAAGCTTCCTTGGTTGGACAGAGTCAGGCAGAAATACTGATGGAGGAAGTTTTAAGTTTTGAAAGCTCATACCTCAAAAATCTGATTGGTTTCTTTACATTCAATCTCAATCTCTTAGCCATTCCCAGCCCGAGAGATGTCCGTCTTGCCTCACCAGCACTGCTAGACTGACTCAAAAAGATATTGTGATTGTATCACTTGTCTCAACATTTCATCAGTGCCTGATGAAGCATTCTGGGAAACAGTTTGTTTACCAGTCCACCGTTGCGCTTGGGTTTCCAACTCAGGGACATCTGGAACATATTGGTCACCTAAAACACAATTTCATCTCACCACATTGGACTCCACATGATCGTATGAGTAAAAACAGAGCGCTTGCTCTTTAAATTACGAAGAGATGCGTAGTTTGCAAGTGGAGCGGCGCTATGAATTGACTGGTTTGGTTTGGGTCAGTGTTGTTATTTTGCAACTATGTGTGCATATATAGTAATTTTGTTAAGTATTTTGAAGTCATTTTTCATGTGTGTATAAATATATCGATATTTGCAATATTGAGCCGTGAGCTTTGTGCTTTTGCTTTTCTGGTCCGTATACACGGCTTCCTCTTTTGCTTGTTAAGCCTTTGGTTGAGGCAGCGGGCGTCCATGACACATCTAAACTGGCCTCCCTTGCTGTGTGCTGCTGTGTTGCTTTAGAGTTACTATGACATCTTTCTGGCCTATTACTGGGTCACCTCCCATTGGAAATTGAGCACCTTTGTTGACTGATTCATAGTTTTAATGGTTTTAACTATTTATTGTTGAACTGTTTTAATGGTTTTTATACGTTGTACTCCACCCTGAGTCTGTTCGTGGGAAAGGGCGGAATATAAATTAACTAACTAAATAAAATAAGGTGGTACCGGATTCGAATTTAGCTCTTCTACTGGAAACCATGCAACTACTCTCTTCAGCTGTCAGCATGGAACGTGTTTGATCTTGCAGATGCAGAGATGACCCCACCCCCCCACCCCAATATAACATTCGCTTTCAGTATGCGGTTATGGCAAACTACTTGTTCCCCCTAACATTAGCCTGTTTTACAAAGTTCTAAGACAATGATTGTGGAAAAACAACACTCTGTTGTGAAGTATGGAGAAAAATCTGTCTTCTACAATTTCTGAAAATTGTTTTCTTTCCTTGGAAGTGAAAATAGTTGCGTAAGAGCTTCCAAGGTAAAGATCTGCTTGTTCTGTGGTCCAGATCTGGTGCCATTCTCTGGTAAACCTGATGGCCAGACTGGCAGTGGGCAGGAGTCATTGGTGCCGCTCGACTAGTTATGCTTTCCTCCCAAGCTAATTTCTGCACTCCTTGTTTGCGTCTCCTAAACTCTTCACCTCAGAGAAGTGTTGAAGGGAATGGAGAATAAATAGTAAAGGAAATCCTGGATGGAAGGAGAAACATATTCTGTTCCTCAGGGACTGCTTGGATAAGGGAGGCCTTCTTGTCTGAGTCATTCTGTGAGATTAAGATTTCTGCGGATAGGAAGGATGACGCATGTCTTTACGTTTAGGACGTTCCTTTTCTCAGGGCTTCTTTTTGTAGCAGGAGCTCCTTTGTGTATTAGGCCACACACCCCTTATGTAGCCAATCTTGGAGCTTACAGGGCTGTCTTAGTACAGGGCCTACTGGAAGCTCTTGGAGAATTGGCTACATCAAGGGGATGTGGCCTAATATGCGAAGGAGCTCTCGCTGCAAAAAAACCCTGCCTCTTCTTCCTTTTTTTGTCGTCACCCCAAGCAAAGAGCACTTGCACTTTGCATGGCTTGGCCACCTTCATGGCAAACTGTAGCTCTGGCCTTCAGATAACTCAGGATGATGCCATCTTCTTCACACTTAAGCCAAGGCCTGGTGTCAAACCTGGTGTGGATTTCCTCAGCAGTTTTGTGCTGAGGACAATGATGGTGCATTCTTCAAAGCATGGAGGCAAACCCTTCTTTGCAGAAGTTATGCATCAAAAACTCTTCAAAAAACATTTCCTACTTTTTATAAATACAGCCAACTTACGCCAACCCCAGCAATGGGCTTTCAAGGCAGATGATTAAGCGGAAGTGGTTTGCCACTGCCGACTTCTGCAGAGTCTTCCTTGATGGTCTCCGTTCCAAGAACTGACCTTGCTTAGTTTCTGAGATCTGTCGAGTTTGGGCTATATCATGCCACCTTCCCTCTCTCAATCTCCTCTGCTTCTGCTTAAACAAAGGAGCTTCCACAAGGCATACTTGTTATCCTGTAGTGTGATTAGGCAGCCGCAGAACGGCTTGTGCTGTACATCCTGTTGAATCACACATATTTAAGTGCCTATAGCACTTCGAAAGTGCAAGTCTAAGCAGGGTCATACCCTTCAAAGTGTACTGAAACCAGTGGGGTTAGAAAGTGTGACTCTGCTTATGATTTCACTATAAGGATCTTCACACGTTATACAGCGACATAATTGTATTTTCCTCTGAGATGATACTTAGTAGGATGTGCTACCAAACTTGGGCCCTTGGTGACTCTACCTCTGTGATGCCTTGTTTCCAAGCTCATGTGATATATGTTTAGCTGTAGACTTTCACTTCTCTTACAATCAGACATCCACAAGTAAGTGGGCCTCAGAGGGCAACCAGATTTTGTGGTCACCAGGAGATGAGGAGGGGTGCAGTACTTTGCTTAGTGGAGTGGTAGCATCTATCTCATCCAGGGGTGGAATTCTAGCAGGAGTTCCTTTGCACATTAGGCCCACACCCCTGATGTAGCCAATCCTCCTGGAGCTTACAAGGCTCTTTTTTGTAAGCTCTTGGAGGATTGGTTACATCAGGGGTGTGTGGCCTAATATGCAAAGGAGCTCCTGCTGGAATTCCACCCCTGTTCTCATCATTTGTAATGAAGCACTTATTTTGATTACTGGCAGATCCTCTCCTCCTCCAGTGAAGATCTCTGATTTATTTATTTATTTTAATTTCTTCCCCTCGTAGGACAGGGCTCAGCTGTGTGCATTGAGATACTCATAAAATACAATAAAAGGTTAAAATTATAAAACAGAGTAATACCAATCAGATGGTGGGAAAGCTGCCAGTTTGGTGTAGTGGTTAAGTGTGCCATGGACTGGGTTTGATTCCCCACTCCTTCACTCGCAGCGGCTGGAATGGCCTTGGCTTAGCTATAGCTCTTGCAGAGTTGCCCTTGAAAGGGCAGCTTCTGGGAGAGCTCTCTCAGCCCCACCTACCTCACAGGGTGTTTGTTGTTAGAGAGGAAGATAAAGGAGGTTGTGAGCTGCTCTGAGCTTTGGAGTGAAGGGTGGGATATAAATCCAATCACCTCCTCCTCCTCCCCCCCTCCTCCTCTTCCTTCTTCTGTTACTGCCTCTTAGGAAGGGAAGGCTGGAGAGGCAGGGAAAGCAGGAATGCCAGCCAGCCAGAGAACTGTTGCCGTCTCCAACCAGATGCCTGACTGAACATCTCTGCCTTGCAAGCCCTGTGGAATTGCATTAAGTGCCACAGAGTGTGGATGTTACGTGGCAGAGAGTTCCACCAGGTCGGGGCCTCTTCTAATGCTCCTCTTGGTTGTAGCACTGCAGCTGGTTTGCAAGTACTGCAGCAAGCATTGACTGGGAAGGGGATGGTTGTTGTTGGGAGTGGGACAGTTTGGTAGAATAAAAGGAGTTTTGTGTAAGTCAGATGTAACAGAAAAAGGAGCTGAGGTACTCCAGTATTTCCATGGAGCGACAGGTACTATGGTGTTGAGTGATTGTGTTGCATGATTAATGTCTATTGATAGCAGCAGAGGAAACTTCATTAGCATCACTTTTGATTTAGTGATTTGGGGGCATACCTGTTGTTATAGGTGTATATATTCAAGACAGCATTTTCATGTATATTGCTGAAAATGGAGAAGGCAAAACACTATAGCTGCTGAGTCAATTCAGGTCTATACAATAAAGCAGGGGTGGCCAGAGGTAGCTCTCCTGATGTTTTTTGCCTACAACTCCGATCAGCCCCAGCCAGCATGGCCAATGGCTGGGGCTGATGGGAGTTGTAGGCAGAAAACATCTGGAGAGCTACCGTTGGCCACCCCTGCAATAAAGGGCTAGCTTGGAAGACTTGAGGATCAGTAAAACATATTCATATTTTTTTCCCCTGTGCAAAGGATGAAGTATTATTTCTGCTCCTGAAGACCAGTGAGGTGATAATTGCAGATTATAGATCCTTCTTTGGAGTTGATCGGAGAAGGACCCTTATTTCTTCAACACATTAGTTGTGTGTTCTTTGACACGTTAGTTGTGGCCAGGGCTTTTTTTGGTAGCAGTAACTCCTTTGCATATTAGGCCGCACCCCTCTGACGTAGCCAATCCTCCAAGAATACATGGAATACTGTAAGCTCCAGGAGGATTGGCTACATCAGGGTGGTGTGGCCTAATATGCAAAGGAGTCCCTGCTACAAAAAAACCGTGGTTGTGGCACATCCTATCTGTGTGCTGTCAAATCACAGCCAAATTTTGGTGACCTCACTTGGTTTTAAAGGCAAGAGATGAACGGAGGTGGTTTGCCATTGCCTGCCTCTGGGTAGCGGCCCTGGAATTCCTTGGTTTGTCAAGACAGTGTGCGATTGCAATAAAAAAGGCCAACGGCATGCTGGGAATTATTAGGAAGGGAATTGACAACAAATCAGCCAGTATCATAATGCCCCTGTATAAATCGATGGGGCGGTCTCATTTGGAGTACTGTGTGCAATTGTGGTCACTGCATCTCAAAAAGGATATTATAGCATTGGAAAAAGTCCAGAAAAGGGCAACTAGAATGATTAAAGGGCTGGAACACTTTCCCTATGAAGAAAGGTTGAAACGCTTGGGGCTCTTTAGCTTGGAGAAACGTCGACTGCGGGGTGACTTGATAGAGGTTTACAAGATAATGCATGGGATGGAGAAGGTAGAGAAAGAAGTACTTTTCTACCTTTCTCACAATACAAGAACTCGTGGGCATTCGATGAAATTGCTGAGCAGTCAAGTTAAAACAGATAAAAGGAAGTACTTCTTCACCCAAAGGGTGATTAACATGTGGAATTCACTGCCACAGGAGGTGGTGGCGGCTACAAGCATAGCCAGCTTCAAGAGGGGGTTAGATAAAAATATGGAGCAGAGGTCCATCAGTGGCTATTAGTCACAGTGTGTATATGTGTGTGTGTGTGTGTATATATATATATATTGGCCACTGTGTGACACAGAGTATTCGACTGGATGGGCCATTGGCCTGATCCAACATGGCTTCTCTTATGTTCTTATGTTCATATGGTTGTCTCCCATCCAAGGACTAACCAGGGGTGACCTTGTTTAGCTCCCAAAATCTGATGTGCTCAGGCTAACCTGGACCATCCAGGTCAGGGTGTATCTATAGCAACCCCTAAAATATATTAGCATCAACAGGAATCCCATTCTCAATAAATAGTTGACTATGATAACCAGTGCTCCCTCTAAGCTGTGGAGTCTGTGAGCAAAAATTCTGCTTGGTGAGCTACTGGCATGAAAGTTGTGAGCTACTGCAGAAATTAGTTTCCTCTGGGCCATTTTTCCTGAGCTGATGCAAAAATGCGTGCGCCGGAGGCTAAAAAACTGTGAGCTAGCTCACATTAACTCAGCTTAGAGGGAACATTGATGATAACCAGGAATTCTACTTTGGCATATCTAGTATGTTCAAACACTTGAACAGCCAGCTTTCAAAATCCACAGTGAAAAAACCAATATGGTGACATGGTGGAGTGGTTAGAATGTCAGGCTAGGCCCAGGGACAACTGAAGCTGAATTGTAGCTGGGCCATGGAAACTAGTCAGGTGACCTTGGGCCTATCACAGTCTCTCAGCCTGGCCTATGTGATAGAATGTTGGGTCTGAGAATAGGATGGACAGAGAATGATGAAATAAGCCACTTGGAGTGCCCGTTAGGAAGAAAAGTGGGATATAAATTACATTAATTGTATTTATATGCGGGTAGTAAAAGCTTGTGCTGATGCTGTAATCCAAAAGGATGGTCTAGGAGGGTTCCTACGAGTATAATAATAGTAGTGCCAATGTGACAGGGGATTTTATCCTCTCTGTTTCCTCACCCCTTGTGGGTCAACAGATCCTTTTCAAAGAGCTTCAGGAAGATATAGGATATGGGAAGTACCTGGAGATTTTGGGGATGAGGTGGGTGGGGTTAGGGAAGGGAGAGACTTCAGTGGGGTTCAATGCCATAGAGCAGGGGTGGCCAACGGTAGCTCTCCAGATTTGCTCCCTGGACTTATCTACATTTTTGCACAAGTTGCCCCGGAGCTGCGAGTTGGCGTACCGCTACTCTGCAGCAAGCGAGATCCTCTGACAAGCGGTTTCTGCCTGCTGCGGAAAAGTACAAAAATATCAAAGATATTGTGCAAAAACACTCTTGACTAGTGTATACAAAATTAAGTAACATATTATATCAAAATGGGCGTCTGAGAGAGAACTTGGCTGGAACTTTCAGTTGGCTTACGAGGAAGCTGCAGGAGCTGCAGGAGCTGCGGGACGCAATCAAAGCCGGAGTTTGCGTGAAGGCAAGAATTTTTCCTTCAGAAGTCAACAAGCAACGGAGGGACTCCTGTGGAACTTTATTGTTGAGTCTTAGTACTCTGTTTGGAAAATTAAGAGACTGTGTGGGGTCCTCCCTGTAATACTGTATTTGAGACTCTTGTTTGTCTTTAATTTCTACTGGATGAATATGAATGTTTGCCTACTTTTGTAGGCTGTTTATTATATGATATAATATAAGTTACTTAATTTTGTATACACTAGTCAAGAGTGTTTTTGCACAATATCTTTGATATTTTTGTATTCTATATATTGTGCTGCCATTGTTCTTTTGCTGCGGAAAAGTGGCATGCCTACTAACAGAGAGGAGGCGGCTGAGAGGGGATCTGATCAGCCTCTTCAAGGACTTGAAGGGCTGTCATATAGAGGATGGGGTGGAATTGTTTTCTGTGGCCCCAGAAGGTGGGACCAGAACCAGTGGGTTGAAATTAAATCAAAAGAGTTTCTGGCTCAACATTAGGAAGAACTTCCTGACCATTAGAGCAGTTCCTCAGTGGAACAGGCTTCCTTGGAAGGTGGTGGGCTCTCCTTCCTTGGAGGCTTTTAAACAGAGGCTAGATGGTCATCTGACAGCAATGCAGATCCTGTGAATTTAGGGGGAGGTGTTTGTGAGTTTCCTGCAATGTGCAGGGGGTTGGACTAGATGACCCTGGAGGTCCCTTCCAACTCTGTGATTCTAGGATCTTTGTAGTTATAAGATCAGTTGTAATAGCGGGAGATCTTCAGGCCCCATCTGGAGCCTGGCAACTCCAGTAGCACGTCCCCTGTCCCCTTTTCAAAACCAAAGCGGCTCCACCTGCTCTCAGATTTGGTGAGGATAAAAGACCGACGCGCATGTCGTGTCATCATCTCTGTGTTTCCCTCTTTCAAAATGGCAGCCATTCCTCATGCGTCCCTCACAATCTTAAATTCCTTCACATCCTTTACAGTCACAATAGTCTAGACTCGTCTCTCCCCCCCCCCCTCTTGTAAGGAGAAACAGCAAGTCAGAACACATTAACGTTATGTTAATCCTTATTTATAACCTAATGCCGCTCCCTGAACACACATCACATCAGGCACATTAATCTATATACATATCCATGCTAAGTATTTCCTGCTTTGGTGTTATACTGTGAGGGAGATTTATAGCAAATGGCACACTGTGGCCATTCATTATAGCACTACTCAGAGAGGAATCTTATATCTCTTAAAACTGCACGTCAGATTTGTGGAGGAGTCAGACTGTAACATTAGATTTACAGTTCGATCACAGTACATTTGCCTTCTCAGTAGGGAAGAGGATAGATGATGATTGTGGATCCAGAACATAAAGGGAGAAGTTTCCATCTGCCATAAATAGATTTCCCCCCTGCCATAATTTTGCGCTTCCAGCTTCTCTTTATCAATGATATCCATCTCTTATAAGAGAACCACATGGTGGTGGTATTAGCACCAGGGGTCGTTTTGTAGAAAAAATAGGTGATGGAGCTCATCAGCATAACTCATTAGCATATGCACCCCCCCCCCCGACAAAAGCAACCCAACACAAGAAAGGAGAGCCCCGGACGAGTGAGGCCTGCTTGGGTGGGCTAGAGATCCAGCCCAATCAGGCCTTGCTCATCTGGCAAGCAAGCCACCTGCAGTGCAAAATCCCATAAGAAGTGGAGAAAGGGTGGTGCGGGCTTCTCCAGGGGTTAATGAGGGCTGCTGGGGGTATGGCAAAGCCCCTGGTGGCTGGCTGGCTGCCCACTTTCCTAATCCAGGGATTGTTATGCAGCTGTACCTACTATTCAATGGACAAGGTAGGTAGATGGGGAGGAGGGGGCCATCAGAAAGGTTCAGGAGCTTTGCTCCTGTGAGCTCCTGCTGAATTCAAGGCCTGATTAGCATACACAGATGCTCCAAAACATTAGAAGAACACAGGCATGCAAGCAACAAAAGCGAAGCAGAAATTCTGGGCGTAACTCTGCTAATGATGGCACTTTGAATACAGCTGGCTATTTGTTAATAAAAATGAGGAGCCTGTGAATATGACATTGATAGCCAGCAAGGTCTAGTGGTTAAAAGTGGTGTATTCTGATCTGGAGAACTCCCCCTCCGCATGCAGCCAGCTGGGTGACCTGAGCCAGCAGTCATTTTCTCAGAACACTCTCAGCCCCACCTACCTCACAAGGTGGCCGTTGTTGAGAGAACCAGTGTGGTGTAGTTGTTAAGGGTGGGGACTCTTACTTGGAGAACCAGCTTCGATTCCCCACTCCTTCTTCACATGATGTCTGCTGGGTAACCTTGGGCCAGTCACGGTTCTCTCCGAACTCTCTCAGCCCCACTTACCTCACAAGGGACCTGTTGTGGGGAGAAAAATGTTTGAGTCCAGTCAGGCACCTTTAAGACCAACAAAGTTTTATTCTGGGTATAACACAGAGATGAAATTCTAGCAAGAGCTCCTTTGCCTGTTAGGCCATACCCTCCTGATGTAGCCAGTCCTCCAAGAGCTTACAAAAAAAGAGCCTTGTAAGTTCTTGGAGGATTGGCTACATTGGGGAGGTGTGGCCTAATATGCAAAGGTGCTCCTGCTAGAATTCCACCCCTGCGTGTACACATTCAGTGTTCCACTACCCTACAATCAAAGAGTGTTTGGGATGTACTGAGACCTTGTGTTATGTTTGTTTCAAAGAGGAATGCACAGGAAAAAGTCCTCACATTCAGGAGGCAAAAGTGTGCTGTTTCCAGGAAAACTCAAATGCTGAAAGACAACGAAGTTTCAAACACAAAGCTAAGGAGATCAACAAGTTTCCACTGACATTTCAGTCATCTTGAGCCAGACTGGCAATTAAGGTTGCCACCTTCCAGGTGGGTATTGCAGAAGAAACACTGTGAATTAATAACTATCAAATATACTATGTACAATTTCAATAAATATTAATAATCATATCATTTGTGTAAACTTCATTCCACAGTGTGCAAGGCCTGCAAAGTTCATTCCTTACTCATTCATATGCATGTTAGTTCCAAAGTCTCATATCCATTCATTCAGTTCCAAAAGGTTCCAAAAGATTTTAAAGGGCCAGTAACAGTCTTTAATAATAATAATAAGCTTTTATTTATATCCCGCCCTCCGCGCCGAGGCAGGCTCAGGGCGGCTCACAAGACATGGAGTGTACCATGATTATAATAAATACAATTATACAATAAGATACAATTAAAACACATTAGATAAATAAATTAATTAAAACCACTACAAATAAAAAGGTGCTACAGTACAGTATATATATATATATATATATATATATATATATATATATATATATATATATATATATATATATATATATATATATATATATATATATATATATATATCCAGATGGTTAGATGTCGCTTTCAGGATTCCATCTTATAGGCCAGTTGAAAAAGGACAGTTTTACAAGCCCTGCAGAACTGATTAAAATCCCGCAGGGCTCGCACCGCCTCTGGCAGTTGATTCCACCAATGGGGAGCCATTATTGAGAAGGCCTGTTCCCTCGTTGCTTTCAGTTTGGCCTCCCTTGGTCCAGGGATTTTTAGAAGATTTTGAGAACTAGATCTCAGTGCTCTCTGGGGGATATATGGAGAGAGGCGGTCCCTACGGTAGGCAGGTCCTCGGCCTGAGTTCGATCCCGGCGGAACCTGGGTTCAGGTAGCCAGCTCAAGGTTGACTCAGCCTTCTTTCCTTCCAAGGTTGGTAAAATGAGTACCCAGTTCACTGGGGGGAAAGTGTAGGTGACTGGGGAAGGCAATGGCAAACCTCCCCGTAACAAAAAGTCTGCCAAGAAAACATTGTGATGCGACATCACCCCAGAGTCAGAAACGACTGGTGCTTGCACAGGGGACTACCTTTACCTTTAACAGTCTTTATAAAGTTAAAGCACATCTAGCTTCTAAATGGAGGGAAGTGCTTGTGGTTGAAATTTTCAAAATCCTGGATAATTGATTCCAGGCCTTTTTCTGTAGCATATTAGGCTACAACCCTGCCCCCCCCCCAATGTAGCCAGTCCACCAAGAGCTTACAGTAGGCCCTGTAAGAAGAGCCCTGTAAGCTCTTGGAGGACTGCTTACATCAAGGGGGTGTGGCCTAATATGCAAAGGAGTTCTTGCTACAAAAAAAGCCCTGATTGATTCCAAGAATCCAACAAAGGCAGCACAGTCTACTTCACAAGCCCAGCCTTTGGAGCCTAACATCCCCACTGAGGCTTTATGCTCTAAAGACTGTGCTTGTGTTTCCTTTGCTGGATTGTAATAAATAAATAGGACTACATTCAAACCCCTCTTTGATACAGTATATGGAAATGGACTTTGTGAAAACTGGCTGACTCCGTCAGAGGTGGTACGAAGGGGTCCAGTGGCATTTTCCAACACAGGTATTTTCCAGATTTGGCAGCAGTGCCGGATTAAACCCTGTGGAGGCCCCTAGGCAGTCAAAATCTTGACCTGCAAATTATCTCAGCGTTAGGGTGCCTGCTGCACTGCCTGTGTTCCCTGCTGCAGCCTGCAGGCCCCTTCTCGAAAGCCCCTCTGACAAAGCTGTAGGGAGACTCAGAGAGAGGCAGACTTGGCAACAATGCTAGAAGCAGCTGAGAAGGCTGCAAGCAGCGGAAAAACCGGGTGGGGTGGGGGAGCCAGCCTGGAGCCCCTAAAAGTGTGGGGGCCCATAGGCCAGTGCCTACTTGGCCTAATCGTTAATCAAACCCTGCCTGGCAGGGGATGGGAGCTTATCAGGGTATAATGCCATATCGTCCACCCTCCAACTGTCTTCTTCGGGGGAATTAATTTCCATTGTGTGTTGTTCTAATGTTGGGAGATCTCCAGGCTGGAAGATGATGAAGATATTGGATTTATATCCCGCCCTCCACTCCGAAGAGTCTCAGAGCGGCTCACAGTCTCCTTTCCCTTCCTCCCCCACAACAGACACCCTGTGAGGTAGATGAAGATATTGGATTTATATCCCGCCCTCCACTCCGAAGAGTCTCAGAGCGGCTCACAATCTCCTTTCCCTTCCTCCCCCACAACAGACACCCTGTGAGGTAGATGAAGATATTGCATTTATATCCCACCCTCCACTCCGAAGAGTCTCAGAGCGGCTCACAGTCTCCTTTCCCTTCCTCCCCCACAACAGACACCCTGTGAGGTAGATGAAGATATTGGATTTATATCCCGCCCTCCACTCCGAAGAGTCTCAGAGCGGCTCACAATCTCCTTTCCCTTCCTCCCCCACAACAGACACCCTGTGAGGTGGGTGGGGCTGGAGAGGGCTCTCACAGCAGCTGCCCTTTCAAGGACAACTCTGCAAGAGCTATAGCTGACTCAAGGCCATGTTAGCAGGTGCAAGTGGAGGAGTGGGGAATCAAACCCGGTTCTCCCAGATAAGAGTCCGCACACTTAACCACTACACCAAACTGGCTCTCCAGGAAGGGCTGCCCTTCCACCCTGGGGGACTGGCACTGGCAAAGTAGGCCTGGCTGTAAGGATGAAAGTTTCAGGTTGCCTTTACTCCTTCTTGCTTCTCTGGAGATGTTTTCTTCAGATACAGTTGATTGTTAAGTAAGTGGGTGCTTGGGGTGAAAGCCCCCCCTCCTTTCTTCTTCACTGGTGGCATTATCACTTTAGATGCATTAAGTGGGATGTTTGCAGTGGGATGGTTGTTGCATTTCTTTGCTAACTCATGACCGGTGGTTGCTAAGAGATGTTCGCACGTCTTCCCCGCCAGAGCAGAGCAGAGCTTGGTTGGCTTCTATGCAGATTTAGATGGTGGGCTTTAATAGGCAGGACTTCTGCGAAGGATTGCAGGGCCAAAGAATCCCAGTATCGTTCTCCCCTCATGTTCAGTCTGTAGAACATGCAGGGTTTTTTTTGTGGCATGTTTACAGTAGAAGATATTTACAAAATCCTGGAGATATTTCTCACTGGGCACAGGTAACTGGGCAAATGGAGATATATCCAAGCCCACAGATTTAGCATGCTTCTGCTGTGAGATGCGATATCCAATATACACCTGTCATTATTAAAGCCCTAAATGACCAGGGCTGGCATTGCCAGTTGCATCTCTGGAAATGCATGGAGATTTTGGGGGTGGAGTCTAGGGAGGACAGGGGCCTCAGTGGAGTATAGAACCCAACCACCAGAGCATCTGTTTTCTCCAGGGGAATGGATCTGCGTAGTCTGGACACGGGTGGAATTCTAGCTGGAGCTCCTTTGCATATTAAGCCACACACCCTTGAGGTAGCCAATCCTCCAAGAGCTTACAAGGCTCATTTTCATAAGCTGCAGGAGGATTGACTACATCAGGGGTGTGTGGCCTAATCTGCAAAGGAGCTCTTGCTAGAATTCCACCCCATAGTCGAGATGAGCTGTAATTCTGGGGGACCTCCAGGTCCCGCCTGGAGGCTGGCATCCCTGATTGTTTAATCTTTTCGCTTTCATTTTCAAGCAACTCGTGGAAGTATCTGGATATCAGTGGCACGTACAAGGAAAAAAATAAACAGTTAGATACTACTTGTGCATGTTTCAGCTGAGATGCTGAACTTCATGGTAACCTCTGCGTATGTGAATTTGTATTTGCAAATGTTCCGAAAAATGCAAATTTTATCTGTGATAGAAAGGGTTTTTTAAAAAGGTCTTGTAACCTTATCATATGGCCAGTGTTCCCTCTAAGCTGAGTTAGTGTGAGCTAACTCACAGTGCTTTAGCTTCTGGCTCACACATTTTTGTCTTAGCTCAGGAAAAATGGCCCCGGAGCAAAGTAATTTATGCAATAGCTCACAATTTTATTGCCAGTAGCTCACAACTTTATTCCAGTAGCTCACAACTTTATTCCAGTAGCTCACAAAGTAGAATTTTTGCTCACAAGACTCCATAGCTTAGAGGGAACACCGCGTATGACCTCTTAGAGGCTTCTGTTCTTGGGGGTGGGTGAATCAGATGGTATTGTTCTTCTTTGAAGAGATGGCAAAAAAATACCCCGGTGAGCACATTCATCGCCCATCAGCTTCTGTACATTCCAGATCATCCATCAGGTGGAAGTCATCAAAATCACTCAGTGGCAAATAACAGGCTTGGAATATTTACCAGCTCCATTTAAAAAAAGAGAGCTCCCATTTTGATTTTGAGAGAGAAAGCTGAATGAGCATCGGGAGGAGGGTGTGGGTGGCAATTGGGCTTCTCAGCACTTGGAAATCATACCTGATTCCTGGTCCAGATGGCAGCTGGTTATTGTTTGGGGCTGTGGAGTTTGCTGACAGATCCCTCTGCGTCGTTTAGCATGCACAAGGGCTCCAGACACCAGGCCTTTTGTTCCAGTGTGGTCTCTGAGCGGACGTTGTCAACACTCCTCGTCGATAATACGATCCCCTTCCCCCATGTTCACTCCTCCACCGTGTTTCCTGTCCAGCTGCCAAACTCTCTGATTAATGAGAGCGATGGAGCTGCTATTGATTGATGGTGTCCATTGGGTGATAAGCGGCAGGCTGCCCCGCCTCCCAAACCCTTTCATGTAGCACTTCTAAATTGTCACCAAATGACAAGCCCACTTGTTGGCACTTTGCTTCCTGATAGGATGCTGTTTGGGGGCATTCGCAGTACACAAGGTGGCAAGGGTGGAGGGAGGGCTCAAATCGGCAGCCGCTGGGCCAGGCCCTAGGCAGGTGCCTCGAGCTGCCTAATGGATGGGTCGGCCCTGGGCCTCCCTTGTCCTTGTTCTTTCTCTGACTTTGTATATAAGAAAAGAACTCTTTTTGGTTGTTTTTAGCATCTCTTGCTAGCTTAAACTCATACTGATGTCACCCAGGAAGCATCCATGGTGGAGTGGGCGTTCCAACTTGATCATAGCCTGACTAGGGTTGCCAAGTCCAATTAAAGAAAAATCTGGGGACTTTGGGGGTGGAGCCAGGAGACTTTGGGGGTGGAGCCAAGAACAAGGGTGTGACAAGCATAATTGAACTCCAAGGGAGTTCTTGCCATCACATTTAAAGAGACAGCACACCTTTTAAAATGCCTTTCTTCCATAGGAAATATTTAAGGATAGGGGCACCATATTTTGGGGCTCATAGAATTGGACCCTCTGGTCCAATCGTTTTGAAACTTGGGGAGTATTTTGGGGAGAGGCACTAGATGCTATACTAAAAATTTGGTGCCTCTACCTCAAAAAATAGCCCCCCCCCAGAGCCCCCAATACCCACGGATCAATTTCCTATTATTCCCTATGGGAATCGTTCTCCATATGGAATAATAGAGTGCCTAGTAGACATTTCCCTCCCCCCCACGCTTTCTAAAGGGGGGGAGGGCCTCCAAACTAGGGAATCCCCTGCCCCCTCCCTCTCACACACACACACACTTACCAGATCTTCCTCCGGACAACTCTACTTCCTGTGAAAAAGAAAGCAAAAGAAAGGGAGGGGCCGTTCTCAGAAGCCCTTTCTGCTTCCTGCTTCCTGCCCAGCCTTAAAGGGGCAGACATTTTGCAAACGGCTCAAGAGCTCTACAACATGAAGCCTAAAGGTATGTTCTCCCCCCCCCTCCACCCCCCACCCCCGCTTCCAGAGTTTTGAAGAGCGGGAGATGAGGCTGCGAACCCAGAAGTCTCCCGCCAGAGCGGGAGGTTTGGGAAGCCTAAGCCTGACACGCTAACCATTATACTGCGCTGATTCTTAACAGTTTAGAAAGATTGGGGTTGGTACAGTGGGGAAAATGGGACAAAGAAACATCATGCCTTTCTTGCTAGGCTGTGAGGCTGGCTTCAGAGGGCGGGTATGGGGCACAAGGCTGGTGTGCTTCCCTGCACAAATGGTTGCCTGCCATGAACACAACTGAATTTGCCAAGTGCTCTAACCTGGCTTTCTCAGGAGCAGGCAATGTCCCCTCTAAACTGTGGAGCCTCGTGAGGAAAAATTCTACTTTGTGAGCTTCTGGCATTAAAATTGTGAGCTGCTGCATCAATTAATTTGTTCTAGGGCCATTTTTCCTGAGCTGAGATAAAAATATGTGAGCTGGAGGCTAAAAAACTGTGAGCTAGCTCACACTAACTCAGCAGGCCTTTTTTTTTGTAGCAGGAACTCCTTTCCGTATTAAGCCACACACCCCTGATGTTGCTACTCCTTCAGGAGCTTATAAGGCTCTTAGTACAGGGCCTACTGTAAGCTCCAGGAGGATTGGCTACATCAGGAGGTATGGCCTAATATGCAAAGGAGTTCCTGCTACAAAAAAGCCTTGCTCAGTAGCATGTTAATTTATGGGGATGCAGGGAACCCTCATATACCCTAGCATATTGTAATAAATATTGATTAAATCGAGTACGGGGATAACTCCCAAGAACCAATATAATAATACATTTTAATTCTACCAGTTCTTCAACAAGCCCAACGTGGGTAAACTTCTTTACACCCTTTCCCCATTTTATCCTTACCACAGCCTTGTGAGGTTAATTAGGTTGCGAGGTGAAGAGAGCAGTCCAAATAGGTCTACTCAGAATCCTACTCAGATCTAGTCAATGGAGCTTGCTCTCAGGAAATCGTTCTTAGGATAGGACGGGGAGTGGCCCAAGGTCACTCCAGTGATCTTCATGACTAGGATTGCCAGGTCCAACTCAGGAAATATCTGGGGGCTTTGCAGGGTGGAGCCAGGAGACTTTGGGGGTGGAGCCAGGAGCAAGGTTGTGACAAGCACAACTGAATTCTGAAGGGAGTTCTGGCCATCACATTTAAATGTCTTCCCTTCCAGCACCTAGTTCAATGGTCCCCTACCAGATTTCACTGGCTAATCAGAAGCCCTGCAGGGCAAGAACTCCCAAATGGTCCCCATACTCTTTCTAAAAAACATGTTGTGGGTGCCAAAACATGTTGTGGGGAGGGACGGTGGCTCAGTGGTAGAGCATCTGCTTGGGAAGCAGAAGGTCCCAGGTTCAATCCCCGGCATCTCCCAAAAAGGGTCCAGGCAAATAGGTGTGAAAAACCTCAGCTTGAGACCTGGAGAGACCTCACCTGGAGAGCCGCTGCAGGTCTGAGAAGACAATACTGACTTTGATGGGCCAAGGGTCTGATTCAGTATAAGGCAGCTTCATATGTTCATATGCTTCATATGTTCAAAAAAGGTATCCACTGGGTCCCCCCGGCACCATGTGGGGGCTGCTGTTTGCTCCAACCACTGTGCTACAGTGGCTGGCATATCAGTGTAATCCTCTCAAAAGCTGAAATCCTTTCTAGAGCTGGAGATGAGAAAACATGTCTTCAGCTGCTGTAAAACACATTGTATGTCAGGATACCAAATGGGGGAGATGGGCTTATCTCAAGCGCTCTATATGACGGCGTTTCAAAAGGTGGGGCTGAAAGATATTTGGAATCAGGCATTATTCTTCTCAAGGAGCTCCGTGGCGCAAAGTGGTTAGCTGCAGTACTGCAGTTCAAGCCCTGTTCATGACCTGAGTTCGATCCCAATGGAAGCTGGGTTCAGGTAGCCGGCTCAAGGTTGACTCAGCCTTCCACCCTTCCGAGGTGGGTAAAATGAGTACCCAGCTTGATGGGGGGGAAGTGTAGATGACTGGGGAAGGCAATGGCAAACCATCTTGTTAAAAAGTTTGCCATGAAAACTTGGTGATGTGACATCAACCCATGGGTTGGTAACAACCTGGTGCTTGCACAGGGGACAACCTTGACCTTTATTCTTCTTCTAAGGCATCCTGTCAAATATGTCCTTCAGCATGCCCTTAATGATATAATTGCTGTGGATCATAGAAGCCATGGCTTCCTCCTCCACCAGGAACAAAATTATGGGAAGAAAATTGCCTTATTCAACCACTGCCCTCCCTGCCTGAAATCTTTACTAAGCATTCCCTAAAGTCTTAGTTTTTAAAATGAGATTCTGCTCACCAGAGGGCTCCATGTTCCCTTGACTTTAATTCTCTCTAATCATTGTCTAGATAATTTTAGAAGAACCGTCTGTTCCTCTAGGATTTTAAGAGAAGTTTCTCATAACTGATGCCAAAGTGAAAGAAGGTCATCCATAGTCTTTATATCTCCTTTAGCTTAATTAGAGTCTCTTTCTCGCTGTTTATTTACATGGTTGCCCCCAAAACATAGGATGGATCCAGAAGTCCAATTTAACCACAGTTAGATAAAAAAGAAATGTGCACAAACCCAGCTTGTATCCTTCTTACATTGTTTTAGAGATTTCTTCAAACTCAGACAGGCTAATATCTTAATTACATTGAAGTCTGAATGCTTGTTTTCATAGAGATGGCAAACAGCTAATCTTGGTCGCTTGAATTCTCGTTCACAAATGCGCAACACAGTTGCAGTCGGCTGTGAAACATGCCTTGTTTTTAAGTAGCTGATATCTGAACTAGGAGCTCACAGTAGATTAGCAAGTAAGAAGCGCTGGTGTATTTATCTGAGCTGTTCACAGCGACACATTTATAGAGATACATCCAGACGCCTGTGATATCGCTCTTAATATTATCACCATAAGCCTGTCCTCTTTGTCAGCGGGAAGACTCTGAAATATCACAGCGAGCATAACATGTCTGGATTTGCAAGGAGGGCTTTGTGAGATGCATGCTTTGGGAGCCTGCATGCTCTGTTCTGGGTTCAAATTCTGCATCAACCAGGGATGGAGGAATGGGTACATGATTCTTTCCTTTTATTCTCTCAGAAACTCATTGATTCATAAATCTCGAGAAGCAGAAAATACTTATTCCTTGGATGCAAGGGTTAAAAGGACCGAAACATAATTTACAATTGCTAAGGAAGGCTTAGGATCCTTATCATTAAGCAAAAGAGCCAGGGTTTCTGGCGTATAAAGGAACGGTTGGTTAATTAAAGGCTTAGTATAATGAGCCCTTATATTTTCAAAGAACCTACATTCAAGCAAGGCATGAAAGAATGTATTGATTCTAGTAAGGCCACAGGGGCAAGTTGTAAGAGGGCCTATTCAAAAATCTCCCTCTAAAACCATTGTGGTATAATATTCAATCTTGCAAACAAGAAAGCTCTGCAGTATTGTGGGGCAGTAAGATAGTACATATAGTGGAAAGTACATATAGTAAGATAGTACATATTTTGGGAAAGAGAGACCAAGAGATGGGATGAACAGACATGGAAAGTACTTTGGATTTGACCATATCAAAAATATTATCAATTGACATTCCAACTGTGATGACTTTCTCTATGATCTCTAGCCAGCCCAAGCAGGCCTCACTCACTCCTTTCTCGTGTTGGGTTGCTTTTGGCTGGGGGAGGGCAGAATATGCTGTTGAGTTATGCTGATGAGCTCCACCACCTATTTTTCTACAAAACGACCCCTGGTTCTAAATATAAGTCTACAGAGAGAAGAAGACTAGAAGATGGCCACTTCCCATAAAAAGTCTAGAACTTCTAGAAACTCAGAGTGTGAGAAATAATCAGATGGGGCCAGGATATAATCTATCACACTGGCTCCTCTGGGATGTGAAGTCACTAGCTCCATCGGCCTCTGGGTAACCATTCAAAGGAATGAAGGTTCTCTGAATTGCAAATTTAGTCAGCTCCAAGTCACCTTTATTTATTACAACATTCTTGTATTTTCTATTATGGATAGAAAGGAAATGTGTCATTCTTTGGGCCTGATAATTTGGAGAAGAGATTATAATCATCACTGCCAATTCTTGCACTAAAGAGGTCCCCAGAAAAAGCGCTTGCGAGACATCAAGAATCCCCCCCCAGATGATCCCAGCTTTGAACCATGAAACTAGGGGTAGATGGAGAAATGTAGACAGAAGAAAGGATTACTGTCACATAATCCGACTTTAATGGGAAGGCAATGATCAAATCCATTATTCAAATAGGTCGAAATTAAATAAACTCAGCCATCCTGAGAGGCCTGCCACCTCCTTGGGACTATGGCTGCTCTCTGAAAGTCACTGTGTCCGAATGAAGATAATCCAATTTTATTCTAGGTTAATAGCAACTTTTTTGGTTCCCAGGAGACAGAGTCATAGGTACAGAGCAGCAAGAAAACCTTACTGCCACTCTTATGTGGGTGGTGCACTAAATTATATCAGCTCAGCATCTATCTGAATTCTAACAAGAGCTCATTTGCATATTATGCCACACACCCCTGATGTAGCCTATCCTCCTGGAGCTTACAAGGCTCTTTTTTATAAACTTTTGGAGGATTGGCTACTTTGGGGGTGCGGCCTAATATGCAAAGGAACTCCTTCTAGAATTCTACCCCAATTGACATAATAAAACCTTACTGCTGTCATGCATTTTAAATTACTTTCTCCTATGTGGCCACATTTCCATTTGTATGCTTAATATGTTTTCCCATTTTTTATGGGGGGAAATATGGGGGGAAAGTTTGTCAAATTCTCACAGGAAGTTTGAGCAATGTAGCCCAGAAGCAAGTATTTTTTTGGGAGGGGTAAGAAAGAAAGAGCACAATAAAATGTAGAGCTTCCAGAGCTCTGCTCCTGTGAGCTGCTGCCCAAAATGAGGCCTGGATCTAAGTATTAGTAGACCTGCAAGTTTGTAAATTTGGTTGACTTCTGCCCATGCTCAGTTGGATTTGGCAAGTGCCAACTAGGAGTGTGCATATGGGTCTTCCTGAACCAAAAATACACCAGAAAAACACAATTTTTTAAAAAATATATATTTCAGCATTCCAAGTGCACCTGGGATTTTTTTTTTTTGGGAGAACCAGAAAAAAAATTCTGGATATATTCAGGAATTACCAGCGAGCCCAAACAACAGTTTAAGGACTGTAGCAGATTCCTCCTGCCGCTAGCTCAGCTATTTTGGGGCTTTCTTCTGGAGTCTTTTTAAACAGGGGATGAAAAACATCTGAGAGGGGGCTCTCTCCCCCCTGGCTCAGCTGGTGTTTTTTTTTTTTTTTTGAGCTGTTTGACTGAACTGCCGAAGAGAGCCCCGGTAAAGCTCTCCCTGCAAGATCAGCTGATTGGTGGTCTCTGTTGGGTATTCCAGTTTAAAGGGACTGCCCAGAAGAGCCCCAGTTGAATCTACTCGCAGCTGTTTTTTTGTGGCTTTTCCACTTTTTCCCCTCTATATTTTTTGGTTCTTGTATATTGGACCTGAAAAAATTCTGGATTTCCAAAATATCTTGGAGTGGAATACTTTACTAACATTGGGATCTTTTTTTTTTCCCCAAGAATCCTGAATTTTCTGGGGTTGAATAGACCTGAATCAATCAGTACCAAGAAAAAGAATTGCCAACCACTAGTGGCAACGTATTAAAAAGCGAACACCAAGGAAATGATTCTGATACTGAGTGGACCGTTGTATAATTCTTCACCCACGGTACAAGAGAACTCTTTTCACACAAAATCTATCAGTGGAAACCAATAAGAGAAAGCAATGCAAGTTGGTATGTAGTCAAAATAATTTTGCATTTGCTTCAGATTTCTTTTCAGAGGTGCCTTTTAAAACCAGGACAGCAACTTAATTCAATTACCTGGCTGCCCCGAAGGACCGTCCAGTTTAAGAAACTACGTTAGGCTGAGACTGCTGGGAACGAGGTCTAAAATACTTCTGATCATGATGCGGAGGTCAGGCAATGTAGTGCTTCACTCTCCGCAATTAGCCCAAGATAGAAATTAACCTAGTCCTATATTGGCATTCGCCCTGCCCTGGATGGCTCAGGCTACCCTCATTTGGGCCTGTTTAATGCTTGGAAGAGAGGCCCCCAAGGAAGTCCAGAGCTACTGTGCAAAAGCAGGCAGTGGCAAAACCACCTCTGCCTTGACCCAGCCCCGTTAGATCTTAGAAGCTAAGCAGGTTCAGCTCTTTGTAGTACTTGTGGATGGGAGGCCACCAAGGAAGTCCAGGGTCACTACGCTGAGGCAGGCAATGGCCAACCGCCTCTGTTCATCTCTTGACTTGAAAGGTCTTACAGGATCACCATGACTTGGCTGTGAATTGACAGTTATTTCCTCCTCCACCCCCCCCCCCCCCACATCTGCACTCTTTCCCACAATATCACTTTCCCACAATAGTCTGTGCTTCGTTTCTTTGGAGAACTACTCTGGCATAGTTACTAGGATCTGCAGACCCAATCCCTAGTCTGCTGTTGAAAGCTTGCTGGGTGAGCTGGGGCCCGTCATACACTCTCACACTACCTCACAAGTTTGTTGTGAGGATAAAATGAAGGTGAAGAGAATGATGTAAGCCTTTTTGGGTGGCAGGCTATAAATAAAGTAAATAAGTAAACTTACCAGTCCTAAGCTCTGCTCACGACCTGAGTTGGATCCTGGTGGAAGAAGAAGAAGAAGAATTGCAGATTTATACCCCACCTTTCTCTCTGAATCAGAGACTCGGAGTGGCTTACAATCTCCTTTATCTTCTTCCCCCACATCAGGCACCCTGTGAGGTAGGTGGGGCTGAGAGGGCTCTCACAGCAGCTGCCCTTTCAAGGACAACCTCTGCAATAGCTATGGCTAACCCAAGGCCATTCCAGCAGGTGCAAGTGGAGGAGTGGGGAATCAAACCCAGTTCTCCGAGATAAGAGTCCATGCACTTAACCATTACACCGAACTGGCTATCCAAACTGGCTCAGCAAACTGGTTCAGGTAGCCAGCTCAAGGTTGACTCAGCCTTCCATCCTTCCGAAGTTGGTAAAATGAGTCCCCAGCTTGCTGGGGGGAAAGTGTAGATGACTGAGGAAGGCAATGGCAAACCACCCCACAAAAAGTCTGCTGTGAAAATGTGAAAGCAACGTCACGTCAGAGTCGAAAGCGACCAGTGCTTTCTGAGGGGGCTACCTTTACCTTTTTTTTTTTTTTTTACCATTCCCATTATCATTATTCTTAATATATTTACTTATTGTATTTTTCTAATCATGGACATACCACTTACCTCATGAAAAGTCTCAGTGTGTTTTGCCCTTCTAGGTTAAGTGCATGGACTCTTATCTGGGAGAACCAGGTTTGATTCCCCACTCTTCCACTTACAGCTGCTGAAATGGCTTTGGGTCAGGCATAGTTCTTACAGGAGATGTCCTTGAAATGGCAGCTGCTGCATGAGCTCTCTCAGCCCCACCCACCTCACAGAGTGTCTGATGTGGGGGAAGAAGATAAAGGAGATTGTAAATTGCTCGGAGACTCTGATTCAGAGAGAAAGGCAGGGTAAAATCAACGGTCGTCTTCTTCCTTACAGATTGTTCAGGGCAGCACACCTGAGGATTATGCAGTAAAAGGTCAAGAAATGAACTTTGTGACTGAGCAGAGATTTGAATCTGGGTCTCCCCACCCCAGGTCCGGCATTCTAGCCACTATACCTCTCCTGCATTTCATTTGTTTGGCTTATAGTAGTTTTAAAAATGCATATCCAGGAACTGGCACATACCAGAAGTGAAATTAATCTGAGTCTTAATTGGAGACCATGAGCAATGTTGAAATCATATATAAAACCATTCCTGAGGCTTCTAGGAGAGCCAGTTTGGTGTAGTGGTTAAGTGTGCGGACTCTTATCTGGGAGAACCGGGTTTGATTCCCCACTCCTCCACTTGCACCTGCTGGAATGGCCTGGGGTCAGCCATAGCTCTGGCAGAGGTTGTCCTTGAAAGGGCAGCTGCTGTGAGAGCCCTCTCCAGCCCCACCCACCTCACAGGGTGTCTGTTGTGGGGGAGGAAGGGAAAGGAGATTGTGAGCCGCTCTGAGACTCTTCGGAGTGGAGGGTGGGATATAAATCCAATATCTTCATCTACCTCACAGGGTGTCAGTTGTGGGGGAGGAAGGGAAAGGAGATTGGGAGCCGCTCTGAGACTCTTCGGAGTGGAGGGCGGGATATAAATCCAATATCTTCATCTACCTCACAGGGTGTCTGTTGTGGGGGAGGAAGGTAAAGGAGATTGTGAGTCGCTCTGAGACTCTTCGGAGTGGAGGGCGGGATATAAATCCAATATCTTCATCTACCTCACAGGGTGCCTGTTGTGGGGGAGGAAGGGAAAGGAGATTGTGAGCCGCTCTGAGACTCTGTCCTTGAAAGGGCAGCTGCTGTGAGAGCCCTCTCAGCCCCACCCACCTCACATGGTGTCTGTTGTGGGGGAGGAAGGGAAAGGAGATTGTAGGCCGCTCTGAGACTCTGTCCTTGAAAGGGCAGCTGCTGGGAGAGCCCTCTCAGCCCCACCCACCTCACAAGGTGTCTGTTGTGGGGGAGGAAGGTAAAGGAGATTGTGAGCCGCTCTGAGACTCTTCGGAGTGGAGGGTGGGATATAAATCCAATATCTTCATCTGCTATCTTCTAGGAATGTTGATGTTGTTCCATATGTTGCTAGAGTAAAAGTTCAGCCTGCATAGAGAAGAAAATATCCACCTTAGGTTTATTTGTGGTTTCTCTCCACATGCTCCCTCTTACAAATGCATATTATCTAATTAAATGTAGAATTTTAGATATAGAATTGCAAAAAACGAATCAGTGCTGCGAATACATCTTGCCCCCCTTTGAATTTTGGAATTTGCCCAGTTATTGCTCATCTGCCTCCTTATCTGTCAACTCTCCATGCTCCACAATTGCGTAGAGCATTTACTCCTGCCGGATGTAATACTATCCCATCAGCAGTTACCTATGGTAGATATAAAAAACCCCCACACTCATTAAGACTTTGTACATGCAACTTAAAACAAGTTGATTCGTTGTCCTGTATTTTTCTTTACTGCTCCCAATATGATACTAGATGTCTTAGGTTTCTAGACCCGATTCTGCTCAATATGACAGGTTGCTCAGATGCTGCAAAGGTATACTATCTTCTGAATGATTTGTCATCTGAAATAACCGAAAAGGTTGCTTTGTTCTTGAGTCTGGTAATCAAGGATTGATTGTACAATGTATAGCTGTATAAGAGCCCCATGGCGCAGAGTGGTAAAGCTGCAGTACTGCAGTCCTAAGCTCTGCTCATGAGTCACGACCTGAGTTTGGTCCTGGCAGAAACTGGGTTCAGGTAGCTGGCTTGAGGTTGACTCAGCCTTCCATCCTTCCGAGGTCGGTCAAATGAGTACCCAGCTTGCTGGGGGGAAAGTGTAGATGACTTTGGAAACCACCCCATAAAAAAAGTCTGCCGTGAAGATGTCATGATGCAACGTTACCCCAGAGTCAAAAATGACTGGTGCTTGCACAGGGGTTTACCTTTCCCTTTTTATAGCTGTATATGACAGGTTTATGTTGTTATTTCTGTATCTCTTTTTTGCCTCTTTTATAATTTGATATATGCCAATAAAAGCTCTTGTTTGTTTGTTTGTTTAAGAGTGCAATTTTAAAAGCACTTTCTTGGGAGTAAGCCCCATTGTGTAGACCCAATTAGAATTCAGCACAGACTCGCTTAGGATTTCTGTCTCTAAGCTACTGGGGATCATGCCCCCAACCTCTCAAACAGAGGTGGCCAAACTTGCTCCATGTAAGAGCCACGTAGAATAAACAACAGAGGTTTGAGAGCCCCAAGGCATGAATGTCAGATGTTTGAGAGCTACAGGACAGGAAGGCAGGCAAATAGATGGGGGAGGGAGAGGTGGAAAGAAAGCAACTTTAACTTCAGATGTATTTTCTGTGCTGCTGGCTGACTTGGTTTGGAGAAGTGATTTAAAAAGACAAATTCCTTCTCCAAGCCAGCCAATGGGGGCTTTGAGAGCCACACAATATGTGTTAAAGAGCCACATGTGGCCCCTGAGCCGCAGTTTGGCCACCCTTGCTCTAAAACATCTTTTGAGCATTCATATATTGCATACTTGGGCTAGTATTTAGCAAATTGGAGCATAGCTGCTGAAACGTATATATGCAATCATCAGCATTGTGCAACTCAAAAGGGTGTAAAGGTTTTGAAGGCAAAAATTCAAATATGTAGAGGTCATTGAGTTGTTTTATGCAAACATGGGCACTTTTCATTTGAGGCACAAATTAAATGCACACAAAAGACCCTTCTAGGATGTCTCAGATCACATTTGGTTATTTGTACCTGAATGAAGTGGGCCTGGCAGAAAGGCAGGTTCTAGTTTGCCTAACCCAGAATTTGTTATATGTTGGCATGGTGAAATTTGCCAGCTTTGAAGAGTACGGTTGCCAGGTTAGACCTGGGGATCTTGTGCTATTAGAGTTGATCTCCAGGTCATGGTGACAGAGATAAGTTCTGTTGGAGAAAATGGCTGTTTTGGAGGGTGGACTTTATGGCATCGTATCCCCCTGAAGTCCCTCCCAGCCCCAAACCCTGCCCTTCCCAGGGTTAACCCTCAAAATCTCCAGGTATGACCCCACCCAGGAAATGCAACCCTAGTGAAGAGGGAAATCGACAGCAGTTCACAAGTCAAATAGGAGTGTTTGTTGCTTCCATTCCCTCTTTAAGGGAGGACATTCAAGTAAACGGAGATACTGCAACAATGTGGTAGAGCAAGCCCCTTCCTCCAGTCCTGTAGGCAGAATTGGAGTCAGACTGTTGCCTGATGAATGCCCCCCCACATCTTGCCCCCCCAGACCCCTAAGGCTGGCCTAGCAGAGCCCAGTGCAGTGTCCTGGTGGTGCCAGCCCCTTCCCCAATTCACCCTCCGCTCCTCAGCATCACCTCCATCCCCTGCCTGCTCCTCTGAGGGGTTCCCTTTCAGTCTTGGTGTAGGAGGGCATCTGTACTGTGCATTATCAGGGCAGACTCTAAACCTCCCTGGCACTTTCTCCACTCAGTTGCTCTGGTTTTACACCCACTTGGGGAGTAGCGGAGTAGACTTGCATCGGGTCTGGCTGTAAAACCTGGTGCCCTCTCCTCCCCCTCCTTTCCCCCTCCCCAAGTGCTTCCTTTACCCCCTACCCTGGAATTGTCCCTGAAGCTGACTTGAAAAGGAAAGGTTTCCAGACAGAGAGGACGATGAAACTTCTAGTGTCCTGGCCCCACTGATGGACCTCCTGATGGCGCCTGGGTTTTTTGGCCACTGTGTGACACAGAGTGTTGGACTGGATGGGCCATTGGCCTGATCCAGCATGGCTTCTCTTATGTTCTTACCCTCAATGTTTAGGTCAGCTGCTCCATTAATAGTTGTTCTAACCACTTCACCTGTGTACAGTCACCTGGTGAGTTGCTTGCTGAGGTGGGATTTGAATGATAGGTTTTCTGGCTTGGGAACTACACTCACAGTCCTCCATCAGATGTCACTCTTTGAGGCAAGGTGTGGGGGGGTGCAAGGTGGAAGCCTTGCACCAGCCCTGAAAGACCTCATTAGCTGAGTGATGTATTGAGTCTGCTGGAGCTGCCTGAATTTCTGTGCAGTTTTCTTTGTTAGACCATCAACTACTAAAAGGCGGGGAATGTGGCTTGAAAGCTTGAAAGACATTTTTGATGCATCATTAACAGTGCATCCAATTAAAAATAAATTATAATGTAAGTCTCTGCTGACTGACTTCTTTTTTTTTTAAAGTTCTCTTTTTGGACTCCTGTTAAGTACTTGAGTAAATTAATTAGATAGGTGCTGAATTGAGAACCAAGTGAAGTTCACCCATCTGGGAACACTGTATCAGTCTACTTCTGTTTCTGCTTCTGAATGATGAATCTATTTGGGGACCAGTAGAAAAGTGCAAGATTCTAGGAGCACCTTAATGACTAACAAAATTTGGGCAGGGGATGAGTTTTTGTGAGTCGCTGCTCACTTCTTCAGATCTGGACTCCAGACAGCTCTTCATTGGCCAACTTGCCCACAATAAATAGAATCTCCAACTTCCACGTAGGGTCTGGAGATCTTCCCGGACTACAACCGATCTCCGTGCTGGAGAGATCAGTTCTCCTGGAGAAAATGGCTGCTTTGGAGGGCGGGCTGTATGGCATTGTACCCTGTTGATGGCCCTCCCACTACCCTGCCCAGGCTCCGCCCCCAAGTCTGGCAACACTAAAGCAACCAACCAGTTTGAGCTTTCGTGATGACATAACGCAGCCCAGAAGTTCACACCGTTCCTGGGTGAGTCATGCCTCCTAAAAGGGGCACGTTTGTCCTTGGAGCCTTGCACCCTTCAGTTTTGGCAAGTAGGAGGGGAGAACTGTGGCCTGGTGACATTTGGTGTGTGTGTGTGTGTGGGGGGGGCTTTCACAGGGCTTCTATTTGGTGAGCCACTTTGGTGTAGTGGTTAAGTGTTGTGGTTAAGTGCGCAGACTCTTAGCTGGGAGAACCCCACACCTCCACTTGCAGCTGCTGGAATGGCCTTGGGTTAGCCATAGCTCTCGCAAGAGTCGTCCTTGAAAGGGCAGCTTCTGTGAGAGTTCTCCCAGCCCCACCTACCTCACAGGGTGTCTATTGTGGGGGAAGAAGATAAAGGAGATTGTAAGCCACCCTGGAACTCTGATTCAGAGAGAATGGTGGGGTATAAATCTACGGTCTTCTTCTTCTGTCAGAAGCAGGGCAATGCTGGATATAGTTACAGCACAGAATGAGTCCTGTTTTAATACATTCCACAGAGCGGGGGGAAAACTCACCAAAGCTGTGCCATTTTACAGTTATTTTTAACCCCCATTCTCCTTTTAGAGCAGAGAGGGAGATATCCCTGAGGTAAATGGCAAAGATGCTGTTTTCAGGTGATGAGATTCAGTGTGGGCTCAAAGAGTCTTTTTTTGGAAGGTGTTTGTTGTCGAAACATTTTTTTTCCAAAAAGGGCTTTTAAAACCAATGATGACTTTTTTTTTTAAATTACTTTTCATTGAGCATTTAATAATCAGGGAAAAACAAAACAAAACAATGCATGGGAGCAAGTTTTCTGAGTGGCAAAATCACCCATGGTCCAAAACAAATAAAGACATCCAGGGCTTTTTTTGTAGCAGGAACTCCTTTGCATATTAGACCCTGATGTAACTAGTCCTCCAGGAGCTTACAGGGCTCTTAGTTCAGGACCTACTGGAAGCTCTTGGAGGATTGGCTACATCAGGGACCTAATATGCAGGGGAGGCCTAATATGCAAAGGAGTTCCTGCTACAAAAAGAAACCCGGAGGATATCTTCTTTCTAAACCTGTATAGGCATTATGCCAGTTGTGATTTTCCCTAAAGGTTCTTGGGGATCGTATTTTGGTGAGTGCACTGAAAAGTCTCTCCATATCCACCATATTCTATCTACACTCTTTCATGGAGCCATGGTTCTCATTAGGTTGCCAATCTCCAGGTAGCCCCAGGAAACCTCTCGCTATTATAATTGATCTCCAGCTGGCCAAGATCAGTTCCTCTGGAGAAAATGGATTATTTGGAGGCAGGACTCTATGGCAGGGGTGGCCAATGGTCGCTCTCCAGATGTTTTTTTGCCTACAACTCCCATCAGCCCCAGCCATTGGCCATGCTGGCTGGGGCTGATGGGAGTTGTAGGCAAAAACATCTGGAGAGCTACCGCTGGCCACTCCTGCTCTATGGCATCACTCCCTGCTGATGCCCTTTCACAAACACCACACCCCAAATCTGAGTATTTCCCAACCCACCGCTCATAAGAAGATGATGTTGGATTTAGATATTGGATTTATATCCTGCCCTATATTCTGAATCTCAGAGTCTTAGAGCAGTCACAATCTCCATTACCTCCCCCACCTTACAACATACACCCTGTGAGGTGGGTGCGGTTAGGGTTAGGACAACTCCTATAAGAGCTATCACCGATCAACAATAATATTCACACAGTCAATGTGTGTACATGTGTATGATTTAGTGCAAGTATAAGACAAAATAATAATACAAAGGAACAGTTGGAAATTGCTCTCCCCCAGTCTGTTCAAAGCTCAAATATTTTGGCCAACCAATGAGAAGGGAGCACTCCCTGGAGAAGACCCTGATGCTGGGAAAGACAGAAGGCAAAAGAAGAAGGGGACGGCGAAAGAGGAGATGACTGGGCAGCATTACTGACGTAACTAACATGAATTTGAGCAGACTTTGGAGGATGGAGGAAGACAGGAGGGCCTGGCGTGACTTGGTCCATGGGGTCTCAAAGAGTAGGACTCGATTGTGCGATGGAACAACAAAAAATCTGTTCACTACAACATTTCCACACAGGTAATAGCAATATTGTCCGTAACTCAGTGATGTAGGGTGGAATCTTTAGTAGTTCCGCTTGTGATGTCATGCTGAGAGAATAAGGAATCATATAGAAAGGAGTCCTCATGGTTTCGCTTACTCAGTTCTGCGTCAGCCTCCTCTCTCACCATTTCATGGAGCTATTACAATATAAATCTATTAGAAATAACATTCATACTTTCTGCAAACAACACCTCTAAAAAAAGAAACAACATGAGAACTATGGCTGACCCAAGGCTATTCCAGCAGCTGCAAGTGGAGGGGTGGGGAATCAAACCTGGTTCTCCCAGATAAGAGAGCTATGGCTGACCCAAGACCATTCCAGCAGCTGCAAGTGGAGGGGTGGGGAATCAAACCCGGTTCTCCCAGATAAGAGAGCTATGGCTGACCCAAGGCCATTCCAGCAGCTGCAAGTGAAGGGGTGGGGAATCAAACCCGGTTCACCCAGAGAAGAGTCTGCACACTTAACTGCTACACCAAACTGGCTCTCTAGACTTCTCATGGTTCCTTGGTGGGAGGAGAAATTATATTCAAACTTGTTTAATTCTACAGTGCAGTTACTTTAAATGTGTCTTCCATTAATGACATCTCCAGCAAGTTACCATGCGATGGGTTGTCACAGGATAATCTGCCCAGCTGACAAAGTTTTCATATTGGATAACAGATCTTGACTGACTTGATGCTGCTGACTTGCTGAAATGAGTGCTGTGTGCCATTGCCAAAAATGCCAGCAGTTTAGTCTAACAGTAGCAAAAGTCTGTGTTTAAAATGTGCTGGACTTATCTCTTGCAAATGCAGCCACCAGAATTGCTTTATCAAGAAGGAGAATGGAGGAAGGGGAGGGGGGAAAAAAGAACCTTTTAACACTTTCTTCCCTTGCTATTTTCTCACTAAAAGAGCCACTGGCAAGCTACTTTTCTCCTCTCTGGGGAAAAACCAGGAGACCTGTGAACAGTGCTCCCTCTAAGCTGGGGAGTCTTGTGAGCAAAAATTCTACATCTTGAGCTACTGGCACTAAATTTGTGAGTGAGCGATTTGGCTACTGCATAAATTAATTTGCTCTAGAACCATCTTTCCTGAGCCAAGACAAAAATATGTGAACCAGAGATTAAAAAACTGTGAGCTAGCTTACACTTACTCAGTTTAGAGGGAACACTGCCTGTAAGTGGCTTTTTCCAGTGAGAAAATGTCAGGGCAGGAAAGGGTTAAAGATCCTTCCCCCCACCACCACAACAACAAGCTGAGTCTTTGATGGTTGCTGTTTCTTTGCAGGACTCCTTCTAAGGAAGGAGGGAATTAGGCTTGATGAACTACTCTTTAATGCGTTGTGTTAGGTAAGCAAAACATTGCAATTGGCACCTCTCCTATGAGGATGTCCTGCTTTGATTGGAGGGTGGGGGGGGGGAGAGAGTGTTTTTGTGGTTAATATGCAGGGTTATCAGCTTTCATCTGTGGGAAATTTGCTGTTGGCTGGAAGCAAAAAGCTGGCTGTTTAACAAAATCTTCTTTTTGAGCAAAACTGTTGTATTGCAAAATCCAAGAAATAACTGCAGTTGTTTCTTGGGCATCTAACCAGAGTTCAGGTGGCCGTGATGGGTATTGTCAAAAGCTGGGAAACGTGCCAAGAGGAGCGCTTCTTTAGAACTTGCCAACTGCTCTTAAAAACAGTAAGGGCATAGAAGACTTTCAGGGACACCCCTTGATGCATCTGTCTACTGATTCAGTATAGACAGATGTCTTTCCTGCTTCCCATTCTCTCTTGTATTCGGCTCTGCCCTGTGCTTGCCATGGAGAATTTCTAAACTCAATTTCAGAACTGGCTCATGTTCCATTTGCTGCACTTCCCAGTCTGCGTCCTTTTTTCTTCCAGGTTACTCTGTAAGCAGTGATTTGAACACCATGCAAAAGAAAGGGACTGCTGAGTGTCCTCTTATCAGTGACCCCTTTCTGTGTGGGAGCCAGCGTGGTGCAGTGGTTAAGAGTGGTGGACTCTAACCTGGAGAACGAGGTTTGATTCCCCACTCCTCCTCCCCCCATGCAGCCAGTTGGGTGACCTTGGACCAGTCATGGTTTTCTCAGAACTCTCTCAGCCCCACTTACCTCACAGGGTGTCTGCTGTGGAGAGAGGGGAGGAAGGGGATTGTAAGCCACTCCGAGACTCCTTTGGGTAGTGATGGGCAGGGTATAAAATCAACTCCTCTTCCTCATCAGACACATGGGCTTGGGTAGCTCAGAAGGGCGGTGGTGGTGAGATGTTAAATGGAGCAAACTGCACGAGCAGCAATCTGTTTGAGAGGCAGTCTGCAAATCGAACAAAGAAAACAACAATGGATGACTGATTCATTGACAACACCCCATAAAAAATCTCAAGTCATGCTGAACTGCAAAATTACATATCTGATTGGATGGAGAGAATTCTGTAAACCGCTTCTAGTGTTCTGTAATCCCTGATCAGCAAGCGTGTCTTTTAAAAATAAAAGCACTGTGACATCAAATAATGATCTGTTTCAGGATTTTTCTTTGCAACAGGCACTCCTTTGCATATTAGGCCACACACCTCTGATGTAGCCAGTCCTCCAAGAACTTACAGTAGGCCCTGTACAAAGAAGCCCTTCAAGCTCTTGGAAGATTGGCTACATCAGGGAGGAACGGTGGCTCAGTGGTAGAGCCTCTGCTTGGTAAGCAGAAGGTCCCAGGTTCAATCCCTGGCATCTCCAACTAAAAAAGGTCCAGACAAGTAGGCATGAAAAACCTCAGGTTCAGACCCTGGAGAGCCACTGCCAGTCTGAGTAGACAATACTGACTTGGATGGACCAAGGGTATGATTCAGTAGAATGCAGCTTCATATGCTCATATGTTCATCAGGGGTGTGTGGCCTAGTATGCAAAGAAGTTCCTGCTACAAAAAAAGCCCTGATCTGTTTGACCATCTGTCTGTCTTGCCGTCTTCAGGGAAACCCTATTACATAGATTGTTTGTGTGTGTGAGAGAGAGGAAGAAAGAGAGAGAGGGGGGGGGGAGTGGGGAATGCTTTTCAACCTTGCAAAACTTGGAACATACCTTTATGCCTCTGTTGGTTATCCCACCTTTATGCCTCGTTGGTTATCCCACCTTGTAGAGTGGTCTGTCTGAGAGGGCATTTGATTTGATTTATAGTTTGCTTGCCCTCCCCTGCAATAAGCAGGCTCAGGGCGGGTAACAACAACAGTTAAAAACCTTTAAAATGATAAATATAAATTAACATTAGAAACAATATCTAATATCAATATCAGATGGCAGCCAAAACTTTAGAACAGATTAATACACCCAGAGGAGGTTTTGCATCAAGTGCAACAATAGATGGTGAAATAATACAGAGGAGAAGGACCAAACGATGGACACAGAAGAGACAACATTGTGTCTGTGTGGGGAAGGCCAGTCCAGATGGTTACCGCAGCCTCAACTATAGGTCTGATGGAACAGATCCCTTTTACAGGCCCTGTGGAACTACATTAAGTCCCGCAGGACCTGAATTTCACTTGGGAGAGCATTGCACTAAGCTGGTGCCAGAGCCAAAAAGGCTCTAACTCTGGTTGAGGCTAAGCAGATATCTTTCAGACCAGGAATCACCAAAAGATTTTGACTTACTGGGTGTAAAGCCCTGTGGGAGATGTTCTAGGAGAGACAGCCCCTTAGATATGTTGGTCCCAGATTGCATAGGGTCTTCAAGGTCAACCCCAATACTTGAACTTGATTTGAAGGGGGCTTGAATTGGCAGGCGTCTTTTAAGATGGAAGGGATTTGGGGCTTGCTAATTTTCCATTGGTTTTTCTGGGGATGTTTTAACTATTACTGTAAGAAAAAAAGGTGGGATATAATCATTTTAATCGGGTGGAATTCTATCAGGAGCTCCTTTGAATATTAGGCCACACACCGCTGATGTAGCCAATCCTCCAAGAGCTTACAAAAAAAGCCTTGTAAGTACTTGGAGGATTGGCTACATTAGGGCTGTGTGGCTTAATATGTAAAGGAGCTCCTGCTAGAATTCCACCCCTGATTTAAATAAATAAAAGCCATCTGTTGCATCATGGGGCCCACTAAATGGAAACTACAGGACATATGAATGGAAGGGAGGGGCACAGAATTTGGACTTCACCAGTGTCAAGGCCAGGACCATGGACAGCGGACCCAGAAAGCTGAGGAGCTGGGGAAAGGAAACCTTCGCTCCAAGAGGTGTAGGAGCAATCCAAGGGTTAGGAACCATGGAGGAGAATCCTCTGCATTGCTGAGTGAACCCACCTCCCTATCCTATCATTCCTTTCAGCAAAGACAGGCAGGCAGCGTGTGGGCCTCTCAAGAGATCCTTCCAGAATGCAGCAAAACAAATAGGATTGTTCTGCAGATGCTTGCGGGAGAGTCTGTGTAACCCATGGATTGAAGGTGCCTTCATCCTTAGCACTGTTCTGAGTAGCATTCCCATCTGTACTTGCACTGCACCCAGGGCTCTAGTGGTGCATGCCATTCTCCAAAACATTGCTCCCAGCAGTAAAACGAGGGGCAGTGGTGAGTGGAGCCAGCCGTGAGCAATTGTGCACAGCATAAATTTAGCATTTTCAAGGCATTGGCTTTCACTGTTGACATTACGTCTGCGCATGAGGGTGAAATGTGGACTGCCGGGGAGGACTGAGATGCAACTGCAGCTTCATTAATCAAAAGACCAAAAAGCCTGAGAGTTGCCATTGATGCAGTTAGAAACCCACCCTCCAGGTTGCCATTTCTGGTCTCTCCTCCTGTGAATGCGATTCCTCCTTGTTTAATTGGAAGGAAGTTTCTGAGGTGCCTACAAAATGGCAAATGCTTTGATCTTGTCTTCCTTCAAATATTTATGTGAAAGGAAAAAACTTTTTTTTTTTTAAAAAAAAAAATCAGGTTGTGAATCATTGAATCCCAAGATCTCAGTGGTATGCCAATTAAACCTCTCCTGAGTTGCTTTCCTGCTTGCCATTTGGCCTTGTTTATCTGGACAAGGAAGGCTTTCCAGCTACCCAGTGTTCTTTTATTTATGACTGTACTGCCCAGATTAAGCTCTTCTTTTCATTAAAAAATTGTCGGGAGGGAGGGGGGAGGGGGGAAGGCAGGGAACTCTCTTCCTATAATATGAAACTACACGGCTGCTCATTTTTTGTTACCGGCAATAGTGAGGAAATCTCCCATTCCTTTTGTATTTGGCTTAAATCATCTGAATAGTACCTCTCCAAGGCTCAAGACAGCTTCCAGAAGAAAATAACCTATCAAGGCACTAAATAATATAAACAAAACATAGTTAATGAAATGGTGTTGGTTGGAAGTCACAGCTGACTAATGACCACCTCACAGGGTAGGATGAGCAGAGGTGGTTAGCCATTCACTGCTCTGCATAGCAACCCTGAACTTCTTCCTTGGTGGTCTCCCATCCAAGTTTTAACCAGGGCTGACCCTGTTTAGCTTCCAGGATCTAACAAGATCAGGCTAGCCTGGGCCATCCCGGTCAGAGCTATTAATGGAATACGAGCAGCCTAATTGCCCAGAGGAACTGGCTGGCCACTGTGTGAGACAGGATGCTGGCCTAGATGGACTCTCCTTGGTCTGCTCCAGCAGGGCTCTTCTGAAGTTCTTCTCAAGGAAAGGCCTCAGCCTCTCTGACCTGTTGTTGGCCGTCCAGAGGAACTGGTTGGCCACTGTGCGAGACAGGATGCGGGACTAGATGGACCTTCACTGGTCCGGTCCAGTAGGGGTTTTGTTATGTTCTTAATCTCAAAGGCAGTCAGCCTCTGAATTTCCATGCCAGGGAGCAACATCAAGGAGAGGCCTCAGCCTCTGTGTCCTGTTGTTGGACTTCCAGAGGAATTGATCATCCATTGTTTGAGAGAGGATGCTGGACTATATGGGCCATTGTTCTGATCCATCAGGGCTCTTTCATTCTTCTCAGGGGAAGGCCTCAGCCTCTATGCTCTGTTGCTGGTCCTCTGGAGGGACTAGTTGGCCCCTGTTTGAGACAGGATGCTGGATGAGTAGTTTGATCCAGCAGGATTCTTCTTATGTTCTTAGAGTTCTGCTTGGAAGCAAAAATTTAGTTTAGCTGTTTGTCTTTATCATTATTCTTCCTTGCTTTAATGTAAAATTATGTTGTGTGTTGGTATATGCTTGGAATTTTAAGAGAATGATATTTCTAGCTTTTTTTAAAAAAAGTATTAATTAAAGTAGAATTGAGTTCTGAAGAAAAGGGGTTCAAGATAAACTGGTATTTATGCATGTAATTCCAGATTGGGTTTTAGTTGCCATCCTAAGCAATTTACAGACTGGCTTTAGGATTTTGTCGTAAGAATGTGGACTTAAAATAGGATTGTAGAATCACAGAGATGGAAGTGGCCATATTACATTCAAATAGCATTTTAAACCAGATTGATTTTTTTTAAAAAAAAAAAAATCTTACTAAATGAGATTAATGCCCAATATTTTTTACTATTTTTATTTTATTTTAATTTAGGTTTATGTTTCATTTTAATTTTTATTTCAAATGTTTTCTCTTAATAGAAGAAAGTAATGCTCACGAATCTGGTTTATGCTATGTCTGGGCTTTTATAGGATTTCCAGCCAATGACTAGCAACCGATAGACGGGGCACAGGCAGGGCCTTTTTTTGTAGCAGGAACTCCTTTGCCTGTTAGGCCACACCCCCTGATGTATCCAATCCTGCAAGAGCTTACAGGGCTCTTAGTACAGGGCCTAATGAAAGCTCCAGGAGGATTGGCTGCATCAGGGGGTGTGGCCTAATATGCAAAGCACTTCCTGCTCCAAAAAAGCCCTGGGAACAGGGAAGGGCGGAATAGCGTCATGCTGGTGGTACAACTGGACTTTTACCAGACGTGATGTCACATCACTAGTGTGATGTCAAGGCAGTGCTTGTAGGGATTGAGGGGAGATTCTGTGGTAAAGCAAAAGAAGTAGAAGCAGGAGGTCTCTCTAGGTATTAATGCTGGGTTTTAATTAATTAACAACTTCTAATGTTTTGTGGGTTTTGCCGTATTTTATTTTGCAAACTGCCTTGGGCAACATACATATTTCCTAAATAAATAAGGTATACATGCTTCCACTAGTCAAGCAGACTATAAATAAATAAGAATACATCCTGTAGTTCTATTTATTTATTACATTAAGTTTCTATCCCGCCCTCTCCGCAAGCGGACTCAGGGTGGCTCACATTACATTACATTACTACCATGAAAACCAATAAAACATATAAAACATAATTATATATTTAAATTATTTAAAACCATTTCATGGTGCTGTATTAATACAATACAATATAGGCGGTTCTGAAAATTCGGTGGTGCTCTATATGATGTCCAGTGGCAGCTCTCTCTCGGTTAGATATCGAAGGCCTGTCGGAACAATTCGGTCTTACAGGCCCTGCGGAACGTAGGCAGATCCCGCAGGGCCCTTATGGCTCCGGGAGAGCGTTCCAGAGTTCTGGCGCTGCCACCGAGAAAGCCCTGGTCCGTGTCATACGCACCCTGGCTTCTTTTGGTCTGTCACTCTACCAGTACAGTAAATGAGATGTTCAGTCGTTTTTCTGTGTATTGATTTTTTTTTTGTTCTAAAATACGGACTTTGATATTATGATGGGAGTTTTAGCCACACCTAATTACATCATGTAAACCATGGCATAGCAAACTGTGCCTTTCTCATTTGTTTTGCTGGGAGAAATTAGCTAAGACTCAAATAACTAAAAAGATGACTGAATGGATGAAGAACACGGGAACTGCATGAATGGGATTATTCGGCCAGGCCCAGTTTTACAGAGATTGAGCAGGGTTGAATGACCAGATCCAAAGTACACAGAGCATTTACTCAACCGCAAGACTAAATTTATTTCTCAGCTATGCCATAAAAAGAGAGGGTATCATCTTACATTTACATACAAGTTACAGTTATATCCCGTAATAATGATTATAATTTTAAAAAATTATGTGTTACATTTTTAAGGAGGTTGCAGAGGGTAGCCATATCTGAGGAAGGGTGCTCTCACTCTTGAACACTCATCCATGAAAATCTTCTTCTTAAGATGCTACTGGACTCTAGTCTAGCTGTTACCAAGGGCTTCACCCAGGGCTTTTTTGAGCAGGAACACCGTTCCGGCTGGCTTGGCATCAGGGGGTGTGGCCTAATATGCAAATGAGTTCCTGCTGGGCTTTTTCTACAAAAAACCCCTGTGTGAAACAATGGTGATAACAGGGAGTGTGGCCTAATATGCAAATGAATTCCTGTTGGGCCCTTTCCATGAAGAAAGGTTAAAACACTTGTGGCTCTAGCTTGGAGAAATGTCGACTGAGGTGTGACATGATAGAGGTTTACAAAATTATGCATGGGATAGAGAAGGTAGAGAAAGAAGGACTTTTCTCCCTTTTTCACAATACGAGAACTCATGTACATTCAATTAAATTGCTGAGCAGTCGGGTTAGTACGGATAAAAGGAAGTCCTTCTTCACCCAAAGTGTGATTAACACATGGAATTCACTGCCACAGGAGGTGGTGACGGCTGCCAGCATAGACAGCTTCAAGAGGGGATTGGATAAACATATGGAGCAGCGGTCCAGCAGTGGCTATTAGCCACAGCATATTGATGGAACTCTCTGTCTGGGGCAGTGATACTCTGTATTCTTGATGCTTGCAGGGGGGGCAACAGTGGGAGGGCTTCTAGTGTCCTGGCCCCACTGGTGGACCTCCTGATGACGCCTGTTTTTTTGGGCATGGTGTGACACAGAGTGTTGGACTGGATGGGCCATTGGTCTGATCCAGCATGGCTTCTCTTATGTTCTTATTTCTACAAAAAAAGTCCTGGGCTCACCTTACATTCAAAGTCATCTTCCTTTTGAGTAAATTTGGTGTGTGTGAAAAGTGGAAACCTTGGAATGGTTTCCGTTTCCTTTTCAGTTGGAGATGTGGGGGTGAACCTATAATGTTGAGCATGCAAGGCATCTGCTTCACACTGAGCTACTGTTTTTCTCTAACCTAATTGGCTTTGCAGTTATTAGGAGGGTGGGGAACTGCCTCTGGAGCCATTAAAAGATACAAACATTTATGTATTTTAGCAGGCCGGTCTTCAGCACTGAGGTCATTACTGTAGAGATGCATTCTGCCATCACAAAGAAACTCTGGTTTGTTCATAATTAGAGTACTACCTAAATTAATGTGCTTCCTTGTCTTTCCCCTGCATGGAGCACTGAGATTCCAGACACCTTAGTTTACAGCAGCTTGCTGGGATGTCTGTCTTTGGGTGCTTTAACTAATAAATAGGATTGCCAGCCTCCATGTTGTCAAGTCTGCTCATAACTCTGGTCAAGCCTGCACCTAATCACTGGTTCAGGAGAAAAGCATCCTGGGTAAAGCCATACTGTATTCCATTGCTGCTAGCTTGAACTCTCCTCACCCCCCTCCTTTCCTTTGTTATGTAGTATTGCTTTGAAATGGGAATATGTGAATAGGTTATCTGCGCCTTCTCAGGCTTGGCACCGGGGGGAGGTTGGAGCCAGAGATGCTCAAGGCCAAACCAGGCCTGAGAAAGAAATTGTAACATCAATGTGTGAATGTGCCCTGCATAGTACCCCTCCCTCAAGAATCCCTTTGAAGTATACCTTATATGATTGCATTCTACTGTATGATCTTTAGTCTTTCAATCTTACTGTAGTCGAGAGCCATGATATCAATAAACTAGTTACTTTGTTTCAACGAAGACTCGTTATTGAATCTACCGACTTGACACATGTGGGGCCAGGAGAGCTTCTGCTTTTACAACTGATCCCCAACTGGCAAAGATCAGCTCCCCAGGAGAAAAGAGAAACCAGGAGGTTGCCATCCCTCCCCAAGAGAAAATGGCTGTTTTGAAGGGTGGACTCTGTGGCATTGTACCATGCTGAGGCCCCTCCCCTGCCCAAACCCCGCCCTCTCCCAGATCCACCCCAAAGTCTTCAGGTATTTTCCAACACAGACCAGGCAACCTTACTAATAAGGAGTATGTTTTTGCTTAAAAATCAGGATTCTAAACTAGCATTATTTATTTTAGTATATTTCTATTCTGCCCATTCCCTGTAGGGCTCAGGACAGAGTACAACATATGATAAAACAATAATAATAATAATAAAAACATTTTAAAAACAGACAACTCAACAACTCTCAGAGAAATTTACCGTATCATCACATTTTGCCCAGCCTGGCTGTCTCACATCATTAGCACAGGTGACAGAGACTACAGGTGAGGCCAACCAGATCAAGAATAGACGCCCCAAGCCTCAGCTAAAAGCCTGGCGGAACAGCTCCGTTTTACAGGCCCTACGGAAGGCAAATAAGCCAGGTAGGCCCCGGATCTCTGTAGGGAGCTGATTCCACCAGGTTGGGGCCAGGACTGAAAAAGGCGGGTATCTCTTGGGTCGGGGATGGCCAACAGTTGTTGGGAAGCCAAACGTAATGACCTCCTGGGCATATATTGAAGGAGACCATTAAACTATGGTTTGGAATCCTGGTTTGCAAGTACACTTCCCCACCTCCATTTTATTATATTATGTTGGTGTACTCGACATGGCACCTGTGGGTGCCATACTACCTGCCAGCACCCATCAAGTATTTTCAAGAAGTAGGAGGGGCCAGGTGGGTCTTTTGCCTTTGAAGTCTTCTGATTGCCCATTGGAGATTTGATTGGCGGTTCAGACTTTTTAAGAAATAAGAAGAGCCCTCCTGGATCAGACCAATGAAGGTCCTCCTAGTTCAGCATTCTGTTTCACACAGTCGTCAACCAGTTCCTCCCGACGACCAATAGCAAGGCATAGTGACTGAGGCCTTCCCCTGATGTTGCCTCCTGGTTCTGGGATTCAGAGGCTTGGTGCTTCTGAATGTGGAGATTCCTCTCTGTCATGTGTACTAGTCATTGATAGACTTGTTCTCCATAAATCTATCTTTTTAAAGCTGATAAGAACATAAGGTTTTTTTACCAGTGGTCACTGTATTGATATAGGGTTATAACAATGGAGCAATATAGGTACAACTGATGATATAATGTAGGGTTGCCAAGTCCAACTCAGGAAATATCTGAGGACTTTGGGGGTGGGATTCAGTAGGAGCTCACAGGAGCACAGCTCCTGAACCTTTCTAAGAGTTCCACCTCCTCCTTCTGAGAGTTCCATCTCCTTGTCAATTGAATAGTATTACAGCTGCATAACAATTCCTGAATGAGCTCCACCACCTATTTTTCTGCAAAACGACCCCTGGGGGAGAAAGGTGGGGATATTAATGAACTAAATAAGATAAATTATATCAAAGGATGCCTGGGAAACATCACAGCAGAGAAAACCCAGAAGGTTGGCAGTAGTTCAACAAAGTTGTGTGGAAAGTTGACATTTAATTCTCTCTGATTTGAGGCATGGAACGGGGGGGAAGAACTGCAGGTAGAAGCAACTGCAGTCTGGTGCATAAAGGAAGGAGAGTGAAGATAAATTAGGCTTGTTCTTATCATGAACAAACCGGAGTTTGTTTTGACATTTGAATAAAGGCACTTAGGCTGCAGTCCTTGCAAGTAACTTTCTTTAGTACCAGTGGGTTCTGCTTCTAAATAAAGGCAGTTTGAATTAGGCAGCATATGTCTCTTTAAAAATTGGTCTTGCAACAATATGTGTAGTCTATATGAGCATTGGGGAGCATATTCTTTAAAAAATGCATCATGTCTGTTTTTTTAAAAGCCTACTCCCCCAGGTTTGTATTTAACTTCTAAGGCCTCTGTATGTTGGTATAGGAGAAATCTACCCATAGCTCTGACAGACAACGGCAAAGGTTTGTTAACTGTTTAGCTTTTCCATTCAGAAAGGATGGAATGGGGGGGGGGACAGCAAAAAAAAGAAAAAAGTTCTTCTGCAACTTTAATACCTGTGCAAGCTTCTGGCAACACTTTCATCTTCAGAACTTCAAAGTAATCTGTGCAACAAGCTCACACATTACCGGAGAAACCTCAGAGCCAGCGGCCCTGAGACATAATCTTATCCCTTCTGTTTGAGGAAAAAACCTTGGATGAATATATGAACTTGTCTTATATAATAAGTCACTGCATTGCCGCGTCTAGGCCGGTAGGATCCACTCAGACTAGCATCTGCAGCCATGGCCTTATGCAAAGGTCTTTCTCTTTTCCCAGCCTGTTATATAAGTCCTTTTACAGTGGAGATGAGAGGGGTTCAGCTCAAGAATCTTCTTTGTGCAAAACATGTGTGCTCTTCCTCTGAGCTAATGGAGCCTGTTCTCAAATTCAGACCTGAGGCATTCTGAAACTCACACTTTTCAGTATGATGCCCATGGACTCCATAGTGCACTCTAACTCCTGTCTTCATAGAACAATAGAGTTGAAAAGAACCTCTAGGGTCATCAACCCCCTGTGCAATGCAGGAAACTCACAAAAACCTCCCACAAAATTCACAGGATCTTCATTGCTGTCAGATGGCCATCAACCTCTGTTTAAAAACCTCCAAGGAAGGAGAGCCCACCACCTCCCAAGGAAGCCTGTTCCACTGAGGAATCACTCTAACGGTCAGGAAGTTCTTCCTAATGTTGAGCCGGAAACTCTTTTGATTTAATTTCAACCCATTGGTTCTGGTCCTACCTTCTGGGGCCACAGAAAACAATTCCACACCATCCTCTATATGACAGCCCTTCAAGTACTTGAAGATGGTGTTCATATCACCTCTCAGCCGCCTCCTCTCCAGGCTAAACATCCCCAGCTCCTTCAACCTTTCCATGTAGGACTTGGTCTCTAGACCCCTCACCATCTTCGCTGCCCTCTTCTGGACCCGTTCCAGCTTGTCTATATCCTTCTTAAAATGTGGTGCCCAAAACTGAACACAATACTCCAGGTGAGGTCTTACCAGAGCAGAGTAAAGCAATGCTATCACATCACGTGATCTGGACACTATACTTCTGTTGATACAGCCCAAAATTGCATTTGCCTTTTTAGCCACCATATCACACTGTTGACTCATGTTCAGCATATGATCCACTAAGACCCTCAGATCCTTTTCGCACATACTACCGCTAAGACAAGTCTCCCCCATCCTATAACCATGCATTGGATTTTTTCCTGCCTAAATACAGAACTTTACATTTATCCCTGTTAAAATTCATTTTATTGGTTTTAGCCCAGTTTTCCAGCCTGTCAAGGTCATCCTGTATCCTGTTTCTGTCTTCTTCTGTGTTTGCAACCCCTCCCAATTTAGTATCATCTGCAAATTTAATAAGCATTCCCTCTATTCCTTCATCCAAATCATTGATAAAGATGTTGAATAAAACAGGTCCCAGGACAGATCCTTGAGGCACTCCACTTGTCACTCTTCTCCAGAAGGATGAGGAACCATTAACAAGCACTCTTTGGGTGCGATCTGTCAACCAGTTACAGATCCACCTAACAGTAACAGGATCCAAACCACATTTTACCAACTTGTCAACAAGGATAGTATGCGGAATCTTATCAAAAGCCTTACTGAAATCAAGATAAATGATGTCTACAGCATTCCCCTGATCCAGCAAGGTAGTCACTTTCTCAAAAAAAGAGATCAGGTTAGTCTGACATGACTTGTTCTTGAGAAAGCCATGCTGGCTCTTAGTAATCACATCCATTCTTTCTAAATGTTCCAGGACCGACTGTTTGATGATTTGTTCTAAAACTTTTCCAGGTATAGACATCAAGCTGACGGGTCGGTAGTTACCCGGATCGTCTTTTTTCGCCTTCTTGAAGATGGGGACAACATTTCCCCGCCTCCAATCTTCCGGCACTTCCTCTGTTCTCTCAAGAATTCTCAAAAATATTAGCCAGAGGCTCAGAAATTACATCCGCAAGCTGTTTTAGAACCTTTGCATGTAATTCATCTGGCCCTGAGGACTTTGTTTCATTTAAAGAAACTAGGTGTTTATGTACTACCCCTATGCTGATCCTAGGTTGGAACTTCATACCCTCCTTATATGTTCTGTTTTTGCCATGTTGAGCACCATTTCCCTCAGAAGAGAAGACTGAGGAAAAGTAGGAATTGAGCAGTTCCGCCCTCTCTTCATTACCTGTTACAATTTCACTGTCTTGCCCTCACAATGGGCCTACCATGTCCATGCTCTTTTTCTTACTCTGAACATAAGAAAAGAACCCTTTTTTGTTGTTTTTAGCATCTTTGGCCAGCCTAAGCTCATGCTGAGCTTTAGCTTTCCTAACTTTTTCTCTACAAGCTCTGGTGATTTGTTTATATTCATCCTTGGTTATAAGGCCCTTCTTCCAATTCCTAAAGGAGCCTTTTTTTATTTCTCAAGTCTTTAGAGAGCTGTTTGTGGAGCTACTTGGGCTTCTTTAGGCTTTTTCCATTTTTTCTTCTCATAGGAATCATCTGTGATTGCACTTTCAGTATTTCGCTTTTAAGAAACTCCCACCCCTCCTGAACCCCTTTCCTCCTAAGTATTTTTGACCATTGGATTTTACCCAGCATAGTTCTAAGTTTATCAAAGTTTGCCTTTCTGAAGTCCAACCTGTAAGTCTGACTACATGTAGCTTTTCCCTTCCCTAAGACTGTAAATTCCAAAATCACATGGTCACTGTTGCCCAGGGTGCCCACTCTTTCCACTTCTTCAATCAATTCTTCCTTGTTGGTGAGAATCAAATCCAAGATAACAGATCCCCTTGTTTCCTTCTTCACTGTCTGGAAAAGGAAGTTGTCAGCAAGACAAGTCAGGAATCTATTTGACTGTTCATTTTTAGCAGAGTTGGACTTCCAACAGATGTGTGGGTAATTGAAATCTCCCATGATCACTGTATCCCTTCTCTTGGAGAACTTTGCAATCTGCTGTAAAAGTATCTTATCCAAGTCCTCTGCCTGACTTGGTGGTCTATAGCAGACCCCTACCATAATATTACTGTTATTTCTTCCTCCTTTTATTTTTACCCAGAGGCTCTCAACTGAGCTGCCATGCTCAGATTCACATATTTCCTCACAAGTATATACCTCCTTCACATATACTGCTACGCCTCCACCCTTTCTCATTTGCCTGTCCCTTTAAATAAGATGTACCTCTGAATCCTAATATTCCAGTTGAGAGTGTCATCCCACGAAGTTTCAGTAAGGCCTATTATGTCATAGTCTCCTTCCTTTATTAGGACTTCCAGTTCCTCCTGTTTGTTTCCCATACTCTGTGCATTAGTGTAGAGACATTGGAATCCATGTTTTATGCATCCCAAGGGTTTAGTTTCCGTACAAGCCTGCAAGTTCACATTACCTAGTGTATGTGCCACTCTTTGCAAATCTTTAATGTTCTTATCCCCAATTTCTGGCATCATACGAGGCTTTGAATTATTGTTTCGCTCCCCCATACAATTTAGTTTAAAGCCCTCCTTTTTAGGTTAGCAAGGCTGTTACCAAACACCCTTTTTCCTACCGCCGTAAGATGCAAACCATCTCCCAATAGAAGACCACCATCTCGAAAGTGTAAGCCATGGTCCAGAAATCCGAATTTTTCCTGACGACACCATCGATGTAGCCAGTCATTTATTTGACATATTCATCTTTCTCATCCTAAGCCTTGGCCTTCAACAGGAAGCACTGACGAGAACACAACCTGTGCGCCCAGCTCCTTCACCTTCTGACACAGAGCCACATAGTCTTTTCTAATACATTCAGGGCTATGACAGGCAGTATCATTCATTTCCACGTGGATCAGCAAGAAAGGATAGTAATCCATGGGCTTGATAAGTCCTCCAGTCCTTTCTGTCACGTGCTGGATGCATGCACCCGGCAGACAGCAGACCTCTCGGAATGACAAGTCCGGTCGGCACGCTTTGGGCTCCATCCCTCTGAGCAAGGAGTCTCCAATCATCACCACCTTCCTCTTCCTATATTGGGGAGCAGAAGCTCCAGGCTTCTTATTCACAGGATCCTGAGAAACTTTCTTCAAGCTTTGTGGAGGCTGGGGAAGTAGCCCTTGTTCCAGTGGTTCAGAATTAGTTACTGTGGGGAGATCCTGGAACCTATTGCTGAGCAGCAGGGGCTCAGAACATCTCCTGATTGTCTTTCTCCTTTGGATTACATTTTTCCAGGAACCCTCCTCCTGTGTTGGGTTCTCTTCTAATTGCTGAGATACCATTTCCTCTCCCTCCTCTTGTCCTTTCAAGAGCGCCTCATGTGTTTTGTCAAGAAAATCCTCACCTTTCTTTATACACTGCAGTGTGGACCATCATGCCTCCAGTCCCTGTATCTTCTCCTCCAGCAGGGCCACTAACTTACACTTGCTGCAAGTGTAATTCGTGCTACTCTCAGGTAGAAATACAAACATCCCACAATCTTTACACGTCACTGCCTCTGCTCCCTCACCAACCATACTGCTGCAATCCATTTCAAAATTTTCTTTAGCTTCACTTCTCTTTAAATCCCACTACCAACTGCCACTTGAAACTAATTGTGGGTAATTACCCACCTTTCCACAGAACCCCCAGGCTAAGAGCCATAGGCTAAGAACCCTAACCCTTTGGCTCTTGCCCTTTGGCTCGCTTCTCTGGCAAGGATGAGCCTTGCAAATTAAAGGCTCAAGCCCCAACCCACCTCTGACTGAACAGCCAGAGCAACAGCAGAGGGTGGGGCCAGCAATTACACCCAGGCAAACAAGCCCTCCTCACTCAGCAACAGCTACACAAAAGACACACAAAAGCAATCAGAAACCCCTCTCCAGCAGGCACCAAGCACACACACAGTTCCCTCCCACAGTAACCCTAGGTAATGCTCCCCAGCAGTTTTAGAAAAGCAAATCAAATCTCACTCACCTTACCAGCAGCTCTGTTCTGTTCTCTGTTCTTACTAGGGTTGCCATCCTTCAGGTGGGGCCTGGAGATCTCTCATGTTTACAACTGATCTCCAGCTGGCAGAGATCAACTCCCCTGGAGGAAATGGCTTCCTTTTGTTTATATGATTTGAAGGGTGGACTCTAGGGCATTGTACCATGCTGAGGCCCTTTCCCTCCCCAAACCCCGCCCTCTCCAGGATCCACTCTAGGGTTGCCAAGTCTAACTCAGAAAATTCCTGGGGACTTTGGGGGTGGGGCTGGGAGACTTTGGGGGTGGAGCCAGAGGCTTTCCCATTCCCTAAAATAAATAAATAAAAATGCATCAGTGCAGTTTCCCTGAATACAGTCTTCATTCCCTCATCTCCCACCAACTGGCTGCACTTCCACTCTCTCACACACACACACGAGGGGGCCTGTGGGGGCACAGCCCGCTGACTGCTAGGCAGGGACCCCTGACTTTGGGCCCCTAACCAGCCTCCAGTGCCTCGGCTGCATCCTTCTCCATTCTGCCGTCATCATACACAGTTGTTCTGCTTGCTTAGGGGACGTGATCATACACAGTTGCTTCTGCTTCCTTAGGGGCTGGAAGAATTCTCTGACCCCTCAGCAAGCAGAAACAATGGGGCACTTTTGGAGCCCAGGATTGAAACTTAAGCTCCCTGTTGCTTCTGCTTGCTTAGGGGCTGGAAGAAATCTCTGACCCCTCAGCAAGCAGAAACAACAGGGCACTTTCGGAGCCCAGGACTGAAAGTTAAGCTCCCTGTTGCTTCTGCTTGTTAGGGGCTGGAAGAAATCTCTGACCCCTCAGCAAGCAGAAACAATGGGGCACTTTCGGAGCCCAGGACTGAAAGTTAAGCTCCACCTTGCTTCTGCTTGCTTAGGGGCTGGAAGAAATCTCTGACCCCTCAGCAAGCAGAAACAATGGGGCACTTTCGGAGCCAGGACTGAAAGTTAAGCTCCACCTTGCTTCTGCTTGCTTAGGGGCTGGAAGAAATCTCTGACCCCTCAGCAAGCAGAAACAACGGGGCACTTTCGGAGCCCAGGACTGAAAGTTAAGCTCCACCTTGCTTCTGCTTGCTTAGGGGCTGGAAGAAATCTCTGACCCCTCAGCAAGCAGAAACAACGGGGCACTTTTGGAGCCAGGACTGAAAGTTAAGCTCAAAGTTGCTTTTGTTTGCTTAGGGGCTGGAAGAAATCTCTGACCCCTCAGCAAGCAGAAACAATGGGGCACTTTCGGAGCCCAGGACTGAAAGTTAAGCTCCACCTTGCTTCTGCTTGCTTAGGGGCTGGAAGAAATCTCTGACCCCTCAGCAAGCAGAAACAACGGGGCACTTTTGGAGCCAGGACTGAAAGTTAAGCTCAAAGTTGCTTTTGTTTGCTTAGGGGCTGGAAGAAATCTCTGACCCCTCAGCAAGCAGAAACAATGGGGCACTTTCGGAGCCCAGGACTGAAAGTTAAGCTCCACCTTGCTTCTGCTTGCTTAGGGGCTGGAAGAAATCTCTGACCCCTCAGCAAGCAGAAACAACGGGGCACTTTCGGCTCCCAGGACTGAAAGTTAAGCTCCACGTTGGGCTGACATTGGGCTAGAGGGCGCCTGCAAGAAGAGGCCATTCAGGCCCTAAAGTGGGGTGGCGGGGGTAGGGGGTGGAGGGCTCCATTGCAGACAAGGCAGGGTAAGGTAGGCTGGCACACACAAGTGGAGGTCCTGGCTGCAGTCCAGGGCTGGGGATCAGTGGAGAGGTGATGTTCGCCTGCAGGGGTTTTCTGGCCTGGTCTCGCTGGCCACCCAAGAGAAGGTGGGAGCTGCGCTTGGGCAGCCTCTGCTCGCCCTCCGACAGGAAGAAATCTGAATTGGAGATCTTGTAGCCCCAAAAGTCAGTTGCGACTTGGTGGTGCCTTCCACCCACCCTCGCTTGTTCCGCTGGGCTTGCCTAGCTGGATCATGCTACAGGTAAGGTCAGGAGACCATGTGGCACATATCTAAACCTCTGAGTTGCTCCCCACCAGAGCTGCTGGAAGAGGGGTGGAAAGGGATCACCTTGGGGCAGCTGTGGGGAGGGGGGAGGCTGTATGGCAGGTAGCTGGCAGCTTTCCTCTTCAGTGATGGTAGGAGAGAAGGCCATGGAGGTTGGGGCTACTATGTGCCCCCTGAAAAAAATCAGCCCCCCCCCCCAATTCTTCAGATCCTGGCTACGGGGCTGACACACACACACACACAGAAGCCAAAATAAATACAGTTTGAAAGCACACACTTTGTGGTCTCACTGGGTCGATTTACTCACCATGGGAGTTGTTGAATGCTGTACACTCAACCAAGTTCTTCAGACTAACACAGGGAAACCAGATGTTCTACTTTATTGGCTACTCTCTATTTTTCTGTGCAAATGAGTTCTGGAGGGGCTGAAAAAGAAATGGAGGGAACTTCCTCCCAACAGCCATGTTGTTCTGCAAGCTCACCTCATCCCCATTCAGCCTAGCTCCAAAGTTTTAAAGGCACAGCCACCTTTAAAAGACAACAACAAGCCCTTCCCATGTCTTCTAAGCCTTCTGACATGGAAAGGCACATGGTGGCTGTGGAGGCGGGGCTTCCCCCATCAGCCAGCGGACTGGGGGTGGGAAGGATCCTGCAAAAGCAGGGGAACCCCCGCTGGGACCTGGGGATTGGCAAGCCTTATCTACTCCCAAAGTCTCTAGGCATTTTCCAACACAGACCTGGCAACCCTACTTGGCACGGAGCAGTAATTTTTAGAAGGTGAGCAAGGCTGGATCTGTCTTTTTCCCAGTAGGGCTTCTGGCTGGCTACTGGAGATTAAAATAATGCTTTAATGCTGGTCCCTGCCACCACAGTGCTTGTTTTATTCTGTCTCTCTTCTCTTTCCCAGGATATTTTTAAAATTACCCACTTTCTCCCCTGCATTCTGTGCATTTGGCTCCATTTTTTGCGGCATTTTGTAGTTGCGCCCACAACCCTGTGCCAGAATGCCCACAGAGGTTATGGACCCTTGCTCTAACCATTGCCTCATATTGCCTCCTCAAGAGCACTGGCTCTAATATGGGTCTGTCTCCAGCATCTTCCACAGGGAATGACGATGCAAAGGAGAACCCTGTGGCTTGACTTCAGGCTCCCTACCCTCCTTCTGCCACCTTTGCTTTTTGCCTGCCTCTTCCACGACTGGCTTTCTTCTTCCGATGCGGAGATGATGCAAGGTTGCCAAGTCCAATTCAAGAAATATCAGGAGACTTTGGGGGTGGAGCCAGGAGCAAGGGTGTGACAAGCACAATTGAACTCCAAAGGGAGTTCTGGCCATCACATTTAATGGGACTGCACACCGTTTAAATGCCTTCCCTCCATTGGAAATAATGGATAGGGGCACCTTCTTTTGGGGGCTCATAGCATTGGACCTCCTGGTCCAATCCCTTTGAAACTCAGAGGGTATTTTGGGGGGAGGCACTGGAAGCTGTGCTGAAAATTTGGTGCTTCTATCTCAAAAAAGCAGCCCCCCCCCCTGAGCCCCAGATCAATTCTCCATTATACCCTACTATGGAATTGGTCTCCATAGGGAATAATAGAGTGCCCAGCAGATATCCCCTCCTGCTTTCTGATGACCCTGAAGTGGGGGGAGGGTTTCCAGCCTGGCGGATCCTCTGCCCCCACCTGGGGATTGGCAACCCTAGATGACACCTGGTCTACACAGCAGGGTTTTCTGCAAGGCCAGCAGAAGGCTCCCCACTGAGCAGAGCTATTTGGCCCATCTGTTCCCTGCCAGGAGGATCCCTGGCTGAATTATGGAACAGCTGCTTGGCATGCAGAAGGTCCCAGGTTCAGTCCCCTGGCATCTCCAGTGCAAAGGGCCAAGCAGGAGGTGACGGGAAAGGCCTTTGCCTTTTCTAATGCATGGACATTTATTGTATCCCATCAATTGGTCTGTTTGGCGAGGGGGTGTAATAAGACATCCCGGTACTATATTAATCCTTTTTGGCCTGGTATTCCTACCCTCAATGATTGGATTAATTCCTCCTAAGGTTTCTAATTTATTGTCCTCTGTACCCTGAATGCAGTCAACTGATAAAACATCTCATTAACAATTAAATAGCTGCTTCTTCAGTGTTCTTTTCTCTCCTGCCATTAATAACACAAAGTCATAGGTTCATGTTCTAGGGCTGGCTGACCCATGGAGGTATGCGGTTTAATTTCTCCATGCCTTAAATACTCAGCACCCAGCTGAATTTGTTAAATCCAGAAAAGGGTTATACTTGAAATAAGTCATTTAAAAATCTTTGATTATGCTTCTGACATTTTTGTCTTCTAAATTTCCCCTAAAGATTCTAAAATTTTGAATTTCCTGGTCTTGTTGTCAGTGTGGAAGAAGCGTACTATGAAAGCTTTGTTAACCAGCACTGAGATAACGGGAAAACTTGGTTAACTGGCAGGGCTGCTGAGTGGTTCAGGCAGGCACCAGCCAGTTTCTTGGGATGCAGCGGCGTCACTAGGGCGGGGCCAAGGGGGCCATCGGCCCTCCCCCAGAGCATTCTCATTGGCCCCAGGCACTGACCCATGCCCCCCCCCCCAACAGGAAGGGGCTGGCCCTGGGACTAGAACGCTGCTGCTGTGTGTGGGCTGGCTGGGATTCTGAAACCGGGGCCACGCTGCCGCCGGCTCAGCTAAAAGCGTGTGGGTGAGTGGGGGAAACTTAAATGCTGCAAAACTGGTATCTTGGATTACGGGGGCTGGTCATGTGACCAGAGGGTGGATGAGGGAGGGGCCATGTGAAGTGGGCGGGGTTGTGACGCAGCCCTCCAAAAGGGGTGATGCCCAATGGGGGGGGGTGACTTGAATCAGTTACACCCCAGGGTGCAACCCACCCTAGTGACGCCTCTGTTGGGATGAAAACTTGCCCAGGGGACTTGGGTGGGTACCAATTGATGCAGTCACTTACACATGAGGTTAAAGCTTTGTTAACTGGCATCATTTGGATAACTGGCAACCTTTTAGAGATGCTGGTTACTAAGAATTCTTAGTTGTGTCATTAAAAATATTTCTGAGCTTTATACAAGACTTGCACATATGTGAGTAAGCTAAGAAGTTGAGAGATGACATCAGCATTCAGATATATGCCTGTACAATTGAGCTTCTTCATTTCCAACTAATTGTTCTCTCGTAATATACAAGAAGATATGTTGAAGTGGGTGAACTTTACTTGATCTTCTCAGCAATCAGTCCAGATTTCAAGTCTTTAGATCTTTTTTTAAAAAATTCTGTTCCTGATTATGCGATGGAATTGGATACTCAGCATCTTCCTTCCAAGTGGACACAATGTCTGAAAGCTTTTGTTAGCTTTTTGCAGGGCTTTTTTTGTAGCAGGAACTCCTTTGCATATTAGGCCACACACCCTTAATGTAGCCAATCCTCTAAGAACTTACAGGGCTGTTAGTACAGGGCCTACTGTAAGCTCCAGGAGGATTGGCCACATCAGGGGTGTGTGGCCTAATATGCAAAGGAGCTCCTGCTACAAAAAAAGCCCTGGTTTAAAGACCACTGAGACAGGTGGATAAAACACGTGGGCTGACAACTTGTGGGCTAGACAGGACAACTTGCCAGAGCTGGGTAGGTTTGTTATGGTTTAATGGGGCTTTGAGAATCCCTCTTTCCATGTCCTCTCTGATATATTGAGACAAAGACCTGAGAGGAAATGATATGGATTTCAGTGTTTGCCCCTTAGCAAAGCAGGTATCTTGGTTGAAAAAGTAGGCCATGGAGCAGGAAAAAAACCCCCCAATGTTGTCCTGTGCTCAAGTTAGCTCGAGTATACTCAAATAGTGTGTGTGTGTGTGGGGGGGGGTGGATTTTAAATATATGCATTTTTGATGCAATCCAGTTGTGTTGACCCCCTTCCCTTTTTGTTCTCCTTTCTGCATTTTCTGTTTATCTTCTCTACTCTGTGCTGATGAGGAATTCAGAAGACACAAAAGATTTTCCATGCTTGGATTAAGCAGCCCGGCACTGCTGGGGTGGGGAGTGGTAGAACACATGTTTTGCATGCGGAAAGTCCCCCGTTTAATCCCAGGCCTTGCCATTATAGGATTAAGTAACAGGTAATGCAAAAGACCTTGAGCCGAGATCCTGGAGAGACATTGCCAGTGAGAACAGACTGTGAGAACAGATAAACTCACAATCTCACTCACTTTAAGGGTACTTCCTTTTGTGTATATGATTGTAGACTGGCTGGCAAGGAGAGAGGGGGACATTTAAACTAACAATAATATGATAGCTGAAGTACTCTGCATGCACATGAAAGCTTATGCCCAGAATAAAATGTTGATGGTCTTCAAGGTGCCGCTGGAACATGGCTACCCACCCGGATGATGTTACACGATGATGTGAGAAGGCCCAGTGTACTAGATACACATGCCAAAGGCACAAGTTCCCCTCAAAGGGATGACAAAAAACCACTTTCTAACCAATGTTCTCTCTAAGCTGCAGACTCTTGTGAGCAAAAACTCTACTTTGTGAGCTACTGGTGTTAAAGTTGTGAGCTACAGCATGAATTGTACTCTGGGGTCATCCTTCCTGAGTTAAGACGAAAATGTGTGAGCTGGAGGCTAAAAATCCGTGAGCTAGCTCATGCCAACTCAGCTTAGAGGGAACACTGTTTCTAGCACCAACCTTGCGCCAGAAGGCAGCTGCTTTGCAAGGGGAACATATACGGCGTTGTTAAAACCATTCTGTGCATGCTCAGCACCAGGGCTTTTTTTTCTGCTGGAGTGCACAGGAGCGGTGCTCCACCTGGGCTGGCCAGGGCTCCAGATGGCCCAACCTGCCATGTGCTCCCGGGCCAGGCAGTGTGGCCTAACTGCAAATGAGCTCCTGCTGAGGACTGTTTTGGATGGCGTTTACGTGAAGACGGGAAAGAATTGAAGTTCCCTCCTGGGCCTGCTCTTGGCAGCAGTGGGTCACCCTGAGGAGTTTCCTCCAGTGGAGCTGATCTCTGAAGTCTGGAGGTCAGTCTTGGAGGATGGCAGCCCTTAACTGAGACCATACAAGTGCCACACAAAAAATAGTAGCTAAAGAACAGTAAACCAGGATTTAAGAGCTGCTCACAACCTCACAAAGGGCTGCTGAAATCAAGCCAGTTTTATGTGCATCTATAACAACAGTAATGTACTAGAACAACGCTAGATTTAGCAGGTGACTACATTTCCTTCTTCTTTTCAAGCATGTCAGCAAAATCTTTACCTAGAGTAAATTGAACCCATCCTAAACAAACCATTATGATGGATGATTGGAAAGCAATCAGAAGGCCTTTCTCTTTATAGATGTCTCAGCTTAACCTATCGCTCTCCAGAGACTCATGTATTGCTAAAGAGATTGGCTCTGAGGTGTTTCTGTCTTTCACTTTGACAAGGCTGGGGAATGGTATGTGCTGACTTCTCCCGCTTTGGCAATTCAGACTTGTCTAGCCACTTATGCTCGATGAAATGGAAACAAACCAACCAAACAACCTTAAGATACTCAGTGGCTGCTTTCTGTACATTATCCAGCATCTGTGAGACAGCTATTGAACTGAGTAATAACAGTGAATCCTTCCGTTCTTTTCCTCATTCGGAAGCCTGGGTCCCTGAGCCGCCCTCCTGCTCTTACTTGAATAAAGAATGCAATCCTAAACATGTTACTTTGTCCTAAGTACACTGAGGTTTGGGGAGGGATGGTGGCTCAGTGATAGAGCATCTGCTTGGTAAGCAGTGTAAAGAGTCACTCCATTTTGTTCCTCTTGTCATATGTATTCAGTTACACAGTGCTATGCTTCTGCTTGCTATGCCTTTGATATAACTGTTACTTGCTGCTTACCTGGAGGGAGGATGGCATGTTTGGGAACTGGCTAGTTGCTATGTAACCAAGGTCAAAGAGCTGGAGGAGATGTGAACCATGAACTGATAGTAGGCACCTGTGGTGATGAGAGCTTAATAGAAACCCCACGCAAAACCCCTGGTTTTGCTTGGCGCACTTGGCTTGAATTATAATGTTCAGAGCAAAGGTTTATAAGTCGGAGGGACTGACAGAGAGGTCAGTTCCGACAACACGTGTGTATGCCCATGAAGCTGGAATAAAGATCTTGAACTCTACTTGTCTTTTCCTTGACTCTGGATCTGACAAGCAGGAGGTCCCAGGTTCAATCCCCAGCATCTCCAGCTGAAAAGGGTCCAGGCAAATAGGCATGAAAAACCTCAGCTTGAGACCCTGGAGAGCCACTGCCAGTTTGAGTAGATAATACTGACTTTGATGGACCCAGGGTCTGATTCAGTAGAAGGCAGCTTCATAGGTTCATATGAGGTTCATGAGAAGGGTGTAGCTCTGTTTAGGATTGCAGTGCCAAATGGCATAACCACTGTGACTTTCCCAGGAGCTGGAATGGAGTCTTGTTTTGCAAATGGCTGCACATAATGTGTATGGAAATGTCCTGTAGATCCCAAGCAAAGTTCTTTGGAGATGCTCATTGGGACACAGAACTAAATACATTTGGGAAGATTTTAGATATGTAGTTTGGTTACTATGGTTTAGTTTATAAGCCAATGGCTCAGCATTGGGGGAATTCTGACACAGCATGGTGGGGGGAGCCTGGTCCTGTCTGGCTCTGGATGGGGGGGGCTCTTGATGATATCACCCGGAAGTGATGTCATCATAACAGACAGATTGGTTGAGGGGGGGAGTAGAGATGTAAAATTTCTGAAGCTCGGAAAAAAACTCAGTTTTTCGGGTTTTTTTAAAAATTAAAAAAAAAAAAGCCACATATTAGCCCTTCTTTTTTCTTTTCCGGGTAGAAAGTCATTCTTACTTTAGGAACATAAAATATGACCGTGGACAATTTTACTTGGCATGAAATTATCACAACTAGCATATTAAAAATACAGTGTATCCAAACAATTATTACAAACAGAATTTACTTTTTAAATAATATTTATTTGTAATTGTAACAAATAGAGCAACAGTTTCCTGAACTGTTTATTAGTTTATGTGAAACAGACAAAAAACCCTCCACAAACAATTTTTCAAAATCCAGAAGTAACAATTATTGAAAAAATTGGATTCCTTGAACATATTGAGAGGTGGGACTCAACTAACTTAGAGGCTTCTGTATCCCTGGTTGAATTTTATATGAAGCTGAGAATTGATAACTTCTCCATGTCTAACTAGAGGAACTCTTTGCTTAGGTTTCCAGGATGCAAAACCAGTTTTGTAATCACTGGATTACGTCACATGTGGAACATGAACTGCTTATTAAAAACATATTTGAGATCAGTGTAGAACAGAGGATAGAGTCTTGGGCTAGGTTCGGAGAGGCCTGGATTCAGATTTCTTTTCAGTCACATAGTTGACTTTGGGATTATAAGGATCCTACTCCATAGGGTTGTTGTGGGGTGGGAGGGGATACTAGCACCTTGGAAGAAAGACAAGAAAAAAATAAAATATATTATAAAAGTTATAACAATAATAGTTTTTAGATATTGAACAGAGCATTTCTATACCTTTTAAGAGCTGGGAATTACAACCAGTGGCTTCCAGTTCCCCTTCGTACGGATAGTAATTTGCCTGGTGTGGATATAGCAATCTACCTCCATGTCTTGGTTCCGTCGGTGCCAAGTGGAATTGGCGAGACACAGAATTACTTTAGTATAACCCCAATTATTATTTTGTGCACACAAAAAAGAGACAAAACACCTCAGTCTGTGTTCCCATATGGACATGTGTGCCTTTGATCCCAAAGGCAGGCCTGTAGTTCTATGGGAAAAGGGCATTTTTTACTGTAGTCGCCCATTGTTTTACTCAGGGGTAATATCATTGCTTGGGGGGAAAGGGCCTTTGCATTTTAGAAGGCAAAAGGCCAGTGAGCTCTTTGTGGGCTAATCTGACTTTTTTTTTTTTTTTAAATATAAGATTAGTTGCAGATACACAGAAGGACAGCTGAAGAAGCGGTCCCCCCCCCCCCCCCCGGGGTGGTGGTGGAATGCAGGGTCCTGCAGACTCAGCTTGATAACCAGGCTGCCTTGCTTTTATGAATTTTTTTGATGTGAAGCTGCTGGTGGCACGAAGAAGGGATGAATAAAACAAAGGGAAAGGAAAGGAAAGGAAAGGTCCCCTGTGCCGACTCTGGGGTGACGTTGCTTTCACAACATTTTCACTGCAGACTTTTTACGGGGTGGTTTGCCATTGCCTTCCCCAGTCATCTACACTTTTCCCCCAGCAAGCTGGGTACTCATTTTACCGACCTCGGGAGGATGGAAGGCTGAGTCAACCTTGAGCCGGCTACCTGAAAACCCAGCTTCCGCTGGGGATCGAACTCAGGTCGTGAGCAGAGCTTAGGACTGCAGTACTGCAGCTTTAACACTCTGCACCACGGGGCTCTTCTTTAAACAATGGGAACAGGCAGTTAAATAAGCAGCCATGTGGCTGTGAGCTTCCTGAAGTTATGACAGGGCAACACAAGTGGGACAGTTCTTGACTGGGGAAAATGGGTGCTTTGGGGGGTGGACTCTGTGGTATTGTACTCCTGACTGAGGGCCTGGAACGTAGAACGGTGATGTTCCCTCAGGTTCCTGTCCCCACCCCCCCAGGCTCCATCCCCCATCCCCAAATTGCCAGGAGTTTCTCAACCTGGTTCTGGCAACTTTACTCTCCATCCCTTGTTGGGTGGCCAGGGGAGAGTACTGATACTCTTCTGTGATAGCTCCTTATCTTTGAAGGTTAGTACTTAGTAGACTCTTTTTTAAATGGGGACATTTCCAAGTAGAGCTCAGATAGGGCTGCCAAGTCCTGTCACCTACAGTGGAAGAATTAAAAGAAAATAAAAAGAAAGGCCTTGTCTTCTTGCAGGAAGTTCTTCCCAAAGATATCTTGGTGATTTGTGGTGCTACCCGGAAGTGTCACCTCTAAGAATCACTAGAAACTCGGCAGTACTCCCAGTTTTACCATAGAGTTTCTGTCTATTCCTTTGTCACTGCTGGGTAGCTCTAAGAATCACCAGTAACTTTATGGGAAGACATTCCTGTAAGTAGATGAGGCTTATTTTTTCTGCCTCCCCAATCCCTCCCACTGATTGTCAGGTTCTTCCTGGCATTCCTGTTCTCAGGACAAGCCTGTACATTTCTACTGTACATTTAGTTGCGGAGGGACGCTGGCTCAGTGGCAGAGCATCTGCTTGGCAAGCAGAAGGTCCCAGGTTCAGTCCCCGGCATCTCCAACTAAAAAGGGTCCAGGCAAGTAGGCGTGAAAAACCTCAGCTTGAGACCTTGGAGAGCCACTGCCATTCTGAGTAGACAAGACTGACTTGGATGGACCGAGGGTCTGATTCAGTATAAGGCAGCTTCATATGTTCATATGTAGTCATATGCTCAAAAGTAAGTCCCAGTGTTCCCTCTAAGGTGCAGAGTCTTGTGAGCACAAATTCTACTTTGTGAGCTTCTGGCATTGAAGTTGTGAGCTACTGCATCAATTATTGTGCTCTGGGGTCATCCTGGGGTCAGCTAAGACAAAAATGTGTGAGCTGGAGGCTAAAAATCTGTGAGCTAGCTCACACTAACTCAGCTTAGAGGGAACTCTAAGTTCAGTGTGTTCAGTGCTGCTTACTCCAAAGTATGCACATGATTTTACATTAAGGAGATGGGGCGGGGGGAGAGAGAAACCTAAATGTAGATGCAGATTATTCTCACACATTTCATTTGTTTTCCACATTTACATTCCATCCAATAAACTCGAGTTGATGCATATGAGGACATCTGATTCTCCTTCCCTCGCAAAACTCTCCTGATGTAGTCCTGTTCATCTGTTAATGCCAAAAGCAGCCCAGAGGTCCGCAATGTATTGAGGGGCTGGACTCCACTTCTTCAGGTGCCTGAAAGGGGAAGTGTCGTTGATGTGATTGTAGAGAGAACAGGAAGGATTAGGAATATGTACACGAATACACAATCGACTGAAGTGGATTAAGTCCCAGTTGCCACGTAGGGGTCAAAGAAGCATAGCAACCTCCCAAGAGTAAATAAGCACTCTAGAGGAGGAAGCATACTTTCTGCAGCTGAGAACTGGCCCTCCCCAGGATATGTTGAGACTAAATACCACAGTTTTAAAATTCCTTCTGAACTTTACCTTGATGGCTTTGTGCTTTGAATTGTGTGTGTGTATGTCAATGCACAGAGGCTTTGAAATCTAGAACAGAATGTCCAAAGAGACTGAAATGGTTCCCTGCTGGTTTTTGAGACTTTCCATTTTAAGATCAGGGCTGTAATATTTCTGTTTCTGCAGACAGAGACTTAGCAGAACAAGGAATGGCTTTTAAAACAACTTTCACATGAACAGCAACTAAAACAGCTTGTTCTGTAACCTCAATGCCTTGTCCTAGGACTAGAGTCATGAGATATTAGGGCAAGTCCACAAATAACCACTTTCATAACTATTAAATGTAAGGTAAGTAAAGGTAAAGGTAGTCCCCTATGCAAGCACCAGTTGTTTCTGACTCTGGGGTGAAGTTGTTTTCACCATGTTTTCACAGCAGACTTTTTACAGGGTGGTTTGCTATTGCCTTCCCCAGTCATCTACACTTTCCCGCCCCCCCCCCCCCCCCCCCGCAGCAAGCTGGGTCCTCATTTAACTGACCTCAGAAGGATGGAAGGCTGAATCAACTGAAGAAGAAGAAGAAGAAGAAGAAGAAGAAGAAGAAGAAGAAGAAGAAGAAGAAGAAGAAGAAGAAGAAGAAGAAGAAGAAGAAGAAGAAGAAGAAGAAGAAGATGATGATGATGATATTGGATTTATATCCCGCCCTCCACTCCGAAGAGTCTCAGAGCGGCTCACAATCTCCTTTACCTTCCTCCCCCACAACAGACACCCTGTGAGGTGGGTGGGGCTGAGAGGGCTCTCACAGCAGCTGCCCTTTCAAGGACAACCTCTGCCAGAGCTATGGCTGACCCAAGGCCATTCCAGCAGGTGCAAGTGGAGGAGTGGGGAATCAAACCCGGTTCTCCCAGATAAGAGTCCACACACTTAACCACTACACCAAACTGTGAGCCAGCTACCTGAACTCAGCTTCTGCCAGGATTGAACTCAGGTCATGAGCAGAGCTTAGGACTGCAGTACTGCAGCTTTAATACTCTACGCCACGGGGCTCTTCCTTAAATGTAAGGGGACATCTCTAAATTGTACATTCTGTCATGACACGAGTTACATTTATTTATTTAGATGCTGACCTGTTTGGCCCCAGGTAAATGGCAAAAGGGAATTATTGACATGTTTCCAAGTAGACTTTTTATTTATTTTAAACATTTTAATGCTCTTCCACCTAGTCAGGGTCTACAGGGTTGTGAACAACAACAACAAAAGAACAAAAACATTTAAGCATCTAAAATACAGTAAAAATTATAAAATAATTCAAGTAAAAACACAGACAAACAGCACTGGATGGGGGAGGGTGTCTGTAACTGTTATTGGGAGTGTGCCAGACAAAAAGGGCATTTCCAGGCTGGTAGGTCTTCACTGATAGAGAAAGAAAGAGTTCCAAAGGAGAGGGAGTTTTGGTGCCACCTCAGAGAAGGCCCTTTCTCAGTTTGCCACCCAAATGGCTGTGCCACCAATGCAGAGATTGGAGTGTATGAGCAGGTTCATATGGGAGAAGGCTATGTTGGTCCAGGCCATAAAGAGCTTGAAAGGTCAATAGCAGCACCTTGAATTGGTCCCAGAAGCAAAGTGGAAGCCAGTGCAGATGGAACAAGACTGAAGTTATATATTCCCCATGACCAGGGCTTTTCTTGTAGCAGGAACTCATTTGCATTTTAGGCCACACACCCCTGATGCAGCCAATCCTCCAAGAGCTTACAGTAGGCCCTCGAATAAGAACCCTGTAAACTTTTGGAGGATTGGCTACATCAGGAGGGTGTGGCCTAATATGCAAAGGAGTTCCTGCTACAAAAAGACCTGCATGACCCACTCTAGTCCTACAACCCATACCTTGAGAGCATAGTATAGATACTAACTGCTGAAGAACCAAACCTACATTTCTATTTTGTTTATGGTTGCCAGTCTCCAAGCTGGGCCTGGCGATATCCTGGAATTAGTACTGATCTTCAGGTGACGGAGATCAGTTTCCCTGGATAAAATGGCTGCCTTGGAGGGTGGACTCTATGGCATTATGCTGTACTGAGGTTCCACCTCTTCCAAACCCCTGGCTTCACCCCCCAAAATCTCCAGAGTTGGCAACCCTATTCATGTGAAAGAAGCAAGGTGTAGGTCACGATTCATTTGCTGCCGATGAGGAAGGCTAGGAATAGAAAAACCAGAGAACCACAGTGAAGGTTAATGGCAAACAAAATAATAACTGTGGAAAATCACGGAAAGCAATGAATACTGATTCCCAATACTATGAACAAAATTCAAAAATTAATTTCATAGAAAATTTACAAAACACTTATTACTACAGCATCTATAAGACCATATACACAACAATTACAATCGATAACGTCACTCAGAAATCATAACAAACAGTTCATTAAAGTCCTAAAGTACGTCGTTGCTCCAGAAGACTTCCAAAACTTTAGAAAAACGTTCTTGCCGCTCCTTTTGCGGAGGATTAAAGTGTAGTGCGCTCCAACAGTCCTGTGGCCGATAGTGATCTTAAATGCTGATAGATGTATCAATAAGAATTTCAATCCAGCCAAAATCAAGGCTTCAGTTCTTGGAAAAATAAACCGGTGGGTACATGGAAAACCTCTGACAGGGATGCGCATATATCACCTTTTCAGACCCAGTCCTTTATCGAAGAGGCATCTCCCACTCATCAACTAGCCCAGGTAACAGCCTCACAGCACTACACATGGAGAAATTCTCCAAAGGCTAGGCTGAGACATGAGAAAGGCTAGGCTGAGACATAGTCAAGGTTTCGTAGACAGGCTGACCATAGATTTGGAGCCAGCTCTCTTGGTCAGAAGCTATTTCCTAGCCTGGGAGTGCATCTTATTCCTTTGTTGCTCCTTTCATGCGAACAGGTAGGTTTAAGGATTAGTATTCTTTGTTGAGGGTGGCATTTGCATTGCCTCAAGGGCCCCTGAGATGAGGTAAAAATGATAAATCCCCTGTGACACACACATACATAAGCACATGGAAAAGAAAGTGGAATTAAAACAGGCTGGGGATTCAAACAACTTTGACAGATAAAATGTGTTTGTGTATGTGACAGCCTTCTTTCTAGCTCGAAATAATCCCTCCGTATTCTAGCCAAATTCTTTTTTTTTTGTATGTCTGCCCTCATTAGCTCCATTCCTTTTGATGAAGCCACAAAATCATCTTAAAGTATGAGAGTTTTTCAATTTTTAATACATTTCACCTTAAAAAAACCCAAACAATTTTGAACAACCTCCTGTTGGATTTATTCTGTCAGTCTCTTGGCAGCCATTGGCACAAAAGTCTTCCTGTATCCCGTCACTCTGTTAATCTTGCCCTCCTCAGGCATACTTGCTAATGTATAAATCAATGAAGACTGAATTTTCATAAAGTGAAACATTCTAGAAAATCTAGCATAGTAGATAGGCATGAAAATACTGCAATTTCACATTTCTGTTGACTAAGAGCCACTTTTTACGCTGTTCTTTAGTTCAGTGCTTCCCAGTCTTTTTGGCATGGTGGTCCAGAAGGCCAAATTTACACGGTACAGTGATCCATCCAGAGCTGGCCTGAGGTTTTTTGGTGCCCTAAGTAAACTATGACCTTGGCACCCATCTATTCCGTCATTCTATTTTTTAATAGTGCCCAAATGTTTTTGAGAAACCAACAAACACTACCATCAAGTTACTAGCTGGGGATATAGGAAGATTCCATATGAAGACAGATGTTTCCCTTGCTCCATGGGAGAAGAGGAATCAATGCTCCAGATGTTCTTTTGGTGTCCATTCCAGCAAGTATATAGGGATAAGTTTGTTCCCCCATTTTTAGACAGAACCATAGCAAATGCAGACCAGGCCTGCCTGCAGAAACTTTTAACTGATGAAAATCCACTTATCTCTAGATAAATAGCTAAATTCTGTTACCATTTGGTAAAATTCCACAATAAGAAACACGATTCCGTATGATTTGTATGACCTGCCTGAATTGTATGATTTATATGATTTTATAGGCATTCAATATTTGACATTTTAGACTTATTTTAGACTTTCTGGATTCTTATAAGGTTTGAAGGTTTTTATGATCAAATATATTTCTTGGAATATTTTTGGTAGTTTTAATGATGTATTATGGTTAATGTCCTGTGGCTTGAAAATAATGGTCTTTGACTGTAAATAAACCATTCATTCATTCATTCATTCATTCATTCATTCATTCATTCATTCATTCATTCATTCATTCATTCATTCATTCATTCATGTATGTTACTAGCTGTGGGATGCATTTTTCCTGCTTATTCTCACAAAGAGAGAGAGCTGAGAATGTGAGGTTGGTAGTAACCAGTGTCATCAAGTCACAGCTGACTCATGGCAGTTCCATAGGGTGTTTAAGGCAAGAGATGTTCATGGATGGTTGTGTTGCCTGCCTCTGCATAGAGAACTTTAACTTCCTTGGAGGTTTCCTATCCAAGTACTAACTAGGGCTGACCATACTTAGCTTCCGAGAGGCTGGCCAACCTGAACCACCACCCAAGTCACGGCTGATCTTGGATCATAATAAATGAATGACTCGGGCGAAATCATATAGAGGAGCTTCAGACACTTTTGAGAGGCTTCTGGAGAATGTTTGGTTTCTCAGAGAGTTTAAGAATGAAACCATGAGCTGTACAATCTATCATTATTCCTTGGAGTCCAGGGATACATTAAAATACAAATAGATGTAGGAGGTGGTGCTTAAAAATTGTTAGGAGAATCAATTCCCCAAGGCCCTTGCTCAGTTATGAGCAGGGGAACAGCAGGCATTTTGTTAGGTCAGTCTGGACACTATCAAAACCAAAGTTGGCATTGTCATTTGGGGGGGGGAGGGGGCAGAGGACCTAGCTATTTTGGTGTTACTTGAATTAGACTAGAAATGTACTGCAAGACAGATTCAGGTGGGTAGCCATCTTGGTCTGTAGCATCAGAACGCAAAGAAATCGAGTCCAGTGGCATCTATAAGACCTACAAAAATGGTCATTTGGGAAGGTGGATTCTATGGCATTATACCTTGTTGAGGTCTCTCCCTTTCCCAAACCCCTCCTTTCCCAGGCTCCACCTACCAATCTCCAGGTATTTCCCAACTGTCAGCTACAGAAGCGAGAGGGTTTCATGTAGCCTGAGGGGAAGACAGCTTCACCTGTGAAGAGAACAGTACTGTTTGAGAGCCAGTGTGAGATAGTGGTGATGTAGTGGTTACAGTGTTGGACTTGGACTAGTATCTGGGAGACCCATTCGAATCCCTTCTCGGCCACAGAAGCAAGGCTTTTTCTGTAGCAGAAACTTTGCATATTAGGCCACACACCCCTGATGTAGCCAATCCTCCAAGAGCTTACAGGGCTCTTTGTACAAGGCCTACTGTAAGCTCTCAGAGGATTGGCTACATCAGAGGGTGTGACCCAGAGAGCACTGAGGTCAGTAGGAAAGAACAGACTGACTACCCCTGGGCCAAGACAAATTAAACTACAGAACACTTGCTCTCGGGCCTTTTCGGCCGCAGCCCCACATCTCTGGAACCAACTCCCAGAGGAGGTGCGGGCCCTGCGGAACCTTGATCAGTTCCGCAGGGCCTGCAAGACCACCCTTTTTAAATTAGCTTATGAATAACTGAAAATCCGCCATCAGCATCAACTAGAAGAGTGTCAAGGATAGCGTTTAATATGTTTTAGTTAATTGTTTTAATTCAGGCTTTTAAGGTTAATTCAATGTTTAATTTAATGTTTCTAATGTAACTGTTTTATTGTTGGTGCACCATTGGTCACCGTATTGTTAGCCGCCCTGAGCCTGCTTCGGCAGGGGAGGGCGGGGTACAAATAAAATTTATTATTATTATTATTATTATTATTATTATTATTATTATTATTATTATTATTATTATTATAAAGGAGTTCCTGCTACAAAAAAAGTCCTGCATGGAAGATTGCTTGGCTTGTCACATGCTCTTTGCCTGACCTACCTCATAGGGTAGATAAAATGGAGGAGAGGACAACAGCGTAAACCACCTTGGATTCTGCATTGAGGAGAATGGTGTGGTATAAATGAAGTAAATAATTTTGAGATGGATGTCTAAGTCTGTACGTAAAGTGGAAAATTACTTTTCTTGGAAACGTACATTTTAAAAAAGGGATTAGCGGTGCAATCCTAAGAAGAGTTACTCCAGTCTAGGCCTATTGAAACGAATGGGCTTAGACTGGTGTAACTTTCTTTTGGATGACACTGTAAGTCACAAATAGCATCAGTTCTTTCCTAAATAATGGATACAATTGCACTCATTGTGGTCCATCATTTGGCACAAACCAAAAGATGAAGTGCCTTCACCTGAGGGAAAATGGCTGCACTGTCAAAGGTGTAAGATGTCAGAAATTCTTTCTGGCAAATGTCACTCATCTTGACAATACCTAAACTCCTACAGATAATGATACATAATTAATAATGGTATTTTAGTCACTTTTTATATCCTTGAAGAAAAGAAAAAACCTGACAGACAATCCTGTTTGGTAGAAAGAGGAACATGGAGGGGAATGGTTCTCTCACAAGTTGTCTTCCTGTTTGTCATGTGATCAATGGCGTGGTATTGACGACTGTGACTGGCAGAGGGGTCTTCAAGGACGGAGGCAAACTCTGTTCCTCGAGTTCCCCCTGAGAAGAGTTTAATTAAAGGCGCCAGAGTCTGGTCTCATTATACTCTAGTCACTTACCCTGGATTTATCAACCTAAAAGGTAAAGGTAGTCCCTGTGCAAGCACCGAGTTGTTACTGACCCATGGGGGGATGTCACATCATGTTTTTTTTCTGGGCAGACTTTTTAAGAGATGGTTTGCCATTGCCTTCCTCAGTCATCTCCACTTCCCCCCCAGCAAGCTGGGTACTCATTTCACCCAACCTCAGAAGGATGGAAGGCTGAGTCAACCTCGAGCCGGCTACCTGAACCAGCTTCTACCGGGATCGAACTCAGGTCAGGAGCAGAGCGTGGACTGCAGTACTGCAGCTTTACCACTCTGTGCCATGAGAGAGTCAATTCTTCCTTTCCTCGTTTGCGGCAGTATATTAAGAGGCCAGTAAATTACAGGCCCCTTTTCATAGCATTTCTTCCTAAACAAGCAATTTATCTTTCAGCAAGTGAGGGACTTACAGGGCCTGACAGGAAGAAGACTACACCTCCCCCTTGCTAGCCCTCCCCCCCTCAATTTTGTGTCATCTCCAGGCCCCTGCTTCCTCCTCATTTGTTCCCGCTCTCTGGCAACATCGCTGGCTGGGGCTTCCCCCTGTGTCCTCCATTCCTGTGAGTTCCTGCCCAAAATGAGGCCTGTGTGTGTCACATGCAGAGAGCAACATAGTCCTCCTCATTCACAGGGCAGTGTGAAGAAGAAGAAGAAGACATTGGATTTATATTCTGCCCTCCACTCAAGAGTCTCAGAGCGGCTCACAATCTCCTTTACCTTCTTCCCCCACAACAGACACCCTGTGAGGTGGGTGGGGCTGGAGAGGGCTCTCACAGCAGCTGCCCTTTCAAGGACAACCTCTGCCAGAGCTATGGCTGACCCAAGGCCATTCCAGCAGGTGCAAGTGGAGGATGGGGACTCAAACCTGGTTCTCCCAGATAAGAGAGTTATGGCTGACCCAAGGCCATGCCAGCAGGTGCAAGTGAAGGAGTGGGGAATCAAACCTGGTTCTCCCAGATAAGAGTCCGCACACTTAACCACTACACCAAACTGGTGAGTGAATCACCATCAGCCTGTCTTGGTATCATTGCTGCTGATGCAGCGTCAGTGCTGGATTCCCCGCTGATCTCCTAGTTCAGGGGTCCCCAGCCTTTCTGACCCTTGGGGCACCTTTGGAATTCTGACACAATCACAAAATGGCTTCTGCAGGAGGCGGAGACAGCCACAAAATGTTAGGGAGTGAGGTTGTATCTAACTCTAACAGTACATTTCAGGGAGAAGCTCTGGTTAACGGGATGACTTTTAATGTGCACAGCCAATCAGAAGCCCTGCTGTTTGGTGTAGTGTAGTGGTTAAATGTGCAGACTCTTATCTGAGAGAACCGGGTTTGATTCCGCACTCCTCCACTTGCAGCTGCTAGAATGGCCTTGGGTCAGCCATAGCTCTTGTAGGAGTTGTCCTTGAAAGGGCAGCTTCTGGGAGAGCTCTCTCAGCCCCACCTACCTCACAAGGTGTTTGTTGTAGGGGGAGAAGGTAAAAGATATTGTGGGCCACTCTGTGACTTAGAGTGAAGGAAAGGAAAGGTCCCCTGTGCATGCACCATTAGTTTCCAACTCTGAGGTGACGTTGCTTTCACGTTTTCACAGCAGACTTTTTACGGGGTGGTTTGCCATTGCCTTCCCCAGTCTTTTACACTTTCCCCCCAGCAAGCTGGGTACTCCTTTTCCCAACCTCGGATGGATGGAAGGCCGAGTCAACCTTGGGCCGGCTACCTGAATTCAGCTTCCGCTGGGATCGAACTCAGGTCGTGAGCAGAGTTCAGACTGCAGTACTGCTGCTTTACCACTCTGCGCCTTGGGACCGCTGTTAGAGTGAAGGGTGGGATATAAATCCAGTATCACCATCATCATCATAATCAACACCACCACCACCTCCTCCCCCCCTCCTTCTCCTCCTCCTCCTTCTCCCCATCTAGCCCGGCTCGCTTTCAAAAGCACTTGGTGGGCACCAGGAAAAAGTGTTCATAGACTCCATGGCACTCATGGGCACCACACTGGGGTCTTCTGTCCTAATTGATCCATCTCTGTATTGCACCACTGATCTGCACCCCAAAATTTATAGTCAGTCCCTAGCTTTGGGAATATCAAGGTACGTCTTCTGATTTAGAGAAGCTGGTCTATAACCAACATTATTAGTCTGGTTCAATAGCGTAATGCTGGTTCACTTAAAATCCCCTAATAGTTTCTATTACAGAACAGACCTATATAGTCACATAAATCTTGTCTGTGTTATAAAACAGCTATTCGTCAGTCTAAACTGAGCCTATAAAGTTGGAAAGGAGCATTGCTACCATACTAAACAGTTTGGAAAGAACAAGGAGGATAATAACTCTGTCATGGTGGAGTTTACATTTGTCTGAAAAACAAGCAAATTATCTTCCTGTCGCTGCAAATTACTCATCGCTGAGCAAATTTATCTGCAAATTAAAAAACGAGACTTAAAGATCTTTGAGTAACAAAGAAGAGATTCATTATTTGGAAACAGTAATATACATTCCAGGGTAGTTTGTTGCGCGTATTTGCAAGGTTAGAAAAGATACATGGTTGACTTTAAAATTTTTAACAGTATTTGGAACAAACAGATTTTACCACCCAAGGGATGAATGGGGGAACCCTCAAGGTCATCTAATATCCCTGCAAGTGAGAGACCCAAGACAAGATAAGACCCTTCCTCTTCAGTTTAAATGGGGGAACCCTCAAGGTCATCTAATATCCCCGCAAATGAGAGACCCAAGACAAGATAAGACCCTTCCTCTTCAATTTAGATGGTCCAATGAGGATAGGCTTGGAATGTGGCAGGGACTATGTTTTCATTTCCAAACTAGGCATTTTAACTTGATGGGAGACCCTTCTAGTTCTAAGAGGTTGATTCTCAACACTCAGACTTAAAACTTGAGCATTTGAAAGGCCCAAATCCTCTCCTTCTCCTGGGCTGAGATCAGACAGGAAGTTTGGCTTGATATATTTTACCAAAACAGATTAAATGGGCTCGTTCGCACATCCACATCTGGCAGCTGTTCCCCCGTCATACTCACCCCATCATAGGATGAGTTGGAGGTGGAGTAAATAGACAGCAGATGAATTCTGGTGCTCTTGCATCCTTTTTGGATGAGGAATCAGAATCACAAAATCATAGAGTTGGAAGGTACCTCCAGGGTCATCTAGTCCAGGGGTCCCCAACCCCTGCTCCGTGGACCAGTCCCAGTCCATGGCCTGTTAACAACCGGGCCACGAGTTCTATAATTATTTCATTATATATTACAGCGTAATAATAATAATAATATGACGACATTGGATGTATATCCTGTCCTCCACTCTGAATTTCAGAGTCTCGGAATGGCTCACAATTTCCTTTACCTTCCTCCCCCCAACAGACACCCTGTGAGGTGGGTGGTGCTAAGAGAGCTCTCCCCAGAAGTTGCCCTTTCCAGGACAACTCCTGTGAGAGCTATGGCTGACCCAAGGCCATTCCAGCAGCTGTAAGTGAAGGAGTGGGGAATCAAACCTGGTTCTCCCAGATAAGTGTCCGTACACTTAACCACCACACCAAACTAATAGAAATAAAGTGCAAAATTGTATCATCCTGAAACCATCACACACACATCCCGGTCCATGGAAATATTGCTTTCTACAGAACCAGTCCCTGGTGCCAAAAAGGTTGGGGACCACTGATCTAGTCCAACCCCTTGCACAATGCAGGAAATTCACAACTACCTCCCCCTGAATTCACAGGATTCGCATTGCTGTCAGATGGCCATATAGCCTCTGTTTAAAAACCTCCAAGGAAGGAGAGCCCAGTTAAAGCATAGAATCCTAGAGTTGGAAGGGTCCCCAGAGTCATCTAGTCCACCCCCCTGCGCAATGCAGGAAACTCACAAACCCCTCCCCCTAAATTCACAGGATCCTCATCACTGTCAGATGGCCATCTAGCCTCTGTTTAAAAACCTCCAAGGAAGGAGAGCCCACCACTTCCCGAGGAAGCCTGTTCCACTGAGGAACCACTCTAACAGTCAGGAAGTTCTTCAAATGTTGAGCTGGACACTCTACTGATTTAATTTCAACCCACTGGTTCCGGTCCAGCTTTCTGAGGCAACAGAAAATAATTCCGCACCCCCTGTTGCCAAATGTCTGAACTCCCCCAGTGTGCGCTCAAACTGATTTGGAAGTATGAACCTTTAGTTCTAGTTTTGCCATTCTATTTTTTAAAGTGATAGAGCATATGTGCATAAGCACACGGGCACTTATGTGCAACCAAAAAAATAAAACCAGACCACACTCTCCATGGTTGACACACAGAACTCATCTGAACAGTCAACCACAGAAGAGTGGGAGTCTGATAGAAAATCTCTGTCACAAAATGTGACAGAGTAATTAGGGGCACACCCAAACCACACTAATGTGCCAGTCTGACTGCAGCCCTGGTGAGGTCCCCTCTAAGGAAGTCCTAATTAGCCCCACAAATGAAATGAAAGAAAGAGCTGGGCGATATAATCTCTTCCTGGTTGTCAGCCTGTACATGCCATACCATTTTCAGTGGACTTTATGGACTCCAAACCCACGTTGTGCATTTTCTCCCTCCTGTTATTCATGCCCACTGGGATTTGCTTCTGATAGTTCAAAGCCTCAGGTTATTTGTAAACGTAGGTGCCCAGGTAGCATCAGCAGGTTTGCCTCCAGTTCTTTGACCCCTGCCACCTCCTGTTTAAAGAAGTAGGTCAGCCCCCCACCCCCACCCCGCAAACATTTTGAGCTTGGGAGCACCTTTAAAATTCCAGTGCAGTTTGGTGGGTGCAGCCACAAAATGGCTGCCATAAAATGGCTGCTACATGAGGCGGAGCCAACCACAAAATGGCTGCAGAAGCTTACCTTCAGTCGCACAGTGAAGAGCCTTGTGCCGTGGTAGCAACTGGTTCCAAAGCAACATTTTTAAAAAATTGCACAGCCAAACAAACCTCCGGTGACCAATCATACCACAGTTTTTGCCTTGCTGGGCAAAAGCCCGATCTGGTCTGACCTACTTTATAAAAACACTTGAAGGACATCAGGAAAGATGTTGGGCACCATGGCACCCATGGGCATCATGTTGGCGACTGCTTAGGGTTGCCAGGTGAGACCCACAGGCTTGGCAGGGGACTTATCAAGAGGCTCTGAGAGAGGGGAGGGAAGAAACAAGATTGAACTCCAAAGAGAGTTTGGGGTGAGCTGGCCGTCAAGTTTAAAGGGACTGCACTCATTTTAAATGTCTTACTTACTTTGAAAATAATGGGGGCATCTTCTTTGGGGGCCCATAGAATTGGACCCCTGGTCCAAACTTTTTGAAACTTGGGGCTTTTTTTTTTTAGAAGAAGAAGAAGATATTGGATTTATATCCCGCCCTCCACTCCGAAGAGTCTCAGAGCGGCTCACCATCTCCTTTACCTTCCTCCCCCACAACAGACACCCTGTGAGGTGGGTGGGGCTGGAGAGGGCTTTCACAGCAGCTGCCCTTTCAAGGACAACCTCTGCCAGAGCTATGGCTGACCCAAGGCCATTCCAGCAGGTGCAAGTGGAGGAGTGGGAAATCAAACCCGGTTCTCCCAGATAAGAGTCCACACACTTAACCACTACACCAAACTGGCTCTCCAACACCAAACTGGCTCTCCAGGAGAGGCACCAGCAGCTATGCTGAAAATGTGGGGCTTCTACCTCAAAAAACTGCTCCCCCAGAGCCCCACGGATCAATTCTTCATTATACCATATGGGGGCCAGTCTCCAAAGGGTATAATGGAGCACCCAGGGGCCATCCCCCCTCCCACTTTCTGATAGCCCTGAAGCTGGGGGAGGAGCTCCAAACTGGAGGATCCCCTGCCTCCAACCCCCAGGAATTGGCAACCCCCAGGACTGCTGGAGTAGGTGGAGTAAAAGGCCTCTGCCAGAGGTCCTGAAGAGCCACTGCCAGTCAGAGCAGGCAATACTGACCTTGGTAGCCCACCGGCAGCTCCATTAACATGCCTCCCAGGGGTGGGAGGTGACATCGAAACCACTGTAGTTTCAGGGCTGGTTCTCCAGCCAAGCCACTCTTTGGGGTGAGAGGGTGCCAGAGTCCAGGGATTTAGCTCCTAGTTACCACCTCCTGGGCCTGTTGCGCTACCAACAGGCTTGGTGGCTGGAAGAAAGCCAGCTAGCAGCACCAGTGACCTTGAACTCACCCTTCCTAGCCTGGGACACTGGTAGGGTTGCCAATCCCCAGGTGGGGGCAGGGGATACCCCAGTTTGGAGGCCCTCCCCCTCTTCAGAGTAATCAGAAAGTGGTGGTGGGGGGGAAATGTCTGCTGGGCACTCCATTATTCCCAATGGAGACCCATTCCCATAGGGAATAATGGAGAATTTATCCACGGGTATCTGGGGCTCTGAGAGGGCTGTTGTTTGAGGTAGGCAGCATAACATCCAGCGCCTCCCCTCAAAATACCCTCCAAGTTTCAAAAGGATTGGACCAGGGGGTCCGATTCTATGAGCCCCCCTATCCTTCATCATATATGAAGGATGAGCCCCCCTATCCTTCATCATATATCCTTCATCATATATGAAGGATAGGTGCCCCTATCCTTCATTATTTCCAATGGAGGGAAGGCATTTAAAAGGTGTGCAGTCCCTTTAAGTGGGATGGCGAGAACTCCCTTTGGAGTTCAATTCTGCTTGTCCCAACCTTGCTTCTGGCTCCACCCCCAATGTCTCCTGGCTCCACCCCCAAAGTCCCCAGATATTTTTTGAATTCGACTTGGCAACCCTGGACACTGGTTCCTCCTGATCTGAGTAGCTGGTTTTTTCTTATGAGGAAAGCAGCATGTAAGAATATGAAGCTGGAGCTACATCCCTAGAAAGATAAATAATCTCTCAATTTCATTGCAATGGTCATATCCTTAAACTGTCAGCTCTGGGACTATCCTCAATTAAAAAAGGCTTCCATTGTAGTCAGAAGGATGGTTTTATTGATAGATAGAAACAGTAGCAATACACATCCGTGTAACTGGCTCACCTTTGGGGTGACCAGTCTTATATACCTTATCTAGGGCTGTTATGCAGCCTGCCAAAACTACAGTGCAAAACCCTTGCATATAGCAATACAAATTATTTTCCACCAACACCTTTCTCACACCAGACAGTTGGCAGCAAAGATGATTCTGCAAAGAGATAAAACGGCTTTGAATATCCGCCTTCACTCCCTTCTGCAGGGTAGAAATGAATACTTACGACTGGTACAAAGTAAAGAGCAAAGCACAGGCCAAAGCAGGCAGGGTGCACCCGCCCCCATTTTAAGACACAGAAATAACAAAATGGCAAGGGCCCTTGACATAAACTGGACCAGAGGTGGCCAGCCTTGCTTAATGTAAGAGCCACATAGAATAAATGTCAGATGTTGGAGAGCTGCAAGACATGAAGCTCAGATGTTAGAGGGAGGGAGGAAGGAAGTAGGTGGGGGAGGGAAAGAGAGGTGGAAATAAAGCAACTTTAACTCCAAGCCACCAGCTAGCTTGACTTGGAGAAGTGATTTAAAGAAACAAATGCCTTCCCAAACCAGCCCACTGGGGCCTTTTCGCACTTACCTTAAGCCGGAGCGACGTCCCTCTTCACCGTGCAGCGTCTGCACGGTTTTCGCACTAATTGCAGCGGAGCACCTGGAAGAGCCGCAAAGTCCCGCAGCTTTTGCGGCGCAAATGTAAACTGCCAAAAACCGGTTTACATTTGCGCCGCAAAAGCCGTGGGACTTTGCGGCTCTTCCAGGTGCTCCACAGCAATTAGTGCGAAAACCGTGCAGACGCTGCGCGGTGAAGAGGGACATCGCTCCGGCTTAAGGTAAGTGCGAAAACGCCCAATATGTATGAAAGAGCCACAGTTTGGCCGCCCCTGAACTGGACCAAAAGGTCTCCAGCTGGCCTGGAAATTTGTTACTTTAAGGCCTGATTTTCTTAGGTGCTAAAGGCATTTGCTTTCCCTTGTTCTGGGCCACAAAGTTACGCTCCAGAACAGCATTTGCAAACATTAACCAGGCCTCCAAGCAGTTCTATGATGGCAGCCATATAAGGACCTGGAGAGAGAAAGAAAGGATTAAAGTATGCAATGGGACTAGACTGCATCCTCCCCCCCCCTTTTTTTTGAGATGGGAACATTGGAAAACAAAACTTTGAAGGCGGCACAAAGTATGCTTGTATCAAAAGTAGGATCAGAACTCGAGATTCCTCCTGCAGAAACATTATGTATGCCGGCCAATGCAATTATGGTCCCAAATAAAATTAGGCTCCGGTTTTATGCAGGCCAAGTTGCAATGCGCAATGGACTGCATGCAGGGTTTGCAGGTATTAGGACCCCCAATCCAACAGGCTCTGCAGTTGAGGGATAATGATATGAGATTTTCCAGCTGCGTGCTTCTCCGGCTCTGGAGAAAAACATCTATTCATAGAGACCGGCCAGGAGAGAATAATCCTGAATTTACTGCAGGAGATTTCAAAAGAATGACATGCCTGGGGGAGGAGAATCTGCTTTGTTTTACAGCTTCTCTGCCCATAAGAATAAATGGATGGGTAAAGAATTATTATTAGGAAGCCCCGTGGTACTTTTTCAAGGTACTTTGCCCCCCCCCCCAACTCCCAGGCCCCTGGTGTTGCTAGCTGGCTTTCTTCCAGCCACACCTCTGGCTTCACACTAAGCCTGTTGACAGCAAAACAAGCCCAGGAGGTGATAACTAGGAGCAAGCTAAATCCCTGGGCTCTGGCACCCTCCCACCCCCAAAAGTGGTAAAGCTGCAGTACTGCAGTCCAAGCTCTCTGCTTACAACCTGAGTTTGATCCTGATGGAAGCTGGGTTCAGGTAGCTGGCTCAAGGTTGACTCAGCCTTCCATCCTTCTGAGGTCGGTCAAATGAGTACCCAGCTTGCTGGTGGGGGGAAAGTGTAGAGGACTGGGGAAGGCAAGGGCAAACCACTCCATAAAAAGTCTGCCGTGAAAATGTCATGATGCGATGTCACCCCAGAGTCGGAAATGACTGGCGCTTGCACAGGGGACTACCTGTGCCTTTTTACCTTTAAAGAATTACCGGGTGAAGTTTTCCCCAACCTTTCCTGGTCAGGAAATGCTCCAGCTGCAACCAGGTTGTGTTCATCGGTGTTTACCTGGCAAAAGAACACTGCTCAGAATTGGGTCAGATTTGCATCAGGCTTCAAGACCTGTTCAGCGGTGCAGCCACCGGCAACATGACTGCTATTTTTAAGGCAGCGTTTCCCCAGATTTAGGAGCAAAAAGATCTTCATCTCAGGCTCTCCTGTGATTGTAAACTTGTTCAGTGAAGGAGGCTTTAGTATGGCAGGTTAGTATGATGGTGAGAGCACAGAAGATTTGTGGATGTTCTCTCCCCTCATTGGTGGATCTGTATGATATGGGATGTAGAAGGAAGATACAAATGATCTTAAGGGACCCTTCACATCCGGGCCACTTGCTATTTGAGATCTTACCGTCAGGTAGGCGATATAGAGTGTTGAAGGCTAAGAGAAATAGATTCAAGGGCAGCTTCTATCCAAGTGCCGTGGTTAAGCTAAATGCAGGGTTATGAATGGTTATGTGTTTTTAGATGCATTTAAATGGTTTATGTAGATGTCCTTTTGTGGGTGTTGATGTGTTGGTATGTTTGTTGAAGAGCACCTCATTTCGTTGCTCTCATTTTCTTTTTTGAGAACAATGACAATAAATTTATCTATCTATCTTTTCTGCAAGGACGTTAGTCACTCTGGCTGTGTTTTTCCACGGGGTGTGTTGTGGGGGGAGAAGATAAAGGAGACTGTAAGCCGCTCTGAGTCTCTGATTCAGAGAGAAGGGCGGGGTATAAATCTACAGTCTTCTTCTTTTGGACAGCTGCAAAAACGCGTCACAGATGCATAAACTTTTAGAGCTATAATGGTGATAGGCCTGCTGTTATCTTCTAATAAAAGAGGTAATGTCTCCATATGATCTGTGTTTCGAATCAAAGGAAGAATTAAAAGATTTCTAGGCTCAGAAAAATGATTGCATTCTAAGCTCATGTGACACAGGGTGTCTATAGTGGTTAAGTGTGCGGACTCTTATCTGGGAGAACCGGGTTTGATTCCCCACTCCTCCACTTGCACCTGCTGGAATGGTCTTGGGTCAGCCATAGCTCTGGCAGAGGTTGCCCTTGAAAGGGCAGCTGCTGTGAGAGCCCTCTCCAGCCCCACCCACCTCACAGGGTGTCTGTTGTGGGGGAGGAAGGTAAAGGAGATTGTGAGCCGCTCTGAGACTCTTCGGAGTGGAGGGCGGGATATAAATCCAATATCTTCTTCTTCTACGCTATCTGCACCACAGCTGATAAAGTATGCCATCTTAAGATGCCTCTCTTGCAAAACTCCAGACGTTAGGGTACTAAAGCACACCAGCATAAAGGCACACCTATAGCAAGGGACAGGCAAATATGAGCAATAATCGGAGAGCACTCTGGGTGGAAGAATACCAACAAACTGAGTAGAATAAACATGTCATGTTCTACAGATTGTGCTGCTATAATGATATTTAAATAGATGTTCCTTAATCACTCTTATGGCTTCCTGTCTGGTAACTGAATAAATTGTCTAATAGATTGTCTAATGGAAAGGAAGAAGATCTGGGGGGAGAAGGACATGGCAGAGAAGCTGCCCCGCTAGGAAAGAAGGTCAGGATTTTGTGTCCTGTTAGAGCAGGAGAGGAGGAAATGGGCAGGTCTTACACATGGGCAGAGGCCCTCACTGGCATGGAAAAGAGCTTTGCATTCCCACAGATTCTTTTTTGATGTTTGGAACTCTCCGCTACAGTATAACATAAACTAGGGATGTCGAACTGGAGACCAAGTCCTATGAAGAAAAGTTGAAGGAGCTGGGCATGTTTAGCCTGGAGAGGAAGGGGATGAGGAGTGATCTGATCACCATCTTCAAGTGCTTGAAGGGCTAGGATGGGGTGGAATTGTTTTCTGTGGCCCCAGAAGGTAGGACCAGAACCAATGGGTTGAAATTAAATCAAAAGAGTTTCCAGCTCAACATTAGGAAGAACTTCCTGACTGTTAGAGCGGTTTCTCAGTGGAACAGACTTCCTTAGGAGGTGGTGGGCTCTCCTTCCTTGGAGGTTTTTAAACAGAGGCTAGATGGCCATCTGAGAGCAATGAGGATCCTGTGAATTTAGGGGGAAGTTTGTGAGTTTCCTGCATTGTGCAGGGGGTTGGACTAGATGACCCTGGGGGTCCCTTCCAACTCTATGATTCTGTGAACTCATTTGTTACGTGAGCTGGATCTGACATAAATGGGACTTTGTGGGGCCAGGCCATGCATATAATTAAATGTAATGATAGGTAGTAGAGATATAAACTTTATAAAGGATACACACAATTACACACAATTACACATCCTTTATAAAGGATACACACAATTTATGTAAACTTCCAGAAAAATATATAAATTTTGTATTTTATTAAGTCTCTCAATTTAATATTGTAATCATAATGAGATAGCTAGAGTTATAGATATTGTTATAGTTGTATATGTTAGTTTTGTTAATGTTTTATTAATATAAATAACAATTATTTAAATTGGAAAAAATATATTATTTTTTACTTAAAATACAAATGTGCTTAAAATCCTTGCAATGTTTTGCTTAGGATGGAAAGGTGGGGGAATAGTGGGATTTGGCAATGCAGTTTTAAAAATAAAACTTCAAGGAAAAGCACAAGGATCACAGCAGAAACTAAAAACTATAAACCAAAAATATTGAAATACTTTGGACGTAGGGAAATATGAAATGGCTGGGCATTGCAAGCTTCTCTCCCTGCCCTTTGGTCTACTCAGATCGGCAATGGCTCTTTAGTATAATATCCCGCTTTGACTGTGGGTTCCCAGTTAAGCGTACTCACTAGGCACCAGTTATAAGGTCCATTCAGAAGACACATGCAAAGCATCAACCCTTTATTTGCAAGGTTACACCACTTCAGCAAGGAACAACTAACTGACCATATAAACACTGAAAAGTTAAACTGAGCTGCAGTCCATTAAAATGTATTGCAGGACAGACAAAACTGCAAGGAAAACATGGAACAGATTTTCCATTAACGTCTCTGTGCCCGGTTAGACTACTGCCAGAGTAGCAGGGTTAGGAGCATTTGTGGCAGGGTAAGAGCTTTGTTCATTTTTAAGGTGCTCCAGGACTCTTGCTCTTTTCGATTGCTACCGGCAGGCTAGCATGGGGACCCATCTTAATCTGGCTCCATGAAACTTGCATCACTAGCAGTTCTGGCCTAGGCAGAGTTACTCCAGTCTAAGCCTATGGATTTCCATGGTCTTAACTAGTGTATGTCTGCAAAAGAGTCCATCTTGAAGCCAGCAGCCCTCCCTTGTGGCTTGCCCTCAGCAATTGGTTTTCTAGGCATCCTGTTCTGAGGGTAGAAGTTCCATTTATCCATCATGGCTGCTTCTCAGATGTCTAAGTATCGAGGCTGCCAGCCTATGTCCATGTGGCAGGAAACCTCATTTCCAAGTAAACAGTCATAGGCAGGGCTCTTTTTGTAGCAGGAACTCCTTTGCATATTAGGCCACACACCCCTGATGTAGCCAATCCTCCTGGAGCTTACAGTAGGCCCTGCACTAAGAAGAAGATAAGAAGAAGATATTGGATTTATATCCCGCCCTCCACTCCGAAGAGTCTCAGAGCGGCTCACAATCTCTTTTCCCTTCCTCCCCCACAACAGACACCCTGTGAAGTGGGCAGGGCTGGAGAGGGCTCTCACAGCAGCTGCCCTTTCAAGGACAACCTCTGCCAGAGCTCTAGCTGACCCAAGGCCATGCTAGCAGGTTCAAGTGGAGGAGTGGGGAATCAAACCCGGTTCTCCCAGATAAGAGTCCGCACACTTAACCACTACACCAAACTGGCTCTCCATGTAAGAGCTGTGTAAGCTATTGGAGGACTGGCTACATCAGGGGGGCGTGGCCTAATATGCAGAGGAGCTTCTCATAGGCTTGACCTGTAAATCTGGAGACCTTTGGGTTCAGGTTTTCTTAAGGTGCCAAATTTGCAGCTAGCCTATTACGCAATTTGTGAATCTTGGGCTGATAAGAGATGGGCATTTGGGGGTGGATGAGAGGCACCCCAAATTGGGATGGTTCCAAAAGAGCCATCCTGAAGCCTCCACATGCTGCCCCACAAGCCCTCCCCATCCCGTCCATGGGGCGACATGGGCATGTTCAGAAGGCTGTTGCACACCATTCCTGTTCCCCATACATTTTCAGTAGTCATGCACATAAGTTTTAAAATTGAACAGTTTTAATTTTAAAAAAGGATGTTACTTGGGGTGGCTTCACACTGCCCAGGCGCCTTGCTTGCACCCTTCCGCTTCCAGATGCCAAGGAGGCAGTTGACGCGCAGCTCAAAAATTTGCTACCACTTTGGAAGAGGTAGCTTTTTCAGTCACACTGCAGAGGCTGGAGCTCGGGGTGAGGATGGGACGAGGACGGGCAGCAGATGTTTGTGTGTGGAAGGATTTTTTGGGTCGGTTTCAGAAGTGTCTCTGAGTCGGCCCAAACTGCTGGTCTGTAATCGCCCCTCGGCAGGCTCAGCGCTAGGGGTTCTGGCGCCCCTAGGCCAAGACCCATTCCCTCGCCCCCCCAGTGTCTTTCCTTGCACGGCCCGATGACGTCACCGGAAGTAACATCGTCAGGCTGCGTGTGCTTTCACCCCAGCCCTCCCCTGCTTCAAAGGGAGCTAGCTGGCCCAGCCTGAGCAAGTCATCGGCAGCGTCTTTGGGCAGGGGGAGGCAGGCGCAGGGCAGTGGGTGGCGGTGGGTGTGGGGAGAGGGGCGGCCCAGCCTGAGTGAGTCACGGGAAGGGTCTTCGGTTGTGGGGAGGCAGGTGTGGGGAGGTTGGGGTTGCCAATCCCCAGGTGGGGGCAGGGGATCCCCTGGTTTGGAGGCCCTCCCCCCGCTTCAGGGTCATTAGAAAGCGGGGGGAGGGGAGGGAAATGTCTGCTGGGAACTCTATTATTCCCTATGGAGATTTATTCCCATAGAAAATCATGGAAAATTGATCTGCGGCTCTGGGGGGGCTGTTTTTTTTGGGTAGAGGCACCTAATTTTCAGTATAGCATCTAGTGCCTCTCCCCAAAGTATCCCCCAAGTTTCAAAAAGATTGGACCAGGGGGTCCAATTCTATGAGCCCCAAATGAAGGTGCCCCTATCCATTATTTCCTATGGAAGGAAGGAACTGAAAAGGTGTGCCGTCCCTTTAAATGTGATGGCCAGAACTCCCTTTGGAGTTCAATTATGCTTGTCACAGCCTTGATCTTGGCTGCACCCCAATGTCTCCTGGCTCCACCCCCGAAGTCCCCAGATATTTCTTGAATTGGACTTGGCAACCACAGGGGAGGTGGTGGGTGGTGGGTGGCAGTGGGTGTGGGGTGAGGGGGCACCTCATGTTGTCCCTAGGCCTACTCCCACACATCGGCCCTGCCCCTCAGTTGCTTTAGCAGATTTGTTTCTCTCTCTCTTTCTCTTTCTTCACTGAAAAAAAATCCCCATTCCTGCCTCCCCCCATCAATAATTAATCCCTTCAAACTATCAGAACCGCGGGCACAATACAATACCCGATGCCAGTGCAACCTAATAGGGGCAGAGCTGCTGGTGGCTTGGCAGTACCCCTTTCTGTTACGTGACATTAAATCAGTTTCCGCCACCAGTGCCTTTTATCTCCATCCTGAAACGTTTTGCAGTTGCCTTCCTCCCTTCCACCCCTCTTGTGCCTTCTGGGCTGCTTTTTGGGCCCTGAACAGACACATACAGATTTTCTTATAACCCTGATGAGCTCAGCAGGCATCTGTCTGGATTGCTGCCATATAACATCTGCTGTATGTTTTGGAGAATTTGTAGACGGTGGATTTGGTGATGTGACTCCCAGTATACACGGAGTTACCTGGAAGCTTTCAGCAGCAGCAGCTCAGAAACAAATTGTCCTGATGCCATCCAACACCGAGATCTTATTTCTTAGCTGTAGCTTAAACTGGAGCTTTCTGTTTCCGAATGATGTCATTTGTGTGCCAAAAGATGCAGTTGCACTGGGAAGATGAATTATTTAGAGTCCCATTTAACTGTTTGCATGGGCTAAGGAGGAGGCCTAAAAATAGCCTTCTAACCTGTAGGCAACTGCAGCTGTTCTGTATAATGAACGCCTTTCCCAACTCTTAGGCTGGGAAGATTTTGGGGGGGGGGGGGCAGGGGAAGGAGAGCTTGCATTTCATAACCAATCCAAAAAAAATATTTGTTAGCTCAAATGTTATTTTTGAAAGCTGATAAAACTGCTAAAGTGGGTTTCACTTTTTAAAAAAAGAATATGATGTAAAGGCTAAAAGTGCGAGTTCTGCAGCAGAGGTTCAAAACTCATTTCAGCTATGGAACTTGATGCACCCTGAAAGGGGGGGGGGGGAAGGTTCCCTTCCCCCTCAGTGTATAACCAGGACTTTCAACCAGGACTTCTTTTGTAACAGGAACTCCTTTGCATATTAGGCCACACAGCCCTGATGTAGCCAATCCTCCTGGAGCCCTGATGTAGCCAATCCTCCTGCAAGAAGAGGGGTGTGGCCTAATATGCAAACGAGTTCCTGCCTACAAAAAAGGCCTTTCTTTCAACATGGGGAAGCCAGCCTCTAGATTGGACATGGTGATGCCTTGGAATTATAGCTGAACTTCAGACTACAGAGTGTCAAGCATGCGGTTTCAGTGACGAGTCGAGTTTGATACAAAACTACCTTTATTGATAGACCGATACTTTCAGTGAAACAGATTCTTGAGAGTGATGCTACAGATACATTGATACAATACTTTTAAGGCTAACTTCAAAAGGATTCCAAAAGGTGGGGCAAGGGATGCGCTCTCACACTATCATAAACGTCTACTCGTCCTTGCTTTCCCCTGATGTGTCGTACTCCCTAACAGGAATGTTTGGGAAGGTGCTGATTACTTATTCTCAAGTTAGTTTCGTTTCTCTCTACTTCTACTTCGCAAGCAATAAAGCAAGAAGGGGGAAGGGAAAGAATAACAGAGTTAACAGACCTTGGTCCTCCATGATATTTCACAGACCAGTTTCATAGAGGACCCGAAAACAATCAATTACCAAAGGAATTTTACCATGCTTGACACAGAGGTCACTTCCCCTGGAGAAAATTGATAATTTGGGAAGTGAACTATGTGGCATTGTACCCCACTCCAATTGTACTCCATCTCCAAATCTCCAGGAGATTCTCTGACTGGATCTGGCAACTCTACCCTCTCATTCCCTGCTGATTCCCTGTTAACCCTATTTCAACTGGACTGTAAACTGTGCAATTTATATTTTGGGTCAAGCTTCAATTTGTGAAAACATTTTAAAAATGGAAAGTCTTGGTCATTACTTGGTCATTAGTAAGGATATGCAAAAGGAGTAATGGGAAATGCTAATTTTCCTTCCTTCCTTCTCTCAAACATCTGACGTTCATGTCTTGCAGCTCTCAAACATCTGCTGTTTATTTGGTGTGGCTCTTACATTAAGCACATTTGCCACCCCTGTTCTAGATGGATGGATGTAGAAGTGCTTGGAACACTCCCAAGTATCTTATGTTTGTATATTTATCCATGATTTAGTCTATTTTGTAGTGTTTTTAGCCTGCTGTTCTTTGACTCAAGGCAGTTCCCAAGCACAGCCAAGGCACCAAGGAAGCAACAAGCCTTAGGAATGATTGAGATGGAAAATGAGGGAGAACTCATAGAATCATAAAGCTTGAAGGGACCCCCAGGGTCATGTAGTCCAACCCCCTGCACAATGCAGGAAACTCAGAAGCACTTCCCTCTAAATTCACAGGATCCTCATTGCTGTCAGATGACCTTCTAGCCTCTGTTTAAAAACCTCCAAGGAAGGAGAGCCCACCACCTCCCGAGGAAGCCTCTTCCACTGAGGAACCGCTCTAACGGTCAGGAAGTTCTTCCTAATGTTGAGCTGGAAACTCTCTTTATTTAATTTCAACCTGCTGGTTCTGGTCCTACCTTCCAGGGCCAAAGAACACAATTCCACACCATCCTCTAGATGACAGCCCTTCAAGTATCTGAAGATGGTGATCATATCACCCCTCAGCCGCCTCCTCTCCAGGCTAAACTTCCCCAGCTCCTTCAACCTTTCCTCATAGGACTTTGTCTCCAGACCCCTCACCATCTTCATCGCCCTCCTCTGGACCCGTCCCAGCTTGTCTATATCCTTCTTAAAATGTGGTGCCCAAAACTGAACACAATACTCCAGGTGAGGTCTTACCAGAGCAGAGTAAAGCAATACCATCACGTCATGTGATCTGGACACTATACTTCTGTTGATACAGCCCAAAACTGCATTTGCCTTTTTAGACACCACATCACACTGTTGACTCATGTTCAGCATATGGTCCACTGAGACCCCCAGATCCTTTTCGCACATACTACTGCTAAGACAAGTCTCCCCCATCCTATAACCATGCATTGGATTTTTTCTACCTATGTTGTATCCTCCTGTTTAACCCCCCTCTCCTGCTACAGAATTGGGGCATAGATCGTGTCAGTTCAGTTTTTGGTTGATCGTTTCTCCATGTGTGTCTGTGGACTCCCTACAGTTTTTTTTTTAAAAAGATGTTATCTTGGGGTGAAGATTCAGCCTAGCTTTTTCTCATTTTCTCTAGGCAGGGAATCCACTCCCACCCCCCGCGGGTTTCTTAAGAACTGAGACTGATTTCCCACTATCCTTATGCCGCTCTCACGCTCTTCTTCTCAGCAGATTTCACACTGTCTGCTGCAGCTAGCTTCACCTTTTTTGTGCGGCAAACAGGAACTGGTTTTTAGAGGCTCTTGTTTGCTGTGCGAAAGAGGTGGAGCAAATTGCAGCCCCGGGGCAGACAGTGTGAAATCCAGCGGAAGCCCCACTGAGAAGAGGAGCGTGAGAGCGCCATAAGGCTAGCGGGAAATTGGTCTGAGTTTCTTTGCCACTATACTGCACTAGCAATTTCACACACCCTGGGTACTTCCAATCCACTTTCAATGCACTTTGCAACTGGATTTAACTGTGTGAAGCAGCAAATTCTACTTGCAAATGATTGCTAAAAAGCGTTGGATGTGGACTGGAAGTGCATTTATTCAGTGTGTGTAGAAGCACATGAAAGTTAGCTCTGAACCTTTCAGCAGCAAAATGATAGCTGTGAATCCCGACAAGAATTGACAATACAGACAATACAGGTGATTCTGAGGTTATCCTGTACTGCAGCTTGGACTTTTAGAGATGGTGGTGGTGGTGGAAGTAATCCCAAACAGCTCTACTTAGAAATAAGTTCCATTTAATTCAATGGGGCTTACTCCCAAGAAAGTGTTTTAGGACTACCTCTCTGGAGAGTTGAAATGCCTATAGTACTTTGCTTCAGATGTGTATTCAGAAGCACCCAGTCTCTGAATCCCAGTACTAAGCAGGGCCTTTTTTTGGTAACAGGAACTTTTTTGCATATTAGGCCACACCCCCTGATGTAGCCAGTGCTCTTGGAGCTTACAGGAGGCCCCGTACTAAAAGCCTTGTAAGCTCTTGAAGGATTGGCTACATCAGGGAGGTGTGGCCTAATATGCAAAGGAGTTCCTGCTACAAAAAACCCCCAAGCTAGCAGGCAACATCAGGTGAGGATCTCGGTTTCTATGCCCTGTTGCTGGACACTGTGTGATACAGGATGCTGGACTAGACTGACTATTGGACTGATCCAGCAGAGCTTTTCTTACATTCAGATGAAGGCTTCAGCCTCTCTGCCCTGTTGTTGGCCCTCCAGAGGAACTGATTGGCCACTGTGTGAGACTGGATGCTGGACTAGATGGGACCCTCACTGGTCAGATCCAGCAGGGCTCTTCTCACGTTTGAATGTTCGCATTTAGCTACTATCCACGCTTCTGAGGCATTGGGGCAAGGCAATTGGCATGCATTTTGTGGAGGTGGGGAGAGATGGAAGGCACTGGGCACTGGGTCCACGTGCAGCAGCTGGCATGGAGATTGGCAGCAATATCTCCTTTCTATGGTTGCTGGTAGGCCTGGAGGGAAAAAATATATATATCCTGTCTCTTTAACGGAAGCTTAATATGTAAAAATGGGTAGCTGAAGATTTTCATGGTGTGTGGTAAATAACCCGGTGAACATATATATGAAGCTGCCCTATACTGAATCAGACCCTGGGTCCATCAAAGTTAAATTAGCTACTGTTTTTAAATATTTATTGTATAATTTACTGTATTTGATGTTGTTAGCCGCCCTGAGCCTGCTTCAGTGGGGAGGGCGGGATATAAATAAAATGTTGATTGATTGATTGAAAGTCAGTATTGTCCATTCAGACTGGCAGCAGCTCTCCAGGATCTCAAGCTGAGGCTTTTCATGCCTATTTGCCTGGTCTGCTTTTTAATGGAGATGTTGAGGATTGAACCTGGGACCTTCTGCTTACCAAGCAGATCCTCTACCACTGAGCCAGTCTCCCTCCCTGGTAAATAACACCCTATGATTGCCACCTCTATTAAAGGGGCAGGAGATTCTTTTCCCTTCTCCAAGCTGTTGGGAACCATGTTGGATGTTCTGTTTTCTCTCTGGGTGGGCCAGAATGGCTTTGACCATGTCCAAGTTCTCTTGGCAAGCTGCTATGCAGCTGTAAAATGGCTTCCTTTGAGGCATTTCCTAAAGCATGTGTTTGAGCTTCTAGAAGCGCTGCTTCCGTTTGGACCGGATTTGGATAGCTAAAGTTAAACAAGAATCAGTGCTGGACTTGGGACAAGGAAGTTCTGGATTCAGAGGCTTACCTCACTATGAATTCAATAGCTGGTCTTAAAACGACGTCATTTTAACTGCTTTGCAGGGTTCTATAACTCTTTTATTCACACTTAAAGGAAGGGCACGATAGGAACTGGATCTGATTCCTCTGCAAGACATTACCATTAGAAGAACAGATCCATCCCAGAATAAATAAATTAGTGTCAGTGAATTAGAATTTGGCAATCAGGCAGGCTCGGCACTAGGGGTTCTAGTTAGGGTTGCCAAGTCCAACCCCAGAAATATCTGGGGACTTTGGGAGTGGAGCCAGGAGACTTTGGGGGTGGAGCCAGGAGACACTGGGGTGGAGCTAGGGGGAGGAGGGGAAACGGCGCCGGGGAGCGTGGCCAGCCGCCCCGTCTTGGAGCGGGCGACGCCACTGCGCCGCTGCCGCCTCTTCTCTGCTTGACGTGGCTGCTCCTCCGAGATGGGCTCAGCCTGAGCCCATCTCGGAGGAGCAGCCACGGTGAGCAGAGAAGAGGCGGGAGCGGCGCGGCGGCCTCGCCCGCTCCGCTCCGCCTCTGGGGTGGAATCGGAGGTGGGGGTGGAGGCGGGCCGGGGGTGTGGCGAGCCGCGAGTCCGGGTCCTAGAAGGGCCCGGATTCACGGTTCGCCATGCTCCTGGCCTGCCTCTGCCCTCCCCTGGTTTTGCCTGCGCTGCTGCCGCCTCTTGGCTGCTCCTCCGAGATGGGCTCAGCCTGGGCCCATCTCGGAGGAGCAGCTGCGGTGGGCGGGGAGGGGGCGGCGGCAGCCTCGCCCGCTCCGGGATGGGGCGGCTTGCCATGCTCCCCGGCGCCGTTTCCCCCCTCCCCCCGCTTCCGTTTTTTGGGGGAGTGGGGGAAGAGGGTGGAAATCCTGGGGTCCCCCGCCAGGGCGGGAGGGTTGGGAAGCTTAGTTCTAGTGCCCCAGACCAAAAGCCCTCCTATGGTCCTTTCACGCATGCGAACGAAGCAGAAGTGACATCATTGGGCTCCGCACGCTGTGCGTGAATGCTCAGCCCACCCCTCTCCAGCTTCAAGGGATGTGGGAAGGAAGAGGCTGCGACCTTCTTTCTTGTGAAGAAAGAAGGAGTCAGCCTCTTTACGCATCCCTCTGAAGCCGGAGAGAACCAGGCAAGGGGCGGGCATGGGCCACACATTCTTTCTTGGAGAACGGGTGGCTCGGCATGCCCTGCCCCTTGCCTGGTCCTCTCCGGCTTCAGGGGGATGTGGAAAGAGGCTGTCTCCTTCTTTCTTGCCTCTTCCTGGCTCCCTCTGAAGCCGCAGAGGGCTGGGCAAGGAAGATTTGTGTTGGCGTGAGTGGGGATGGGGTGCCGGCCCCCTGCACCTGCAGCAAGGTGGCACCCTAGGCGGCCACCTACTTTGCCGACTCCCATGTGCTGGCCCTGCAAACAGGGAATTTTACTGTTTCCTTTTTCCTTTCCCTGAAAGCCCCTACAGTCTCTCTTGTTTCCGTGTTAACTTCTCTCCTTCCCCCCCACCAGCCAACCTACTTTTTCTCCCCCCCTCTCAACATCCTCCCTTTTCTTCCTCTGGCAAAATGGTATAGATGACCAGTCAGCCAAAAGAAAATACCATAGATGGTTTGGTGAAGGCTCAAACATCTTACTAGGCTACACAGACCCAAGAATACTTTCCTGGTTAAATTCCATGGAATAAAATGGCACTCATTGCCAAGTAGACCAGTTTGGGATTGTTGGGATTGCTGCTAGAGTCATTCATTCATTCATTCATTCATTCATTCATTCATTCATTCATTCATCCATCCATCCATCCATCCATCCATCCATCCATCCATCCATCCATCCATCCATCCATTAATTCTCTAGGCTTATATTCCACCGTTTCCCGTAAATGGGTTCACGGCAGATCACAACATAATTTAAGTAACAATAAAAACCCACACATCAAGACTAAAAAACAATGCAATAAAATTAACAAATCAGAAGCAATAAAATGCATCATAGGCGGGAAGGGCACATTTTACAGAATGAACAACTATTGGCCCAAGAATAAGATGATAGTAATAATAAATAAGACAGCACAGTAGTACAGCATGATATCACAACAAGGGAAGCCAAGTAATGGGCACCTGCTGCCTCCCAGCTCCCTTTTAACTCCCAGCCCCCTTTTCAGCTGAGAATACTTTCTGTTGTCTCCATCATTTATACATCTGAGATGGCATCTCAACGTGCGCTACATGCACCCTCCCGCTTCACTCTGTTTATATGTTCCTGTCGTTGAGCAATTAAAATAATTACTACTTTACAAAACAACAGGTAAGCATCCTGCATAAAGACAGTCCGTGCTTTTGAAAGTGCCTGCCGTGCATCTATGAGGCACCAATTAAAACATCGTCCTAGGCTTTATTAAATGTTCATTTTTATGGGTGGCAGATGGTTGCAGGATTACTTGGTTAATGCACCGGGGCAATGTAGGAAGAAGAGAGGAAACTTATGCCATTGTTAAGGATGGAGTTCAGTTTCTCTAGGAAACTGTGAACACTCATTGGGCCCACAGCTGTGAAGAAACCTAAATCATCACTGATTTTGCATCTGCCATTTTGTTTGTTCCCCAGTGGGGACAGCATGGGTTGTAGAGCTGCCAGGATAGGGTAGAAAAGGGCAACTAGAATGATTAAAGGGTTGGAACACTTTCCCTATGAAGAAAGGTTAAAACGCTTGGGGCTCTTTAGCTTGGAGAAACGTCAACTGCGGGGTGACATGATAGAAGTTTAAAAGATTTGGATCCTGTGGTTTGGATCCTGTTACCATTAGGTGGATCTGTAACTGGTTGACAGATCGCACCCAAAGAGTGCTTGTGAATGATTCCTCATCCTCTTGGAGAGGAGTGACAAGTGGAGTACCTCAAGGATCTGTCCTGGGACCTGTTTCGTTCAACATCTTTATCAATGATTTGGATGAAGGAATAGAGGGAATGCTTATTAAATTTACAGATGATACTAAATTGGGAGGGGTTGCAAACACAGAAGACGACAGAAACAGGATACAGGATGACCTTGACAGGCTGGAAAACTGGGCTAAAACCAATACAATGAATTTTAACAGGGATAAATGTAAAGTTCTGCATTTAGGTAGGAAAAACCCAGTGCATGGTTATAGGATGGGGGAGACTTGTCTTAGCAGTAGTATGTGCGGAAAGGATCTAGGGGTCTTAGTGGATCATACGCTGAACATGAGTCAACAGTGTGATGTGGTGTCTAAAAAGGCACATGCAATTTTGGGCTGTATCAACAGAAGTATAGTGTCCAGATCGCGTGATGTGATGGTACCGCTTTATTCTGCTCTGGTAAGACCTCACCTGGAGTATTGTGTTCAGTTTTGGGCACCACATTTTTAGAAGGATATAGACAAGCTGGAACGGGTCCAGAGGAGGATGACGAAGATGGTGAGGGGTCTGGAGACCAAGTCCTATGAGGAAAGGTTGAAGGAGCTGGGGATGTTTAGCCTGGAGAGGAGGCGGCTGAGAGGTGATATGATCACCATCTTCAAGTACTTGAACGGTTGTCATATAGAGGATGGTGTGGAATTGGTTTCTGTGGCCCCGGAAGGTAGGACCAGAACCAATGGGTTGAAATTAAATCAAAAGAATTTCTGGCTCAACATTAGGAAGAATTTCCTGACTGTTAGAGCGGTTCCTCAATGGAACAGGCTTCCTCAGGAGGTAGTGGGTTCTCATTCCTTGGAGGTTTTTAAACAGAGTCTAGATGGCCATCTGATAGCAATGAAGATCCTGTGAATTTAGGGGGAGGTATTTGTGAGTTTCCTGCATTGTGCAGGGGGTTGGACTAGATGACCCTAGAGGTCCCTTCCAACTCTGTGATTCTAAGATTATGCGGGGGATAAAGAAGGTAGAGAAAGAAGTATTTTTCTTACCTCCTCACAATACCGGAACTCGTGGTCACTCGCTGAAATTGCTGACCAGTTGGGTTAGAACTGATAAAAGGAAGTACTTCTTCTCCCAAAGGGTGATTAACATGTGGAATTCACTGCCACAGGAGGTGTTGGTGGCTGCCAGCATAGATAGCTTCAAGAGGGGATTGGATAAACATACAGAGCTAAGGTCCATCAGTGGCTATTAGCCACAGTTTATTGTTGGAAGTCTCTGTATGAGGCAAGTGATGTTCTATATTCTTGGTTCTTGGGGGGGGGGCAACAGAGTGAGGACTTCTGGTGTCCTGGCCCCACTGATGGACCTCCTGATGGCACCTGGGTTTTTTGCTAGTGTGTGACACAGAATGTTAGACTGGATGGGCCATTGGCCTGCTCCAACATGGCTTCTCTTATGTTCTTATGTGACTCAGAGTGTTGGACTGGATGGGCCATTGGCCTGATCCAACAGGGCTTCTCTTATGTTCTTATGTGACACAGAGTGTTGGACTGGATGGGCCATTGGCCTGATCCAACAGGGCTTCTCTTATGTTCTTATGTGACACAGAGTGTTGGACTGGATGGGCCACTGGCCTGATCCAACATGGCTTCTCTTATGTTCTTATGTGACACAGAGTGTTGGACTGGATGGGCCACTGGCCTGATCCAACATGGCTTCTCTTATGTTCTTATGTGACACAGTGTGTTGGCCTGGATGGGCCACTGGCCTGATCCAACATGGCTTCTCTTATGTTCTGAAAAGAGAGTGGGGCCACCCACTGGCTAGGGGAGGTCCAAATGGTTACTGAACTTCCTGATGCTGCAGTGGAAAAACCCTTTCACTGGAATGAAGAAAGCTGATGAGCTCTGCCTTACAATGCCTCCTCTTCCCAAAAAGTTAATTGAGCACCAAGGGAAGTACTGGTGGGTGCCATGGTGCCCTTGAGTGCCACTTTGGGGGACCCTGATTTAGTTTTCTGTGTTTGGAAATTAGAGACCATAGAACCTTGGTCTTTTTGCAGATGGACTCTGTTTTTATGTTCACAGTCCCTTTTTCAAACTAACCCTTTGGGAAATTGTACTTGATTCAAAGACAGCATTTGCTGAATACCAGTGGGTTGATTTTGGTGGGATGTGTCTCTCGTAAATGTGGAATGCCAAGTGTCTGATTCATCCTATCCATATTTATCAGAGTCTGTGCATAACTGCAAAAGAAACAGTGACTTTTCATCCTTACCACAAATGATTATTCAGGGGGCAGGAGGTTCTGTTCTAAACTGCAATTCACTTAATGTCGTAGGGCAGAAACCCTTTTAGCAGCAGAGTAGGGGACGCTGAACATGTTTTATTTTAGTCTACACGCAAGCCATTAGAATTTTGAGATGGAGCAAGAAGACCGATATTTATTTATTTATGTTTTCAGTTTCTAGCCTGCACAGCAGGGCTCATGCATTCTAAAAGGGTGTACATAGTTTGAACACACAGAGACTGTGCTTCTATTTCACGTAGAAAGTTGGTTCAACTATGTAAAAAAAAAATCCATGTTTTAATTATGCTTCCCTTGTGAAACTGAGATTTAGCTTTGGGTGATCCTGGCTTTTCTAATAAATGTTGATTTTGACACTTTCCCCTGTAGGTTTGGTGGGTGGTACTGAGGAACAAACCAGATTAAGTAATGATGTCTGCATTCATAATCGCACAAAGCCATAGTTTAGGCAAATTAATAATATGGCAATTGGTGTAGTATAGCCAGGAGATCCTAAAACTGTCTGGCAGCCAGAAATTCTAGCTCTTTTAGTGTTATGCTCCACTAGGTGGCGAGCTAGACTTGTTTTAAAGCAAGAGATGTTTCAGAAGTACATTAGAAAAACTGTACACTAGAATCATAGAGTTGGAAGGGACCTCTAGGGTCATCTAGTCCAACCCCCTGCACAATGCAGGGAACTCACAAAGTGAGTTTGCCGTTGCCTGCCTCTGTGTCACGCAGCTGATTTTCCTTAGAGGTTTTTTATCTAAATACTAGCCAAGGTCAACCCTACTTATCTTCTGGGATCTGATGATACTGGGCTAGCCTTGGCTATCCAGATCAGGGCTATAGTTAAGATCAGGGCTTTTTTGTAGCAGGAACTCATTTGCATATTAGGCCACACACCCCTGATGTAGCCAATCCTCCAAGAACTTACAGGGCTCTTAGTACAGGGCCTACTGTAAGCTCCAGGAGGATTGGCTACATCAGGGATGTGTGGCCTGATACGTAAAGGAGTTAAGATTAACTGTAGTTAAACAAACTAGCCTCAAACTATGGTTCAGAGTTCTGGTTTGATGGACCCTGGGCTAACCATAGTTAGTGGATTCACATTTAGGGCTATTAGTTTAATTAAATTATGGTTTCCACGGAGCCTGAACCATACGTTCAAATATTTTACCATGTTAAATGCGTGTTTAATTCAACCCTAAGTGTGATAGTATGGAACTGTGTGCGTTTAGAAGAGTTGAAAGAGGCTTTCAGCCATATGGAAGCTTTAATTTTGGAGTTGCCACTTGTTTGACTCTCTCAAAAAAGTTGGTATAAAATGTTTAGAAAAGGTAAATGAGGGTGTTTTTAAACTCTGTAACTAGAATTGTTGACCTCTGTGTGGGGCATCAAAATCACTGGGAACTACTTTCAACCAGAAGTCTGGAGCAATACAATAAAATCGATGTTCAGTATCAATAACAATTACAGAATAAATGAAAACACTTGGAATTACAATGTCCTGGGACCTGTTCTGTTCAAAATCTTTATAAATTATTTGGATGAAAGAATAGAAGCAATGCTTATTAAATTTGCAGATGATACGAAATCGGGAGGGGTTGCAAATATAGTAGAAGACAAACAGGATACAGGATAATCTTGACAGGCTAGAAAACTGGCTAAAATGAATAAAATGAATTTTAACAGTGACAGATGTGAAGTTCTGTATTTAGGTAGGAAAAATCCAATGCATGGTTTTAGGATGCGGAAGACTTGTCTTGAAAAAAAAAATCTAGGGGTCTTAGTTGACTGTACACTGGACATGGGTTAGCAGTGTGGTGGCTAAAGAGGAAAATTCAATTTTGGGCTGTATCAACAGAAGTCTAGTGTCCAGATCATGTGATGTGATGGTATCGCTTTACTCTGCTCTGGTAAGACCTCACCTGGAGTATTGTGTTCAGTTTTGGGCACCACATTTTAAGAAGGATATAGACAAGCTGGAACGGGTCCAGAAGAGGGCGATGAAGATGGTGAGGGGTCTGGAGACCAAGTCCTATGAGGAAAGGTTGAAGGAGCTGGGAATGTTTAGCATGAAGAGGAGGCGGCTGAGAGGTGATATGATCACCATCTTCAAGTACTTGGAGGGCTGTCATCTAGAGGATGGTACAGAATTATTTTCCATGGCCCCAGAAGGTAGGACCAGAGTCAACGGGTTGAAATTGAATCAAAAGAGTTTTCAGCTAAACATCAGGAAGAACTTCCTGACAGTTAGAGCTGTTCACCAGTGGAACAGGCTTTCTCGGGATGTGGTGGGCTCTCCTTCCATGGATGTGTTAATGACTTGGTTCTTGCACCTTTACCTTTTTATATGGCCATCTGACAACAACGCTGATTGTGTGAATTAGGCAGATCATGAGAAGTAGGAGGGCAGGAAGGGTTACATCCATGCTTAGTTCTTGTGGCCATTTCTTACATGCCCAGGTCTGTCAACAGTTTTCCTCCTGGAGATGTTTGCCGTTTTTTGGGCATGGAGCAGGGGTATCTGGGGATGTATGTGTATGGGGAGTTATTTGCAAAGTTCCCACATTGTGCAGGGAGTTGGACTAGATGACCACCTGACAGCAATGAAGATCCTGTGAATTTAGGGGGAGGGGTTTGTGAGTTTCCTGTATTGTGCAGGGGGTTGGACTAGATGGCCCTGGAGTCCCTTTCAGCTCTAGGTTTCTATGAAATTGGACCCTCCTTTCTTGGAGGTTTTTATACAGAGGCTAGATGGCCATCTGACAGCAATGAAGATCCTGTGGATTCAGGGCGAGGAATTTGTGAGTTTCCTGCAGTGTGCAGGGGGTTGGACTAGATGACCCTGGAGGTCCCTTCCAACTCTATGATTCTATGACCCTGGAGGTCCCTTCCACTTATGGTTCTACAGCTGATCTCCATATGCCAGAGATCAGACCACCTGGTGAAAATGACTGCTTTCAAGGTTGAACTCAATAGCATCACACCCTGCCATCCCTAGACTCTACCCTCTAGAGCCAGTTTGGTGTAGTGGTTAAGTGTGCAGAGTCTTATCTGGGAGAACCGGGTTTGATTCCCGACTCCTCCACTTGAACCTGCTGGCTTGGCCTTGGGTCAGCCATAGCTCTCTTATCTGGGAGAACCGGCTTTGATTCCCCACTCCTCCACTTGCACCTGCTAGCATGGCCTTGGGTCAGCCATAGCTCTGGCAGAGGTTGTCCTTGAAAGGGCAGCTGCTGTGAGAGCCCTCTCCAGCCCCACCCACCTCACAGGGTGTCTGTTGTGGGGGAGGAAGGGAAAGGAGATTGTGAGCCTCTCTGAGACTCTTCGGAGCGGAGGGCGGGATATAAATCCAATATCATCATCTTCTTCTCTCCAGTCTCCTCTCCCAAATCTGCAGGATTTTCCAATCTGGAGTTGGCAACCATACATATAACCCTGGGGCTTTTTTTGTAGCAGGAACTTTTTTGCACATATTAGGCTATATAAGGCTACACCCCCGTGATGTAGGCAATCCTCGGGACACTTGGCAGGAAAGAGGCAGGGCAGCTCAGAAAGGTGGTGGCAAAGAACTGAGAAAACTAAGGTTGGTGAATTGATTGGCAGAAATTAGGACTGTGGCAAAAACCTCAGGCGATTTGAACCTATGGAAGAAGGAGATCTGCATGAATGGCAGCTTCTAATAAAGAAGCAGCAACAGGAGCTGCATTCGTGTATGTGGAATCTCACCCAGTGGATCTTAACAAAGCACGTAGTTCTCTAGCTGCAGCATCCTGATGTTCCTCTGTGCTGTCCATGCTGGAAGGACCCTGAACTTGGGCCAGGCAGCAGCGTAGACGTTGGCCTTGTAGCAGTGTCCCCTAGGCTGCGCGGGGACGGCAGTGGCGAGGAGTGACTCACCAGCCAGCTAAGTGCTAGTAAAATGCCCCTCTTTAATTGGCTTCTTCCTCTCTCCCTCCGGTGACTCAGCTAAGACCAGCGCCTGCAGACAGAGAGGAGTTCCTTGCATTAATCACACACCCGCTGCCTCTGAAAGAGGCGCTCCTTGACAACCCAGCAGATCTCTGGAAGACTGTCAGCTCTGCTCCTTTTGCTCAAGACTCACATTCACATACTCTGCAGTTCAGAAATCTTTGATGGAAGGGATATGTGACTGATGTTCGCATTAATTGCCAGTTGGTTTTAGGTCATTTTTGCCCTTTTGTGTATTTATGTGCTCAGGTCTGCATGTGTACCTCTTGCATGGCTGTCAGATTGCTTCTGACTTATGGTGACCCTATGCAGGCCTCAGATTCAGCAGCAGTGCAGTTCCTGAACCTTTCTGACAATTCCCCCTCTTCCTCCACACCTACCTTGTCCATTGAATAGGAGGTGCAGCTGCATCACAATCCCTGGATGAGGAGAGCGGGCAGCCAGCCAGCCCCCAGGGGCTTTGCCACACCCCCAGCAGCCCTCATTAACCCCTGGAGACGCCTGCACCACCCTTTCTCCACTTCTTATGTGATTTTGGGTGGTGGGTGGCTTGGTGGCCTTTTGACTGTGGAGGCAGCCCAGGAGAGCCCCAGACAAGTGAGGCCTGCTTGGGCTTGGTGGATCTCTAGCTAGCCCAAGGAGACCTCACTCGCCTGAGGCTCTCCCTTCTTGCAGTGGGTTGCGTTTGGCTGGGGTGGGGGGGGGGGCAGCATACGCTAATGAGTTATGCTAATGATCTTCACCACCTGTTTTTCTACAAAACAACCCCTGACCCTATGAATGGATGACCTCCAAAACGTCCTCTTGTTCACAGCCTTGCAAATGGAGGGGGGCCTTTGTGGCTTCCTTTATGGAGTCCAGCCATCCTGTGTGGAGTCTTTTTCAGTTGCCTTGACCTTTTCTAGCACGATCGTCTTTTCCATTCACTCTTTTCTTCTCACGATGACACCAAAGTAAAATGACCTTGGTCATTATTGCTGCTAGGGAGAATTCTGCCTTGACTTGATATGGTGGTAGTGCAAAGTGCCCGCAACTGACTTACAGTGACCTCATCTGGCAGGAGTGTCAAGCATACAACCTGTGGGACAGAACTGGCCTGTCCAGGGCTCTTATCCATCCCATGAGCAACTAGTCATTATCTTGACTACCAGATGACTGAGGTTGTGCATTCTGATCCTGTATACCAGGGGTGACCCACTTGCTTAACATAAGAGCCACGGAGAATAAATGTCAGACGTTTGAGAGCCGCAAGACATGAACGTCAGATGTAGGTAGGTAGGTAGGAAGGAAGGAAGGAAGGAAGGAAGGAAGGAAGGAAGGAAGGAAGGAAGGAAGGAAGGAAGGCAAATGGATGGGGGGGAGGGAGAGGTGAAAAGAAAGCAACTTTAACTTTAGGTGGATTCTCCAAGCTGCCAGTGGGCTTGGCTTGGAGAAGTTATTTAAAAAGACAAATGGCTCCCCCCAGCTGACCTATGGGGCAGTGGGGGTTTCGAGAGCCACATAATATGTGTGAAAGAGCCACGTGTGGCTCCCGAGCCACAGTTTGGCCACCCCTGCTGTATATTGTCCCCATTCTAATGAGTGTCTGTGGGAGGGTGAGCATTAGGGAGATACTTTAAGGAAATACCGAAAGAGTATTAATATTTTAAGCATGTTTGTGTTTTGAGTTGGATACCATTTACTAGATTTGCCTGTGTTCTTTATGAAGTTTGTATCTCCTGTGTGCATTACATTTAATGGCACACACAGCCTGGCCCAACAAAGTGACGTTAATGTCAGATCTGGTCCTTGTAACAAATTAGTTTGCCACCTTTGTTAGGGTTTCAGGTCAGGAGATGAAAAGTGTTTTGCAGCTGCCCCGTCTTCCTTGGTGGTCTCCCATCCAAGTACTGGCCCTGCTCGGCTTCAGAGATCTGTCGAGATCAGGCTAGCCTGGGCCATCCGGGTCAGAGATTATTTGATCTATGTTGTGCATGCAGACTTAAATGAAGACTCTTGTGTGTGTGTTCCTGCTGGGCTCATTAGAGCCTGTAGGACTGAACTTGGGGACTCAGGAGCAATGGACAGCAGGATACAAATACTTGTTGCCCTGATCCAATCACGAGCCCCTGGCCTGTTTGAATGACCCAGTAATGTGCTTGCGTAGGAACCCTGAGTTGTATATAGTTGGCCCCATTGGCCCAGTTCTCCCAAACCTATATCTGGGGAGACTGAGGTTCTGGGCCTCAGTTTCAGCAAGGGAAGTCTTGCCTACTGTACCTGTCTATTATCATGTGATAAACCTTCTTGGATAAAACGTACAGAGGTGATTATTGATGAAGACTGCAGAATTTGACAGGAAGATCCTTCTTTGGGTATTCACTAAAGAATGGGTGGTCCTTCCAGTTGGCAGAGGAGCCTGATTTCCCCCCTCACCTAGGGTTGCCAAACTCCAGGTGGTGGTTGGAGATCTTCATCTTCAAGTACTTGAAGGGCTGTCATATAGAGGATAGTGTGGAATTGTTTTCTGTGGCCCCAGAAGGTAGGACCAAAACCATTGCATTGAAATTAAATCAAAAGAGTTTCTGGCTCAACATTAGGAAGAACTTCCTGACCATTAGAGTGGTTCCTCAGTGGATCAGGCTTCCTCGGGAGGTGGTGGGCTCCCCTTCCTTGGAGGTTTTTAAACAGAGGCTGGGTGGCCATCTGACAGCAATGATGATCCTGTGAATTTAGGGGGAGGTGTTTGTGAGATTCCTGCATTGTGCCGGGGGTTGGACCAGATGACCCTGGAGGTCCCTTCCAAATATATGATTCTGTGATCTCTTGGGATTACAGCTGATCTCCAGGTGACAGAGATCAATCGTCCTGGAGAAAATGACCACTTTGGAAGGTGGGCTTTCTGGTATTAAACCCCGCTGATGTCTCTCCCCTCTCCAAACCCCACCCTTCTCTGTCTTGATCCCCCAAATCTTCAGAGTTCCCAGCCCCGAGCTGGCAATCCTACTTCACCACGTGTTGTGATGATCACTCTGTTTTTATCGGGTGGCTTGTAGCTATTGCTGTTCTAACAGCTCCCTTTTCTCTACTTTACAGGAGGTCCAAAAGATAACTGCCCCTCCAGAGACCCAAGCTGATGGGGACTTGAAACCCACAGACGAGAAAGAAGAAACTGTGCCAGCAGTTGAAGTGGGGTGGATGACTTCTGTTAAAGACTGGGCAGGGGTCATGATTTCGGCCCAGACCTTAACTGGCAGAGTCCTTGTGAGTTTTCTCATCTTTGATTAAAAACAGTTTCACTTTTCCTTAAGGGTGGATTCAGATGGCCATCTAATCCCCTTGTTGTTAGGGTGGGTGAGCTCCATACTGATAGCCCTTTCTCCCTTTTGGGGTGTACAGCACAAAAATGGCTTCATGGGGCCAGCTGATACATCATGGATTTTTCAGACAACCAGATTACACCGGGTGTTTATAATCACTGGGTGAAAATGGTGGCCATGTGAACTTATCCTGAGTCTATATTCCTACAAATACTCGTTTGGAAGTAAGTTCTATTGCAGGAGTCCCTAACCTTTTTGTGGGCACCTTTGGAATTTTGGCAGTGTATGGTGGGCGCAGCCACAAAATGGCCACCACAGGAGGCAAAGCTGGCCACAACATGGCTGCCACAGCTAACTTTCAGTCACATGTAGATAGATCCAAGTGGGCAGCGGTGTTGGTCTTAAAGGTGCTACTTGTCTCCCACTTTTTTCAGTCACATGGCTAAGATCGTCATGTTGTGGTGGCAGCTACTGCCAAAATAACATTTTTTAAAGTCACCACAACCAATCAAATCTCCAGTAGCCAATCAGAGGCCTTGGTGGACAAAGGCCCCATCTTGGCCTACCCAGTTTCCAAAAGCTCTCAGCAGGCACCAGGAAAGGTGTTACCATGGCACCCACAGCGCACAATGTTGGGGACCCCTGCTCTAATGAAATATATAGGACTTACCTTCCAAGTTAATGTGGGTCAGGGTCAGGATCCCAGGTAATACAACGCTACTGAATATTTACATGCCTTCTTTGAGAAAATCATTCCCACTGACTGAACTTTGGTTTTCTTTGGTGGGCATTAGCAGGGCAGATTCTTTTCCATTGCGGAGAAATGTGTTGATTCTGAGCACCTGAGGTGAATGTCTGATTCCAAGGGGGATATAATACCCAGAAAAGGCTGTTGTTTTTATAGCAATAATTTTATACCCACCTGTAGGCACCACAACTTTTATTCCTTATTTTGCTGTTATGTCTGACTTATCGATTATATTGTGAATGTAAAATTGTGATTGTTTTCGTAATGGACAGGGTTGGCATTGCAAAAGACTATAATGAACTCTCTCCGTTGAAAGAGAATTAGAATATTGATTGCTTTGAATTCTGAAGTATTCTTTGCTCTATGTAACACCAACAGACAGTAGCTCAGAGGAAATACTCAGTGGTGCAATTCTCTTTGGATGTTAAACAATGAATTGGAAAGTTGTTTTTTAATTGAAACAAATGAGAAATATGGAAAGGCTTGATGCTGTTCAGTTTGAGATGTGGAACCAGATTCAAAACCTTCTGCTCTCCAGGAGAAAGATTGCTCTTGATTTGCCTTGGTCTTGGTTGTGGGGCCTGTTGAGGCCATGCATCTGGGGGGAAGGGGAAGGAGTTGGCCAGTTCTGCTTAATTACCTGGATTTGATTGAGATTTAGAGGTTTATATTGGTGAGTTTGAATCAAGTTTTTGTAGTATGGGTTTCGCCAAGTTTTATCTCTCTTCCCCTCCCCCCAAATCATAGTGGTTTCCTAGTTTGTTAATGCTGTGGCACCATTTGCAACATGCAGTGTGTGTAGGACAGCATATAAGATAAGGAATCTCTTTGGACCTATGTCAGAATAAATGTGGTTGCTAAGCAGATGCTATGCAGGTACACACACACACACGCAGAATTAATTTTGTCCAAGTAGCACATTGCCAGCATGCAACTGGATAGAAGGAATGAGGGTTAATGTTGCAATAAGGAGAGTTTCAAAAGCAGACAAACCAGTAAGGGATCTTGGAATCTTTTATCACATATTAGAAATGACATTGATCAAAGAATTTTTGTTTAAAAAAGATTAAAGGATAATGCATCTACCTGGACCGGTTTTGATTTGTTTCCCTTTCTTGGAAGAATTTAATGCCGCTAAAATGTATGTTCTGCCCTCTTAATCTCCTTCACCCCCCTGAATTTATCACTTTATTTCAGTGGACAGCATACTGGCTACAATCCTACACACATTTAACTAGGAAGTAAATTCTGTTTATTTCTGTGGAACTTGTGCCCTAAGATTCACAGAACCAAGCTACATGTCAGATAGCACTTGGCCTTAGTAACTTGAGAATTATCTTTCAATTCAGACAATCTTTTGGGTGCCTTTGCCTAATAGAAAAAGGTACAAACTCTCGTATCTGCATTTTGTTATGATGAATGGAAATTCAAAAGGCTCCCCCCACCCTTCTAGTGTTCCTGAGAGTCTCTTGTTCCTCGGGAGCAATATTTTAGGGAGTTCACTTTATTGAAAAAGGAGAGCAGGGGAATTTTCTTCCTTTTTGGGGGCTCCACTGACAATACTTTGGATCCAACCCAATATTTTAGTCAACTGAAGGTTCTTGAGCCAGTAGATTGCTCCTAGCTAAAACCATACCCCGTGTTTTACTTTCCAGATTCATTGCAAGTCGCAAAATGGGGAGCAATCAAAACAAAAATGAACGCCCCCCCCAAAAAAGGAAGTTTCAGTTAACTCTTTACGTGTGTGTGTGTATAAAGTGCGTAGGCTTTCCAAGGCAAGAGACTAACAGAAGTGGTTTGTTTGTTTGTTTGTTTGTTTATTTATATATATTTAGACTTATATCCTGCCCTTCTCACCGAAGTGTCTCAGGGCGGCTTGCCATTGCCTGCCTCTTGAACATCAAACTGCCTCCATACCTTCTATTTTGACACTTGTTTGCTGATGCATTCCAGCTATGGTTGCCAACCCCCGGGTGGTGGCTGGAGATCTCCTGGGCCTACAACTGATCTGCAGTGCAGATCAGTTCCCCTGGAGAAAATGGCTGCTTTGGAGGGTGGACTCTATGGCCCCTCCCCCCCAAAAATCTCACCCTCTCCAGACTCCACCCCTAAAATCTCCAGAAATCTCCCAACCTGGAGCTGGCAAATCTAACTCCACCTTCAGTTAGTCTTTCCTAACCTATCCAGTGTTTCTGTAGGAATTCTTGCCATTGACTTCGTGTGTTGTGGATGTCTCATGGGCGGCGGGGAGCACACTGGAAACAGAGAGCATAGTTCTTGAAACACCCTTGAAAGATATTTAGCTTCTGGTTCTTAGTGATTTAGCAGAGTCTTTTATTGAAAGATCTGGCCATTTCTCTTTCTGCTCCCCCCCCCCCAGCTCCAGCCAATGGCAGAAAATTCTGTTTATTGAGTAAAAGATTATGGCTTTTTGTAGGTCAATTGCAGATCAAAATTAAATTGAGTAGAGTGACAGATGAAGAAATTACAGTACCTTTTTGTACAGGGAGCTGCAGTTTAAAATAAAAACCAATCCTCTGCCTCCACTATTAAATAATCTTTAGGAAGTAGTTTTCTGAGCACCTGACGGGGGTGGGTGAGGTGGAGGGGGGGAAAGTAGCCGCTGTTTCCTTTGGTTTTGTGTGCTCACACAAAGAAAGTCTTGCACAACTCCCTGCCTTTAGACCTATTTGCTAAACTCAGTAGAAAAGTTAGTCAGGTCTAGTGTAAACATCAGTGTGAAAGAGTATTTAGTTTGTGTTTGCTTCTCCTCCTCCAACTCATTCTTTTACATCCTTCAACAGTCAGACTTTTCCCTTTTTACACTTTGGCATGGATTGGGACAGAAGCCCCATGGTGCAGAGTGGTAAAGCTGCTGTACTGCAGTCGGAGCCCTCTGCTCATAACCTAAGTTCGATCCCGGTGGAAGCTGGGTTCAGGTAGCTGGCTCAAGGTCAACTCAGCCTTCCATCTTTCCGAGGTCGGTCAAATGAGTCCCCAGCTTGCTGGCGGGGGGGGGGGGAAGTGTAGATGACTGGGGAAGGCAATGGCAAACCACCCCCTAAAAAGTCTGCTGTGAAAACGTGAAAGCAACGTCACCCCAGAGTCAAAAATGACTGGTGCTTGCACAGGGGACTGCCTTGACCTTTTTACTTTATGGATTGGGTTGCCAGCTCTGGAGATTTGGGGGTGGAGCCTGGGGAGGACAGGGACCTCAGTGGGGTACGTTGCCATGGAATCTATCCTGCAACGCAGCCATTTTTTCCAGGGGACCTGGTCTCCAGAAGTCATTTGGAATTCCAAGGGGTCTCCAGGCCCTACCTGGAAGTTGGCAACCTGGCCTGGAGCATATTTAGTGGACTGCTGGGGTAGCCTCCTGTGATGAATAATTCGTGGCAGGACTGACAACTGTAGCATGGGAAATTTCAGGAGTTTTGGGGACAGAGGGCCTTTTTTGTAGCAGGAACTCATATTAGGCCACACACCCCTCATGTAGCCAATCTTCCAAGAGCTTCCAAGGCTCTTATTCCAGGGCCTTCTGTAAGCTCCAGGAGAATTGGCTATTTCATGTGGGTGCGGCCTAATATGCAAAGGAGCTCCTGCTACAAAAAAAGCCCTAGAGGACAGTACTTGGAGAGGGTGGAGTTTGGGGAAGGGAGGGAGTTCAATGAAGATGTTAATGCCATAGAGTTCTCATTCCAGTGCTGCCATTTTCTCCAGGGGAACTGATATTTGTAGTTCTCCACGCCTCCCCCCCCCCCCCCCCGCTTTAAGGTTACCAGGTCCCTTTGTCTTATTGCTGGGGAGATTTGGAGGGCATTTCAGGGAGTGGGCAGGGATGTCCCCGACATACTGATATCACCTGGAATGATATCCAGGTGGGGCCGGGGAGCCTCATCCCCCTCCAGTCCCTGTGGAGCAACTAGCCCCTCCCAACCACCAAGAACACAATGAAAAGGCGGTGGCAGCAAACATACCCTCCCTCCTTCCTGCCAAACACCGCTGCCACTGCGGCTCTTCTCACAGCCTAGGGTTGCCAAACTCCTGCTGGGGACGGAGGATCCCCTGCCCGGAAGAGCCCCAACCCTGCCCCTGAAGAGCCCCATCAGCACCCGGTGTGATGACATCACCTGGAAGTGATGTCATTGTGCTGGGGTGTCGCACCATAGAGTTTTACCACAAATCCTAGAGTGTTTCTGGTGTGAGCAGCGGCAGAGGGACTTGGCAATCCTACTAGTGGCACTGAGCTCCAACCTTGCCACTGACTGGCTAACATACAGGGGAGGCAAGGGACTGGCACCTTTTCCCTACAAGTCTGCCCTTTCCCCAGAGGCGCCCTTCAAGAGACCCAGAGGGTAACGAGGAGCTGCCCCTTGTGCTTCAGCCGCAGCAGTCCTTTTTGCTTCTTCCACCCCCATTAATTTTTCATGTTTTGATCCACACTGAAATGGGGAAGAGACTGGGACAGGGATGATTCTCTCCTACGATAGGCTCGATTTGGTGCAATGGAGCAGACACAGTAGCAGCAGCTGTCTTTCCCCTTTCCTCCTTTGTTAATTGAGGGTTGGCTGGAGACATGTGAGAAGAGCGTCTCCAGCATATGCAAGCAACCAGAGACATGGGAGGTTAAAAACCAATGGTTTGGATAGATATATCAATGGTGATTTCCTACAATTTGCAGGAAAATTGGCGGCCCAATTGTATTTATGACTTACTTGGAAATATGTCCATTGACATCAATGCAGTTCACTCCTAGGTCCATAAAGGAAAAGGAAAGGGAAAGGAAAGGTCCCCTGTGCAAGCACCAGTCGTTTCCGACTCTGGGGTGATGTTGCTTTCACAACGTTTTCACGGCAGAGTTTTTATAGGGTGGTTTGCCATTGCCTTCCCCAGTCATCTACGCTTCCCCACAGCAAGCTCTGGGTACTCATTTTACTGAAGGATGGAAGGCTGAGTCAACCTCAAGTCCTGACTCTTAGGGGGCAAGCTGGGCAGAGCGAGGCCACGGCCCAGAAAGATTGATCAATGGGCAGAGTAGGTGGTGGTCATGCTGGGAGAAGGCGGGAGTAGCCCTGGCAGATGCAATGATGTCCCTTCTGTGTGACATCAGTGTGTGGGGAAGGGGTTTCCTCAAAGAATGGTTGACCTGGGAAATGGCAACCCTCCCCACTTTCTGCAGCCAACAAATGTTGCTTCAGCTGCGTAGAACCCCCCCCCCCCCCGCCCTCCAGGAGAACATGAAAGGCAAATTGGAGGTATGCAGCAGGAAGAAGAAGATTGGATTTATATCCCACCCTCCACTCTGAATCTCAGAGTCTCAGAGTGGCTCACAATCTCTTTTATCTTCTTCCCCCACAACAGACACACTGTGAGGTGGGTGGGACTGAGAGGGCTCTTGCACCAGCTGCCCTTTCAAGGACAACTCCTACAAGAGCCATGGCTGACCCAAGGCCATACCAGCAGGTGCAAGTGGAGGAGTGGGGAATCCAACACTGTTTTCTCAGGTAAGAGTCCGCACACTTAACCACTACACCAAACTGGCTCTCTGGAGGAGGGAATCGGTGAAAATCACCCCCTGTCTTCTGTTACTGAGTATGATTGATAGGATCCAACCTAGTGTATAGGAAGTGCCTGCACCACTTTGAAGTAGGATTGGGCTGGATCCAAAGGTGCTGGTCTGTCTCCTACAGTAAACTCCCCACTTTGCTGTTTATAGATGCCCCCTGGCCTACTGGGAGCAAAATCAGGTGTGTGTGTGTGTGTGTGGGGGGGGGCTGAGTGGGCTGCAGACAGAGGTGGGGCTATTCTGTGTGGTGAGCTTTGCTCTGTAATTCAGGCCCCATCTAGTAAGCTGTTATTGTGAGTTCCTTCCAGTTCCCTGATCTTTGTTCCTAGAAGGCACAGGGGAGCCTGGGAAGACAACCTGGCTTCTCATTGTAAGGAATCATGTCACAAGCAAGGAATGATTCACTTAGCCACTGTATATGCTCACGTTCTATTACAGGGGTGTCAAACTCATTTGCTATGAGGGCCAGATCTGACATAAATGAGACCTTGTTGGGCTGGGCCATGTTGAGTTGGGCTGAGCCATTTTGGCCTGGGCCATGTGTGTACTTATTTAAGATTAGGTAGCAGAGATATAAACTTTATAAAGAGCACAGACACAATTAAATATATTTTTAAGAAGCTTAAAACTCGTTGGTCTTAAAGGTGCTTTCTTTGTATTTCTCCCATGGGATCTAGGGAACTGGGCAAAGGAAGCTCTGGCTCTTTCCTTCCTTCCTCAGAGGACCAGGAGCGGGAAGAGCCTCAGCCAATAGAAGGAAGAAAGGCTTGGCTCTGTAGTTCTGCTGTGCAATTGAGCAAGCCTTGCAAAGCAAGCTGTTATGCAGAAGGAAGCAAGATACAGGGAGAAGGAAGCAGATGACAGCCAGTCATTCAGGGGCCTGTTAGGAGCCCTCCGGGCGCCTGATTCGGCCCCCGGACGGCATGTTTGACATCCCTGTTCTATTACATTCAGGGCTTTTTTTCTGGGGGAATGTGGTGGAATGGAGTTTCAGAACCTCTTTATAAAAACAAAATTATCCAAAAAATGTTTAAAAGTTCAGAAGGGGCACCTATGTGTTTCTCCTTCATTTCCGTCGTGAGAGTTCTGGCACCTCTTTTTCAAAAAAAGAAATAAAGCCTGTTCACATGCGCTAGAACATACGTATTAGTGGCAACCCCTTCTTTCCTAGAAGTCAGCTTCTGTAGAATAATTTCGTTTAGGCATGCTGTAAATTGTACTGCAGATGTGTTTATCCAATACAGTATTGTCCCAGCGGAGTAGGCCTATCTAAAATTAGGCCTTGAATAAGCACAAGCGGTAATAAAATAGACAGCTCTCTCCACAAATGTCTTGATATCGTAAATGTAAGACAAGAGCCAAATGTGGATTGACGGAGAAAGGAGTGCAGGGAAATATAGATCAAGCATGGTAGATTGATTTATCCCACTGGCTGCTTAACTGCTGACACCCTAATTGCCAGTTTGACTTAACCTCATCTTTCTATGGCATTGGAGAGTTAAACCTACATCTAGCACTTAATTACTAGGAAGTTAATCTGTTCCCCAATGCACACGCTCTTACTTCTCCTCATAGACTGTCACAATTTATTATATTGTCATCTGTGCACCAATCTGTTAGCCCCATTTCGGTTCAGGAGCTCCTGTTATGCAATTCTCCACATCTGCATTTCTTGCCAGATTTCAGGGGACTGAAGGTCCTGATCTCCATTATGAAGCTGTACAGAAGAATCAGTGATTTGTTCCCCATCTTTGATTTCTGGACTTTGACACTGTTATATGCCCTTTAGGGTTGCCAAGTCCCATTCAAAAATATCTGGGTATTTTGGGGGTGGAGCCAGGAGACTTTTGGGGGTGGAGCCAATGTTGTGACAAGCGTAAAGAGAGTGCTGGCCATCACATTTGAAGGGACCGCACACCTTTTAAATACCTCCCTTCCATTGGAAATAATGAAGGATAGGGGCACCTTCTTTGGGGGCTCATAGAATTAGACCCCCTGGTCCAATCTTTTTGGAACTTGAGGGGTATTTTGAGGAGGGGCACTGGATGCTATGCTGAAAATTTGGTGCCTCTACCTCAAAAAACAGCCCACCCAGCCCCAGATACTCACGGATCAATTCATTATACTCTATGGGAATTGGTCTCCATTGGGAATAATTGAGTGCCCAGCAGACATTTCCCTCCCCTCCCCTGCTTTCTGATGACCCTGAAGCGGGAGGGGGGAGGGTCTCCAAACTGGGGGATCCACTGCCCCCACCTGGGGATTGGCTGCTCTAGTATCATTTGAGGCTTTTTGTTTTCTGGACTTTGACCAATGTGTATGTGCTGTTTGAGAATTTTCATTTTCTTACACATGCAGAAATGTAGAAAAGCCATGTGCAAAATAAGAGTTTTAGATGTCAAATGCAGTTCCTCTGCATGTAGAGTTCTAATTAGGGCTCGTGCACATTTGTAATTCAGAAAAGGGGGCTGGAATACTTGAGCTTTCACCAATTTCAAATTCAGTATTATCAACAGCGGTGGAAAAGACCAAGAGTCCAGCAGCACCTTGAATACTAACAACATTTGTGATAACGTATGAGCTTTCTTCAGATTAATAGTATAAATAATCAATATTATTATTATTAAACTGGAAGGTATGCAGAGCTGGCCAGCAATGGAATAGGGGATACCCACTCATCTTTCTAATGTATTTCATTTCCCCCTTTCCGAAAATGAGAAAGCTTGTTAGCAAGTGAATGTGTGAAAACCATTTAGAACCTGTGACATCTTTTGCCTGGGCAGCTGTCAAAATCAGCAGCAGTTTGTAAAAGCTAATTCGGTTTTAAGTTACTTGTGGGCACTTCAAAAATAACACAGGTGTTGGAAGACAATGTGATACATAATAAAAATAATTTGATGGTTAGAATGCATACACACACACGTGCGCACACATATATGTATGCAGGGCTTTTTTTGTAGCAGGAACTCCTTTGCATATTAGGCCATGCCCCCCTGATGTTGCCAATCCTCCGAGAGCTTACAGGCCTCTTCGTACAGGCTACCTCAGGGGTGTGTGACTTAATATGCAAAGGAGTTCCTGCTACAAAAAAGAAGCCCTGTATATATATTGGCCACTGCAGAAGGTGAAGACACACACACACACACCGAGTTGGCTGTAGGGTTTCCAGTTGCCCATTTGTGGCAGGAGACCTCCAGACCACTGTAGCCCTTGGCACCGATGCTGAGTTGGTTGGCAAGTGGAAACTAGAGCCAAATGCAGTTGGTAAGAGGAATAATTAAAAAAAAAACTTGGAAAGAGGAGAGGGGGAGAGAAAATAAAACCAACAATGCTGCTGTACTAACATCATGTTAATCTGTGCAACCAATCAGATCTACGATGGCTTAATCAGAAGCCCTGCTGGGCAAGTTTTCCACCTGGCTACACCTACTTAGTAAAACCACTTGGTGGACATCAGGAATGGGACCGGTGAGAACCCTGGCACCTGTGGGCACCCATTGGTGGCCTCTGCTCTAAGAAGATGCAAGACAATCTTGAATGGCTCTTCAGTCTTCTCTCCTTTGCTTCTCTCTCCTTATTTTCCTTCTTCTTTAGCAGCTAATTTCCCCTAAGGATTCGGAGGAGCTGGGACAATTAGTTGCTAATGAGAGCTAAGATAGGCATAAACAATGGAAAGAGAGTGGTGGCGAAAGGTTCTATAGTCTTCTCCCAGTTCCTCTGTTGAGCTCAAGGGGAAACCTTCAGAATTCCCAGCAGCCGGAACCTGGCTTTTCATTCAATGCCTGCTGTGTGTTGTTGTTCAGTCGCACAGTCAAGTCTTACTCTTTGTGACCCCATGGACCAAGTAACACCAGGCCCTCCTGTCTTCCTCCATCCTCCAAAGTCTGCTCAAATTCATGTTAGTTACATCAGTAATGCTGTCCAACCATCTCATCTTTTGCCGTCCCCTTCTTCTTTTGCCTTCTCTGTGTTACTGGCTTGTAACAAAAGTTTACTATGAAACCATCCTTGTGCGTCATAGAACCGAGTTGCCTCCCCCACCCCTTACTCCTGTTCAGTGTATTGTTTTGCATTGCACAATATACATCTAGGATTTAAGAAACACTCTGCTGTGGATGTGAAACCGCTGTTGCTTATTTGGTTCCATTAGGAAATCCCAGACAGCAGATATTTTTTTCAGCCAACGTGCAGAAATATAGACCTGGTTTAGAAGCGTTGCAGGATATACAGCCCCTCTGCTGATGCAGGTGAATGCACTAGTTTTAATCTCTGTCTCAGCATCTTTCAGTAAACACAAATTAGAGGCATCTGTTTAAAAATACTGAGCGAGAGGGAGAAGTGAAATGCCTTCCCCATACCAGCCCTTCTTCCCCCCACGGTTGTTTCCACTTCCTGTCCCCCCACCTGTTCCTCCTCCTGGTATTGATGCGTGCTGCTACTGGGTGCCATTTTGGTTCCTATGACAACCAAAATGCCACACAAACTCTTGGGCTATTTTTGGGTGATTCTGCATATGTTCAGACATTGCTCTTAACATTTTCACACACACATACACACACCCTTTTAACAAGCCTTGGATTTTGCAGAATCCTAAATTGTAGCTAAGAGCCTCGTGGCACAGAGTGGTAAAGCTGCAGTACTGCAGTCAAACTCTCTGCTCACGACCTGAGTTCGATCCTGGAGGCAGCTGGGTTTAGGTAGCCAGCTTGAGGTTGACTCAGCCTTCCATCCTTCTGAGGTCAGTAAAATGAGTCCCCAGCTTGCTGGGGGGAAAGTGTAGGTCACTGGGGAAGGCAATGGCAAACCACCCCGTAAAAAGTCTGCCCTGAAAATGTCGTGATTCGACATCACCCCAGAGTTGGAAACGACTGGTGCTTGCACAGGGGATTATTTTTTTTTAATTGTAGCTGTGGACAGGCCTATCCTATTGTGGTGATCATTAAGTCTGCATGTGGGCCTTCCCTTGGCTGTAGGGTTTCCACTTGCCCATTTATGGCAGGAGACCTCCAGATCATTGTAGCCCTTGCCACTGATGCTGAGTTGATTGGCAAGTGGAAATTAGGGCCAAAGGGGGGCAGGGAGATTGTCCTGTATGCAATAGGACACGATTACCTTGCCATCTGCAATGTGGAGGACAGGGTCAGCCCTAGACTGGCTAACTTCTGGCACCCCCCTTGCACTGATAATGTCACTGAGTTGCAGGGGGCACACAATCTGGTACCCAAAGAAGACTGGCACCCTAGGCAGTCACCTAGTTTGCCTAGTGGCAGAGCTGGCCCTGATGAAGGCAGTGCCCTGGACAGTTTATTTGTACCCTGCTAATGCAACCTCCTGAGCAATTTTTACATTTGAAAAATCATGTATTTTTCCCACATAAGAAGGCTTTTGTTTGAGAGAGCAGGGACTTGGCTCTTTACTTTGCCACTTCTTTCACAGGGGAGGGGTAAGGAGAGAAGTGTGAGATCACGCTGCCAAATCACTTGAACAATAAAGGCCTGTCTTTCAGCGTTGTCTCCTGTAAGCTGCTGCCACTTAACCACACACTACTGGAAAGCCACGTCTCAAAAGCAACCAGGAAATCCGTTTTGCAGAGAAGGGATCTGTCAACATAGTGCTTTCTTATGTTTATGGAGCTTAAGCCCCAATCAGAACTTGCTGGATTTCTGCCCATCAAGTAGAATTGCCAGTTCTGAGAAATACCTGGGGATTTGGGGGCTGGGCAGGGTATAATTCCATGGAATCTACCCTTCAAGGCAGCCATTTTCTCAAGGGAAACTGATCTTGGTCACCTGGAAATCAACTGTAATAGTGGGAGGTCCCCAGGTGCCACCTGGAAGTTGGCAGCCTACTCTCAAGGAGAGTGGCAAGGATTTAAGGGGATAGCATGTGGGCTTTGCCTATAGTGGGATGGCTAGACTGTGGCTCAGGAGCCACATGCGGCTCTTTTACACATATTGTGTGGCTCTTGAAGCCCCTGCCGCCCCATGAGCTGCCTTGGAGAAGTCCTTCTTTCCTCCCTCCCCTCCCCTCCCCTTCCCTGTATCATGGAAGTGTAATCTATGTAAAAGTAGAGGCTGAGCAATGGCTCATAGAAGCAGAAGTGAAACATGGAACCATGTACGACCCCGTTGTGTGGTATATTTTGCCTTGTTGTACTGAAGACTCTATCAGCATTGGACTCCGGTTAAGAAGAAGAAGATATTGGATTTATATCCCGCCCTCCACTCTGAAGAGTCTCAGAGCGGCTCACAATCTCCTTTACCTTCCTCCCCCACAACAAACACCCTGTGAGGTGGGTGGGGCTGAAGAAGGCTCTCACAGCAGCTGCCCTCTCAAGGACAACCCAAGGCCATGCCAGCAGCTGCAAGTGGAGGAGGGGGGAATCAAACCCGGTTCTCCCAGATAAGAGTCCGCACACTTAACCACTACACCAAACTGGCTCTCTTAAGACTCTTTACGCTTTGGAAAGCCGCCTGTACTCGCTTATTTGGAACAAGTTGGGATTGATTGCATTTTGAAAGACACTGGATTTGGGTGATGCTGACGTTCTTTACTCTGTATGAATTTTGGAACCGCTATGTCGTGTTAAATAAGTATTTGAGATATAATTATTTTTCATAGATATTTGTAGTTTTGTATTTGTTGAGGCTGGTCTTTGCGGGGGCACAGAACCTGGGCAATGGAAGCTCTATTGGAGGGTGAGGTTTGGGGAGGACAGCAACTGCCACTAAACATAGAATCACAGAATCATAGAGTTGGAAGGGCCCTCCAGGGTCATCTAGTCCAACCCCCTGCACAATGCAGGAAACTCACAGACACCTCCCCCTAAATTCACAGGATCTTCACTGCTGTCAGATGGCCATCTAGCCTCTGTTGAAAAACCTCCAAGGAAGGAGAGCCCACCACCTCCTGAGGAAGCCTGTTCCACTGAGGAACTGCTTTAATGGTCAGGAAGTTCTTCCTAATGTTGAGCCGGAAACTCTTTTGATTTAATTTCAACCCATTGGTTCTGGTTCTACCTTCTGGGGCCACAGAAAACAGTTCCACACCCTCCTCTAGATGACAGCCCTTCAAGTACTTGAAGATGGTGATTATAAACATTCCCAGCTCCTTCAGCCTTTCCTCACAGGTCTCCAGATCCCTCACCATCTTTGTCGCCCTCCTCTGAACCCATTCCAGCTTGTCTATATTCTTCTTAAAATCTGGTGCCCAAAACTAAACACAATACTCCAGATGAGGTCTTACCGGAGCAGAGTAAAGCAATACTATCACATCACGTGATCTGGACACTAGACTTCTGTTGATACAGCCCAAAATTGCATTTGCCTTTTTAGCCACCACATCACACTGTTGACTCATGTTCAGCGTATGATCCACTAAGACCCCTAGATCCTTTTCGCACATACTACTGCTAAGACAAGTCTCCCCCATCCTATAGCCATGCATTGGATTTTTCCTACCTAAATGCAGAATTTTACATTTATCCCCGTTAAAATTCATTTTATTGATTTTAGCCCAGTTTTCCAGCCTGTCAAGGTCATCCTGTATCCTGTTTCTGTCGTCTTCTGTGTTTGCAACCCCTCCCAATTTAGTATCATCTGTAAATTTAATAAGCATTCCCTCTATTCCTTCATCCAAATCATTGATAAAGATGTTGAACAAAATATCTTTATTTTATTTTATTTATATCTGTGAATATACTCTATGAATGAATTTATACTCTATGAATGAACAAATTTATTTTATTTTATTTATATCCCGTCCTCCCCACCGAAGCAGGCTCAGGGCAGCTTACAGCATAAAAGCACTACAAACAGTTAAAACAATACATACTATAATTTATCCATTCTATAAAATTACTCATTTTATAATAAAAACAATCAAAAATTATTCTGATGCTAGACTCTTGATATTATACATTTTCAGTGGCAACGATATTACTTTCTACAACATAGGTTCCATGTTAATTGAAGGCCAGCTGTAAAAGAGTGGTTTTGCAGTCCTTCTGGAACTGGGCAAGATTCTGCAAGGCGCTCACTTCCTCTGGCAGTTGATTCCACCAATGGGGGGCTGCAACTGAGAAGGCCCTTTCTCTGGTGACTTTCAGGTTGGCCTCCTTCAGCCCGGAGATTACCAATAAATTCTGTGAACCAGATCGAAGTACTCTCTGGGGAAAAAGTGGGGAGAGATGGTCCCTAAGGTAGGCAGATCCTAGGCCATATACGGCGTTGGGATATAAATGAAGGAAATGAAAAAGAATGAAGGCGGGAGCTGATGATCAGCGGCAGCCGTATGTGAGAATATGGAATATGTACAACAGTTGTTGAGAGATCATTAAACCTTGTCGTGGGTTGCTCTGGGGAAAAAGCTACGACAGTCAATGCACTTCCTAGGTGCTCAAAAGCAGATTAACGCATGTGAACATTTCCTTTTCCCCTTGCCTCTCATTCATCGACAGAGCCCTTTATTGTCATGGGCGTGCTGCTGATGAGCAAAGGTTTATATGCTCTCTCTCTCTCTCTCTCTCTCTCTGTGTTAATCTGCAGTCACTCTCCATCTGGGAGGCTGCTGGCTGCTGAATCGAAGGAGGCTGTGCTCCAGTTTGCTTTCATCTCCTGTGACTAGAGTGTGGGCTGTTTCCTAGGTTTCCATGGGGATACGAACAATGCTTCCCATTGGGGTTCATCAGCCACAGGGTGACGAGGCTGCAAAGCACACAGTGTTGAGTTGGGCTCGCTGGTTTCTATGGTAACTGCAGCTTTCCTTAATCCAGCCCTTCTCCCCCCCCCCCCCTTTTCTGGTTCTGCACTGATATTAATGCCAAACTCATGGTGCGTTTGTGGTAATTCCTTTTTGGCTTGCGGGCGGCACTCCCAGGCATCAGGAAGAACGAAGAACAAATGTATTTATGGCATTGCTCTCTCTCTCTCTCTTCTCCCCCGCCCCTTTGGTATCTTTTCTCTTACACTCTCAAAATAAAAAGACAAATTGCTGTCAGGGGCTGCCATCTGTCCCAAATTTTTAATTGGCTATCTGCGTTTTTATCTGCTTGACATGCATTTTTGCTAACGCCAGGATGTGAAAAGCCCCAAACCTGTTTTGAATTAAAATAATCACTTTAAAAAAACCCTGAGGAGATACTCTATGAATGAACAAAACTCGAGTTACAAAAAACGCTTCTCTCCGTCTTCGTTTCGTAGTGTTATGTGGTGAAAGAGGAAGCTAAGAAGACACAACGGAGCCATGGTTCTTAATACATTGACTTCACTGCCTTTTCTTTATGTTGAGGGAATGGTCTTTGCAGGCTGCACGAGGGATGGGATCTTAGGCAGGGGCACTGGGCCAGGCTTCTGAAATGCTCCTCGAGACATTGAATTAATAGCCCAGAGACACTGCAGGCCCCGTTTTAAGCCTCTGGTCAGGCCTGTGAGTCCTCAGACCGCGAGAGGGGAGAATTGTCACTTGGATAACACTTCATCTCAGTGTGGGGAGAACATCTGCTAGGCTTATCCCCCTTGATGCTGCATGGAGAGCTGGCTTTCAGTACGCCCTGATAAACAAGGGTTCGACCCCCTTCCTTTCTGCATCTGGGTTTTGTGAACCCACCTAAGGTTGCCATGGCAACAGAGCCACCCTTGCCCGCTTGTGTTCGTACCATCTCCTGTCAGAACCAGGGGTGGAATTCTAGCAGGAGCTCCTTTGCATATTAGGCCACACACCCTGATGTAGCCAGTCCTCCAAGAGCTTACAAAAAAGAGCCTTGTAAGCTCTTGGAGGATTGGCTACATCAGGGGTGTGTGGCCTAATATGCAATGGAGCTCTTGCTAAAATTCCACCCCTGGTCAGAACCATTTCAAAGACTCTTGTTCACAGCAGTTTCTCTGTGTGTGTGTGTGTGTGTGTGTGTGTGTGTGAGATTCAGATTCACTGTCAGGCCTGGCTGTTCTCCACTGTCTCCCCAAGATGGCCCCTTGATGGTGTCTTGTCTTCTGCAGCTTAATTAAGCGTTTATAATGCTGGACTGGAAATAACTTGCTCCTCTTTGAATGTGAATGGTTCACGGTAAGACAACAGCACCAAGATGTGGCCTGCATTCATCTCCCTCCCACCCTGTTTAGCCATCACTGAATTAGCGACTCATCCTGTCTTTATTGACTTATAGCTGTAACAACTGAGTCATCTTGCTGTTTTCTGAGTGCACCCCCCCCTGGCCCCGAACTGCTGAGATCCACCCTTTAAGCATAATTTAAGAGAACAAATAAGATAAAGTACTTCTTAATTTAATATACAACTAAGTGATGGAATTCACCACCATAAAATTTAAAAGCGGCCAAAACAGATTTGTGTGAGTTCTGTGGATTAACAGATATTAGCTATAACAAGTGGCAAACCTTCAAGGACTTTGGGGGTCACCACAGTTCCTCCTGTATCCCTTTTGCTATGCTATTTCCTTTCCTTTTCCTCCTGGCAGCATCCCCCATATCTTCTCCCCTTTCCCTACTTCCTTGTCACTTTCCTGTTATCTGTCTCTTCCAGGCCTCTGCTTTATTTATTATCAGGTCTTTTATTGCAGCGGGAACTCCTTTGCATATTAGGTCACACACCCTTGATGTAGCCAGTCCTCCAAGAGCTTACAGTAGGTCCTGTAAGAAGAGCCCTGTAAACTCTTAGAGGATTGGCTACATAAGAGAGGTGCGGCCTAATATACAAAGGAGTTTCTGCTATAAAAAAGCCCTGTTTATTATCATTTTACTTCATTTGTACCCCACCTTTCTCCACAGTGGAGATACCAAAGCAGCAAGAATCCATGGCATAGTGGGGAATTTGAATCAGGGTCTCCCGGATCCTAATATGACACCCTGACTACTAGACCACACTTCCTCTCAGCTTTCCTACCTTCCCACCTCCAGTTACAGAGGTTGTGCCAGAGCAAACCATTCAGGTGAGTCGTGTGGTGGCTACTGCTGGGCAAGGGCAAGTTGTGTGGCATCGTCATCAACACCACCACCCCTGGCTGAGTTGCACAAATTGTTTGGTGGTCAGTTGCCCAGTAGTTGCTGTTTAGTCTGTCCTTGATGAGTCTTCCTTCAAGGGCAAGAGGGAGTGGAGCAGGAAGAGAATGGCCAGAATATTCCTGGAAAGGTCTCTGGCCTCTTTCCCTCTGCCCTCCACCTTTTACTGACAAAAACCAAGGCTTGAAGGCTGGCAATAGAACGTCCACTGAGATCTCAGAGGGCATATGTTTCTTTAAGGTACAGGCATAGTTTCTGTTATTGTTTGTTTAGGTCTCAGGGTTTGTTTGTTTTTTAAAAAAACAATCTGAGGCTTTTTTCAGGTTTGTAAAAGATCTGTCATATCTCGTTAGGGCTCCAGTCTCTGGATTTAAGTATCCACAGATGGGGCCATGTTGAGAATTAAGTATATTGAGATTTAGAATTCAGTTGATGGGAACTTCCAGGTTCAGAGGTAATACCAGTAGTGCATGCACGTGTGAATTAATAAATTCAAGGTTTTGACATTAATTAATTAAACAAATTAATATGGCTTCCTGGAAATTCTTAGAACTATCCAACTGGCCATTTGATAAGCTTTTAGCTGACAGAGACCAGGAAATTACTTTAAAGGTGGCAATATTTACTATTCAAGCTATAAGGCACTGGAAAAAGCTGTTAGGCAAAAATATTTAATTATTTTAAGTCGAAAATTTTACAATTGGAACATTGGAATTCGTATGCCTAAGTTTTAATTGTTTCTGCCTTGAATTGTATATTTTGTTATTTGGTTATACTGCGTATTTTGTTATGCTACTTCATGAGCCTCTGTATTAAACAGATTGATAGAGACTGGCCATTTTTGGGTCCTCACATGCTTCGTTAAAGGATTTCTTGTCTTAATCTGGTAGGACTATAATAAAGTTTTTACATTTTGCCACAGAACTGCATCATACCGGATAATGTCATAATTTCTGAATGATTTTAGGTTCTTGTCCTCTCTTTTTGCCTCAGAATTAAATTAACCCTATCCTTGTTGGTTGGTTGTTGTCATGTGTAGGAAGGTTGACCTTGCATGATGCCAAAACAAGGGAAAAACACCAAGGAAATTGTTGTGTCTGGCTTTCGTCCCGGAAAGTACAGCACAGTGCACCTCTGGGCGGTGACTGGAAGGGATGACGATCAGTGGCGGGAAGTTTTAACTGGCCAGGATTGGACCTGACCAGGAAGAAGGTTGTTCCGGGAAATGTATATAACGGGACCCAGCCCTGCCATGTTGTCTTTGTGATGTATTTGCTAATAAAGCATGTTGCCATCTGAACATCTCCAACAGTACATTACACTGGCGACGAAGATGGGATTCCAGTGAGCAGAGAGCAACCTCCAGCTGCCCGCAAGCCCTGTGATCCGAGCTCTAGTGCTTCTGTGTCCGAGGTCATGGCTACTGCTCCCAGACAAACCCTACCAGCATTCGACGTCACCCGGCCCGACTTATGGGAATCATGGGTGGACCAGATCAACTACTACATAGAGCTGCACAAAATGGAGGCAGTGGCAGAGAAGAAGACGCTTCTCCTAAGTTCATGTGAGGTAGTGACCATCCAGCTGATGAAGCGACTCATTGCACTGAGAACCCTCGCAAGGGCCACCTACGACCAGCTGGTCAAGGCGATGACTAATCACAAGGTGCCACAGCCATCCCGTCTCACACGCAGGCACGCATTCTACACGAGACAGCAGAGACAAGCTGAGTCCACCGCCGAGTATCTTGCAGAGCTCTGTGGATTAGTCCTGAGATGCAATTTCACGGGGGGCCTGGAAGAGATCCTGCTGGACCGTTTTGCAGTTGGCATCCAGGAGGAGAAAATGAGCCGAAAGTTGCTAGCATACGAGGACAAAGACATCGACCTCGCAGAAGCGCTCTGACAGGCAACCATCTTCGAACAGACGCACACCAGCTCTTCTACGAACCAGGCCGCCACTGCTTTGATTCTGGACGGCTCCGACGAGGAAGGGCCACATCAGCTTCAACGCCAGCCACACATCGGGCTGAAAACACCAATCCAATCACGAGCAGCAGAGAAGCCAAGCACCAAGTGCGCCAGCTGTGTGGACCCACATGAGCGCCGAGACGGCCCCTACCGTAACATAGACTGCAGAAGCTGCGGAAAAATGGCCCACATCGCCTGAGCTTGCAGGGCTAGACCCAACAGGAAGGCCCCAGTCCACACACCACGACTCGACAGACGCATATATGATGGCCACAAACAGCATCCAGGTAATGAACTTGCCCCAGGACACCCCCGACAAGGACAAAGTGCAGGTCTTGATCAAGGGGGGTCCCTGCCTGATTGAATTGGACATGGGATCCTCCATCTCCACTATTTCGGAGGAGACCCTCAGTAAACTCTGCCCCCACAACCGGCCGGCCCTGCGGCTCGCAGAGTGCATATTGAGGGACTTTCAGAAGAATCCAGTGCAGATCATGGGGTGGGCCAGAGTTAGGGTGGAGTTCAAAAATTTTAAAGGGGCCCTGGACATACTTGTGGTGAAGTGCCGGCTCACCACCCTATTGGGATTGGCTTGGTTTAAGCCCCTGGGCATCAAAATTGTAGGGATGGACCACATACAGGCCCACAATTTCGACCAAGTGTGCCGGGAGTTCCTGGAAGTATTCAATGGGGCTCTGGGAATGTACAAGGGGCCACCTATCGCATTGCAGCTGGACCCCACAGTTAGGCCCTGAAGGCTCGGTGGGTTTCGTTTTCACTTAAGCCAGAAATCGAAGTCGAACTGGACCACCTCATGGCTCATGGGTGCTAGAGTCCATCTCCCATGCCACTTGGGAAACCCCCATAGTCACACCAGTCAAGTCGAACGGGGATGTACACATCTGTGCAGACTACAAATGCACAATCAATAAAGCACTACAGGACCGCCCATACCCTGTCCCATTGGTCAGCCATGTCAAGGATGACTCAATCCCTGGCAGTTCCAAATCTCCTTCAAGGAATAGGACACTGTCAGTCCTTGCCTCCCTTGCCAGTTCCAAGATTTTCGGAAGTTGGATTTGGCCCAGGCATACCAACAACTTCCAGTGGATGAGCAAATGGCAGAGGCTCAGACCATCATTATGCACTGGGGTGCTTTCAAGGTGCGGAGGCTACAATTTGGGGTCAGTGTGGCTCTGGGAATGTTCCAAAGCTTAATGGACTCTCTCCTTAAAGGGATTCTCAGAGTACAACCCTTTTCCGATGACGTTTTGATAGTGGCATCCGACGCTGATGAGTTCTGCTGCTGCCTTCGAGAGTTGCTCCGCCATTTCCAGAATACGGGTCTCAAGGTGAAGCAGGAGAAGTGCTCACTTGGGGTGCCAAGGGTGGAGTTCCTGGGGTTTGCGGTGGACGTAGTGGGAATTCACCCAACAGCCGACAAGACCAGGGCGATAGTACAGGCCCCGGCCCCCACTTGCAAGGCAGAGCTACAAAGTTTTTTGGGGCTCCTGAACTTTTACCACTCATTCTTGCCCCACAAAGCAGCCCTGGCCGAACCCCTACACAGACTCCCAGATAAGGGAGCCCCATGGGTCTGGGGAAAAAAGCAGGCTGCAGCCTTCCAGGCGGTCAAGGAATCTTGGTTTCAAATGAGGTATTCCACCATTTTGACGAGTCCCTCCCTGTGATTTTAGCATGCGATACTTCCCCTTACGGAGTGGGTGCCATCCTGGGCCATAAACTCCCGGATGGGAGAGAGGTCCCCGGTGGCCTATTACTCTCACACTTTGACCCAGGCTGAGCGCAACTACACTCAAATAGATAAGTAGGCATTGGCAATCGTGGTGGGCATATACAAATTCAATGACTACCTGTATGGTAGGCGCTTCATGATTGCCACAGACCACAAGCCATTGCTCAGCCTACTCGCTCCAGATCGCCAGACACCGCAGATCCTGTCGCAGTGGGTCCTGCGGTGGAACGAGTTCCTCAACTCATATCCATACAAGCTCGTCTACCACCCCGGCAAGGCAATGGGGCCACGCAGACGCCCTCAGCCACCATCCATTGCCGGAGATGGACCCAGATCCGACCCACCATGTGATGCTCCTGGAGTCTCTGCTGGAGCGGCCCCTCCACGCAGCGGAGGTAGCCAGGTCCACAGGCAGAGACTGCACGCATTTCGGACTGGGTGGGGAGGGGTTGGCCCACGGGCAAATTGGACGTTGCATTCAGACCATTTGTTTCCTACCAGGAAGAACTCTCCTTACACAAAGGGTGTATTCTTTGGGGCAGCAGAGTGGTGGTCCCTCCCCCACTCCGGAAGAAAGTGCTCGAAGACTTGCACGAGACGCATCCGGGGATAGTGCCTATGAAAGCTCTGGTGCGGAGTTATGTATGGTGGCCGGGAATGGATGAAGAGATTGAGGGGTGGGTTAGGAGGTGCCCGCCCCGCCAAGAGTCCTAGCCGAATCTGCCTGGTGCCTCCGTTCACTGCTGGGAATCCAATCGGGTGCCGTGGTTCCGGCTACACTTAGACTTTGCGGGGCCATACCAGGGGCACATATTCTTTATCTTGGTGGATACTTACATGAAGTGGCTGGAGGTCATCCCAGTCACTTCCACCTCCACCACGGCCGCAGTCGGAGCCTTAAGGAGTTTTTTGCACCCACGGAATCCCTGACACTTTAGTGACAGACAATGGCACCCGCGTTTACCTCCCGGGAGTTCCAGGAATTCCTGAATAGGTACCTCATCCGCCACATATGGTCCGCTCCCTTTCACCTGGCCACTAACGGCCAAGCGGAGCACATGATTCTCACAACCAAGGAGGCCCTGGGTCGCATAGTCCAAGGGGATTGGGACAACCGACTGTCCGCCTTCCTGTTTGGGAACAGGATCAATCCCAACCCAGCTATGGGCATAAGCTCTGCCGAGTTACTCATGGGCAGGCGGTTAACCACCCGGCTAGATAGGTTACACCCTGACCGGGCCCCAGACCTCTGCAGCTCCCCCGAGACCAGGGAGGCCACTAGGGGGTTCTTTCCGGGGGATCTAGTCTATGCCAATAACTTTGCGAGCGGGCCGGAGTTGATACCAGCTTGGGTGCTGCGGCTCACCGGGTCCCTCTCATACGAGGTCTCATTGGAAGGGAGGCAGCTCCTCCGCAGACATAGGCCAACTCCACCATCACACCCTGCCAGAGGAACTGTCAGGGCCAGGGGGAGTGGGGAACAGGGAGACCACGGGGCCGCTGCAGGAAGCAACCCTGCCGAGCTTGCTGGGTTCGCTTGTGGAGGAGCTTTACAGGGTGGGGGAGATACCTCCACAGGATCAAGACAACGCTCTGCTGACCGTGGCCCAAAGCGAGGAACCAGTGGTTACAGAACCCCAGGCAGCAGCCCCAGCTCCCCAGATCAAACCTCGGCGGTCGCTCAGAAAGCAGTGGCCGCCTGCTCCTTTGGAAGACTATGTATCTTGAACTGGGGGGGGGGGGGGGAGGAGTGTTGTGTCTGACGTTGGCCCCGGAAAGTACAGCATAGCGCATCTGTGGGTGGTTCCTGGAAGGGACAAAAGCAGCCCACCTATGATGATCAGTGACGAGAAGTTTAACTGGCCAGGATTGGACCTGACCAGGAAGAAGGTTGTTCCGGGAAATATATATAACAGGGGACTCGGCCCTGCCTGTTGTCTTTGTGATGAACTCGCTAATAAAGCATGTTGCCATCTGACCGTCTCCGACTTCAGTACATTACAGAAATACTGGCCAAGTTGTTACCACATTTTAAAAAAAAAAATGCTATATAATTAAGCAGCTGTAAGAATATTTTAAATTAGGATGATAGCAGAAACAGAAATTATAATTCAATAAGAGGAAAAAGATCTCTCCTAACACGTCTCCATTTTCGCTATTATATCTGTAGGAAATGACTCCCTCTAGAGTTCGAATCTCAAAGTGATACCATTCCATTTGAAAGGGAAGTTGTTCCTGTGACAGTTTCCTTTCTGGATGAAGTAAGTAAGCCCAGAAGTCTAGGATGCTAGTGGGAGCACCATGGTGCTTTGCTTTTGAGCAGGACAAGCCTCTAGAAGAAGAAGAAGAAGAAGATATTGGATTTATATCCCACTCTCCACTCCGAATCTCGGAGTCTCAGAGTGGATCACAATCTCCTTTATCTTCCTCCCCCACAACAGGCACCCTGTGAGGTGGGTGGGGCTGGAGAGGGCTCTCACATCAGCTGCCCTTTCAAGGACAACCTCTGCCAGAGCTATGGCTGACCCGAGGCCATTCCAGCAGGTGCAAGTGGAGGAGTGGGGAATCAAACCCGGTTCTTCCAGATAAGAGTATGCACACTTAACCACTACACCAAAGTGATCTAGGTGGGCTAGGGGTCTAATCCAGCACATCTCTTCCATGGATGGGGGAGAGTTTTGGTGGTGCTTAAGAGCAGACCTCCTATACATGCTTTCCCAGTTGTTCAGCTTCGCAGTTCTTAAGAGTGCAGCTGAAAATATATAACTATAGGGCATTCAAGGTTAAACAACAGATACAGTTTCCTGGTTATAAAAAAGTTTAGGGATGGATGGAGCAGTATACATAGCAGGCTGTGGAATTCTTTTCCTAGAATGCTTGCGAGAAAAAAAGGTCAGCATCTGTCAGGCTTTGTGTATGTTAATGAGCACAAGTATAACTAGGGGATTGGAGATCAGGGTTTTGACATAAAATAGTAGGGCTCTTATGGTAATGGAATGGGTTGTCATATGACACCTCAGAAGCTGTAATGTTTGTAACTGTTATAGCAATATATAGCCTGAAATATTTCAAAATCTATCCATCTAGTTTAGGTTTTTAAAAATCTTGCATTAGGCCTGGAAGATTGCTGGAAATTTGGGGGTGGGGGTGGGACAATACCTGTGGAAGGGAGGAACTTGAGGATTTCACCTAGACTCTATGGGAGAGGTGTAGAACTCATTAGTTATGAGGGCTGGATCTGACATAAATGTCACTTTGGGTCGGGCCATACATGCCATAAAACATAACATGAGGTGCCAGAGAGATTATAAAGATGATTTTGGATGTCGAACGGCAATAGCAGGTGAATAACAATAGCAGGATTGGTGTGATTGGGTTAGATGTGATATGCAGAGGGATAGTAGGCATGGGGATACCAGCATTAGTAATGAGACAAGAAACCTAGGTCTCTATTCCACCCAGGGGGATTCAGTCCAGGAGGATGCAAAGAATAAATGGACAGGTCTGACATTAGAAACCATAATCTGTGATTATGATTATTCGCTACCTAATCTTGAGCTTGGTTCCCCCCCACCACCCCGCATTATTTAATCATCAGCAGTGCTCTGCTGTCTTTTAAAGCTTTTATTGGGCACACAGGGTAACTGGATTTACTGGCCCACTATGTCCTGTCCAGCAGTGTTTCTCTGTGCCAGACTCAGGCTTTATTTTGGGCAGGAGCTCACAGGAGCAGACAAGAGCACCTTTAAGACCAACTAAGTTTTATTTAGAATGTAAGCTTTCGTATGCTCTTCAGCAGCAATATTGCATATACCAACCCATGTTATGGCAAACTATATGGATGTTATAATACCTTGAGAAACCATGCCCTCTATTTAAACTAACAAAGCCAGAATGTTACCTAGATTGATGGCGCCCGCACCCACGACAGCAGTCTGCTTTTTATTACTCTCCAATGTTTTTTCAACCCTGTTTTGTCCTACACTAACAAACACAGATCCCTATTTGTGATTCTTTTAATCTACTAAAAACATTCTCATGATTCTACGTACCAACTCAGTGCCCACTCATATTAAGAATTGCTGCTTGCCACTCCCATTTTGTCTGAAGAAGTCTGCTTAGAGCATACGGAAGCTCACATTGTAAATAAAACTTGATCTTAAAGGTGAACTTGTCTACTGCTTTGTTCTGTTGCTTTCGACCAACATGGCTGCCTGCTGGGATCTATCTTATTGTGCTCTTCCTTTCTTACCACCCTCACCTCCCCCTCCCAGCCCAAATAATTGTTTCCGGGCTCCATTGATCAAACCCCCTATGAGAATTTCGCTGAACTCTAAGATTTGACAAACTTTCTAATATTTCCCCCCACAAAAAAACCTGGGGAAATAACCAAAACACATAAAGCAGACAGATGGGAATCTTCCTCATGCCGCTGTGGCCACATAGGAGAAAGTAATTTTAAAAATATCATGGGAATAAAGTTTTATTATGACAGTTATAATTCAAGAAGCATTTTAAGGTAGACGCTAAGCCGATATAATTTAGTACACCTTCCGGTGATGTCAGGGGTGTGTGGCATATGCAAATAAGTTGTGCTAATGAGCTCCAGCACCTCTTTTTCTACAAAATGACCTCTGGCCAGAGTGCAGCAAGTGGGATCTGTCTCATCCGTCAGGCACTACCAAGGTCCTTGATTCTGAAAGGGAGGGTCATACCCTATCACAATGTGGTCTGTACCCTATGGCTTCTCGCATTCTTTAGTGGCTATAAGCTGATGCCCCCCCCCCCTTAGTCATTGTTTAGACTTTAGAGTTTCCAGTAGGTATAGTTTTCCTTACCCTTACTTAGCCAGCAGTTCCTTAGCTAGCCGCCCTGAGCCATTCGTGGGAAGGGCGGGATATAAATCTCGAATAAATAAAAAAAAATGAAATTCAAGAATGATCTAGCTAGATTTGAGTCCAACAGCACCTTAGGATCTAGAAGGATCTGGAAGAATTCCAGAAAGATCTAGACAGTGGGGCTAAAAAAGGCATGAGTTCATCAGTGCCCTGCTAAAAAGTATTACATTTTGCTCCTTTGAAAACATTGTCTTGTTATTGTATTGTTTTAAGCAACTCTTTGTTGAACCTGTGGGAAATTGGGGATTTTTGAGTGGGTAGTGAAACAAAATGGCTGCCATGGGGGCTGAAGAGATAGGATTTATACCCAATCCACTCGGAGTCTCAGAGTGGCTTTCATTCTTTCCCCCTTCATCTCCCCACTACAGACATCCTGTGAGGTAGGAGAGGTTGAGAGAACAGCTCTGAGACAACTGTGGCTGGCCCAAAGTCACCCAGCTGGTTGCATGTGGAGGAGAGGGGAATCAGACCCAGTTTTCTCTTAACCACTACACCAAACTGGCTCTTGGAACAATGGGAGGTTCCATAAAATTCTAGGAGATTCCAGGCCATGCATCTTTCTTTAATAAAAGCATCTGTTTCCATATGAGTGCTCCCTGTGGACTCAAAGGTAATTGCTCTTAAATTCTTCTAAAGCAACTTCTTCTCCATGGACTGGCTTTTTGGGCAAAAAGTGGGCACCAGAAAGCACATAGGAGGGTGCCATGATGCCCTGGGCACCGTTCTGGGGACTACTGATTAAGGATGGATAGTAAAAAGAAAATACCTGTATTGTTTAAACAGGAGAAATTCAATTTTTCATTGAATATAATGTGAATACCCCTAGTAAGGAGTCATTTTGTAGAAAAATAGGTGATGGAGCACTTTAGCATATGCCGCCCCCCCCCCCCCAGCCAAAAGTAACCCAATGCAAGAAAGGAGAGTCCTGGGTGAGCGAGGCCTGTTTGGGCTGGCTAGATCCAGCCATCCCAAGCAGGCCTCACTCGACTGGGGCTCTCCTGGGCCACCCCCACCCCAGTCAAAAGGCCAGCAAGCCACCCACCACTCAAAATCACATAAGAAGTAGAGAAAGGGTGGCGTGGGCTTCTCCAGGGGTAAATGAGGGCTGCTGGGGGCGTGGCAAAGCCCCTGGTGACTGGCTGGCTGCCCACTCTCCTAATCCAGAGATTGTTATGCAGCTCCACCTACTATGCAATGGACAGGGTAGGTGGGGAGGAGGAGGGGGAACCCTCAGAAGGGTTCAGGAGCTGCGCTTCTGTGAGCTCTTGCTGAATCTGAGCCCTGCCCCAAGTACTTTCAGAGCATCCTTGACAAGCATTAGTTTGTTGATCAGTTAGTCAGTTCTGCCTCCTTCAACTCCACTTGACTGTCAAGTGAGAAACGTTCATCTCTGACCCCTCCCCCTTTTAAATATTTGGAGTGGCTTCCATTTACAGAAGCAGAACAGGACTTCCATTTGGTGTGGCCTGTTTTTGTTCATGAGGACGAAGCGCAAGAGAGAAAGGAAGAAGGTGAAACTTCCCACACAAGTCACCGCACAAAACTTTTGAGATGGAAATAAAAAAGACCACTACATATGAACACAAGGGTGATGGATGATACGTAGTCATGGATTCCCACCAAATGTTAAATGCTGTACTGTTAATTTGGAAAGGAAGCCTTTCTGACAGATAAATTAAATGTGTGTGTGTGCGTGGGCATGTGCTCCATTTGAACCACCTGTAGGAACATATTTTTAGAGGCAATACTTGGGACACTTTGGATAAATCAGTTTCTTACAAAGAAACAAAGACTTCTGCCATGTTTCTTAACAATTCTGTCATGAATTTAATGGAATGTGTTTGTCAAGCATGCTATTTCTAAATTCTAGTTTATCCATACCTTTCTTCTCTTTCCCCCCTTCTCTCCCTTCCCCCCTGTGGATTCATAATAAATCCCTCTGAATCCAGGATGTTTAGTGTAACCTTGTAATCTTCTTCGTGGTCTCTGTGCATCACACTGATGGGATATAGGCGCCCGCGCCGATCTCGATCGGTATTCTTGAAAGCTGCGGATTTCCGCGCCCCAGGCCCAGTGCGCATGCGCAGAAGCCCCACCGCGCATGCTCACAGGGACCGGAGCGGACATCCCGCCAGTTCTCTTCTGACCGCCGCTTGGATCAGTCGATCTCTCGCCACGGTCGGTAGAAATCCTTTTTGAAAGTTGCGAGCTATACTTTTTAGATTCAATTGAAACTTTTCTTTGGCTAAGACCACACAACAGTCTTTTTAAAGACTAAGGAGCGTGGGGGGAAAGAAGTTTTATCTTCTCAGAATTCGCCTCGGCTCCCCCCCCCCGCTCCCTCCCCCACCCACCCCGCATGGAAAAGCGGTGGGGATTTTTCAAAAGGTGCAAGAACTGTGGAAGCAAAATCGCCCCTCCAGACGGGCACGATCTCTGCCTTTTCTGCCTAGGGGAAACACACATCCCGGAGACGTGCACCCACTGCGCGAAGTTTTCCCGCCAAACGAAGAAAAACCGCGCGGGCCGCCTGGCAGCGGCACTAATGGAGAAGGCACTCTCGCCCAAGAAAATGGCGGCGGAGACACATAAGCCGTCGACATCGGGACAAAGCGGCACCGACAATACCGCCCCCGACGCCGATCGCCCTTCTAAGGTGGGCTCGGCATCTAAGTCCGACTCCTCTACTCCTGTAAAACGGATAAGGGAGGAGAAAGGACTTCAGCCGGAAGCAAAGAAAAAGAAGAAAGCGGACAGACATAAATCATCCGCAACCTCGCTTCCGACGTCGCCATCGAAGTCGCTGGCGAAAGTACCACCTCTGAAGCTCTTTGCTTCACCACGCCGCCGGTCAAGCCCCCCGGTATTGGCATCGATGTCTGCACAAATCGCCATCTCCTCGGACTCCGATCGAGACTTGGACTTGACTCAACAATCGGGAACGGAGGACAGCCCGCCAGAACACACTGTCGAAGACACCGCTCGGACCCGAACACCGACTCGGGACCCATCGGTCAGCCCTGATCGTCGACGAGCCCGGACCCCGAAAAGAGACCGGCCTACCTCACCCAGACGGAGAAGCGTCGGGCGCGATTCCTCCGACAGTCCTCATAGACATCAGCGCAGCCCTCGGGGTCGTCATCGATCCCGAGACTCGGAGGAGAGATCCCACGATAGGGATCGTTCCCCCCTTCACAGACCACCACCACCACCCATGTCATGGGACCAGAGGCAGTGGCAGTATCTGTACGGATCCTGCGCCATGCCCTCCATGTTCCCGTGGTTCCCTCCTAAACATTTAGACTGGGACCAACAGTCCGAAGCTTCGGTAAGATCGCGGACGTCGTATCGGCCCAAACAAGCATCTGCATCAGCATCGAAATCTTCGGACGCGACGCCTCCAAAGAGACAAAAAACCCCTCCACGTACGGGGAGCCCGGATCGCCGAAAGACGCCTGACTCACCAAAGGTCCCAGAGACACCCAAACGTTCTCCCGGACATTCTGAATCAGGAGACGCCTCTCCTGAATCTAACGAAGGTTCCCTTCGGGAAGAACAGGATATCTCCTCCCCGGACGAACCTACCCCATCGAGCAAAGTAGGTGAGGAATTACCCATATCTCCTTCCGAGGACTTAAAATCCTATGGGGACTTAGTTAAGAGGATGGCGATGACCCTATCGCTACCGACGGTCCAACCGACGCCGATAGTTACGGACAATGTATTCGATGTTGTACAGCTAGATACCTCGACGGCTATCGCCCTACCGCTCACGACGGTCATGCTTCATACGACCAAATCCTCATGGGATAGACCAGCCTCAACACCGATAAGCTCCCGAAGACTCGACCACATGTATCGGGTGCAGGAATCCACAGCAGAATTTTTATTCAACCATCCAAAACCGAACTCTGTGGTGGTAGCATCCTCCTCAAAGGCCAGAAAAACGCACGCTACTCCCCCAGATAAAGAAGGGAAGAAACTGGACAACCTAGGTAGAAGATTCTACACTGCAGGTTCGTTAGGCGTGAAGGTGGCAAATTATGGTGCATGTATGGGTCGCTATCAGTATGCCCTATGGGACCAGTTGTCATCCCTCCCGGACCTGTCGGAACAGGCTAAACAGGCAATAAAGAAGATCCAAAAAGAAGGTATCGCTCTTGCCAAACAGCAAATCAATTCTGCCAAGCATGCAGGTGACATAGCAGCAAAAACACTCACCTCAGCGATCACTTTGAGACGTCATTCCTGGCTCAGATCAACAGCACTCCAGCCAGATACTCAATCCTATGTTGAGGACCTCCCTTTTGATGGAAATGGATTGTTCAGCTCCAATACAGATTCTGTATTACAGGAAATGGACAAAAGCATTAGAACGTCACGCAATTTAGGGGTTCCCATCTCGGCTAAGTCCCAAGGCAAACGCAGTTGGAATAAACCATGGAACAAGAAGCAGTTTCCCAAACAACCAGCTGAACAACAATGGAGGCCCAAGGGCTCCACATCATACTCCAAACCACCTTACAACCCCAAGTCAAAATATTCGCCGACTTCTTCACAATCGGCCAGGCAAAAGGGGAATAGGCCCTCCAAACAGGGCCTTTGACTGCCTTCTCCCCTATTTTACCCCTTCCCCCCTCCACTCGGACCATACCAGACTTTTCCCATATTTCCACACTTGGTCCACAATTACTACGGACAAATGGGTTTTAAGTATAATACTCAAGGGCTATCAGCTAGAATTCAAGGAAAGTCCGATAGTTCCCACCGTCATCCACACCAGAACATCCACCACTCTGCAGATGGAGGTCCAATCTCTCCTCCAAAAAGATGCTATCGAGCAAGTACCAATCAACCAAATTGGGGAAGGTTTCTACTCCCGATACTTCACCATCCCCAAAAAGGATGGTGGCCTTCGACCCATTATGGACCTCCGGGGCCTGAACCAATTCATACTAACCCAAAAATTCAGAATGGTCTCCCTACAAAACATCTTGCCCCTACTAAATCAAGGGGACTGGATGGCCACCCTGGACCTGCAGGATGCATATTTCCACATAACTATACACCCAGATCACAGGAAGTTCCTCAGGTTTACAATCGGAAACACCCACTTCCAATACAAGGCCCTACCCTTTGGCCTCTCCACGGCACCGAGAGTGTTTACAAAGACTATGGTGGTGGTGGCAGCTCACTTGCGTCTACAAGGGATCAATATCTTTCCCTATATAGACGATTGGCTGATAGTGGCAAATTCCAAACCTCTGTTGCTACAACACATACAGCGCACCCTAGCCCTTCTGGAAAATCTGGGCCTACGGGTCAACCCACGGAAATCAGCACTACAACCCTCTCAAAGGGTACAATTCATAGGAGCCATACTGGACTCACGAATCTGCACAGCTTTCCTCCCGACTCAAAGAGCGGAGGACATCGTCTCACTGACGCGTGTGTTTCTTACAAACCCGACGGTTACAGCGTTCCAAATACAACGCCTCTTGGGCCTAATGGCATCGACCACAGCAGTGCTCAAATTTGCCAGATTCCACATGAGAACATTGCAGTTATGGTTCCTGCGCGTGTTCAATCATCAAAGGGATCCACCCTTATGCCAGCTGACCGTCCCGATGACTGTACTCGAGACCCTGTCTTGGTGGCAGGAAGAGGAGAACCTCCTCCAAGGAGCCCCGTTCCACAAACAGACTCCCACGGTGACCATAACGACAGATGCGTCACTATGGGGCTGGGGAGCCCACATGAACGACATATGTGTGGGGGACAAGTGGCCCCAGGATCTCCTCCGCTACCACATCAATTTTCTAGAATTATTAGCCATACACCATGCCATTGTCTCATTCAAACATCTAATTGGGAGGAAAACGGTGGCGATTCTGACAGACAACACTACTGCCATGTCTTACGTAAACAGACAGGGTGGCACAGTCTCGAGGAAGCTGTGCTCCCTGGCCTTAAGAATCTGGGAAATTTGCAGAGAATCAGACACGACCCTGATAGCCACGCATCTTCCGGGCACTCTAAACACCTGTGCGGACTATCTCAGCCGCGGGGGAGCTTCGCTCCACGAGTGGGAGCTCAATTGGAAGTTTCTCCATCCCGTGTTCCAGAAATGGGGCACACCGGAAGTAGACGTCTTCGCCACACGCAGCACCTCGAAATGCAACATGTTTTGCTGCAGAGGAGGCGCGGACCCCCTAGCACTGGGAGACGGGCTGTTGATAACATGGACTCACCTACATGTGTACCTCTTCCCACCGGTACCGCTAATCACGAGGGTCGTCCACAAGATCCACCTCGAACGCCCCAAGGGGATCCTCATCACACCATGGTGGCCCAGGCAGCAGTGGTTCTCCCCTGTAATGACGCTGTCTCACGGGATATTCCATCAATTCCCGACGAGCTCGGACCTTTTATTGTCCCACGAGGGGCAAGTAATCCATCACGATGTGCCCCACTTGAAACTGACGGCGTGGAGGCTGGCGTAACAAGTCTCTCTGACAGGGTTCTACAGGTTATACAAAACTGCAGAAAGTTATCTACTAGGAAGTCATATGAGTACAAGTGGAAGACATTTGTCCGATTTGTAACCGGAACAAACAAAGAACCGAGGAAGGCAGGCCTTCCTCTAATATTGGACTTCCTACTCTCACTTCTGGATAAAGGGCTAACTGTAACGTCAGTGAGAGTATATTTAGCAGCCATATCGGCCAACCACGATCAGGTTGAAGGCTACTCGGTGTTTTCACACCCTAATGCCAAAAAGTTCCTGAAAGGGTTATCGAGGTTATACCCTGCGGTGCGAGACCCAGCCCCTGCCTGGGACCTCCCAGCTGTATTACAAGCACTAACGGGCAAACCCTTTGAACCCATGGCAACATGTTCTTTACAGCTGTTATCCTGGAAGACAGCCTTCCTAGTAGCGGTAACATCGGCTCGCAGGGTGGGGGAACTTGCAGCCCTACGCTGTGACGAGCCATATCTGAAGTTCAATGCTGAAGGAGTAAGGTTGCGACCTGATGTAACCTTCCTGCCGAAGGTGACATCGCCCTTCCATCTGAATGCGGAAATATGTCTACCCACATACTTTCCTAACCCAGGTTCAGACCTGGAACGAAGACTGCATACCCTCGATGTGAAAAGGGCACTCTCATTCTACCTACATAGAGTAAGGCCGGAACGCAAGGACACCAGGCTCTTTATTTCGTATTCCACTACACCGCGAGGTGTTAGAGTTTCGTCACAACGGATCTCGAAGTGGATAACTGAGACGATAAAGTTATGCTACTTACTCAACAAAAAACCTCTGCCGAGACAAATTAGAGCTCATTCCACTAGAGCCCTAGCAACGTCAGCAGCCTTCATGAGAGGGGTACCACTGAAAGACATTTGCGACGCTGCCACGTGGTCAGGGTCTCATACGTTCGTGAGACATTATGCATTGGACCTGCACTGGCGTAGTCGTTCTTCAGTGGGCCGTGCGGTGCTTCAAGAGGCCTCTCGCTGATGGACCGTTGCACCCTCCTCCAGGTATGACTCTGGCTTGCTAATCTCCCATCAGTGTGATGCACAGAGACCACGAAGAAGATAAACAGGTTTCCTACCTGTAACTGATGATCTTCGAGTGGTCATCTGTGCAGTCACACTACCCGCCCTCCTTCCCCTCCGCTGCCGGTCCATCTCTAAGGGCTTACGCAGCGGTCAGAAGGAACTGGCGGGATGTCCGCTCCGGTCCCTGTGAGCATGCGCGGTGGGGCTTCTGCGCATGCGCACTGGGCCTGGGGCGCGGAAATCCGCAGCTTTCAAGAATACCGATCGAGATCGGCGCGGGCGCCTATATCCCATCAGTGTGACTGCACAGATGACCACTCGAAGATCATCAGTTACAGGTAGGAAACCTGTTTTTAACGTGTAAAGTGTTTCTCCCCCAGATTCACATAGCCATGTCTTATCAGCTAGCAGAGAGTGTTTGAGAAATGGAGATGTTAACATTCCTTAGTCATAAAAGAGATACTAGCGAGTAGCCTTTGAACCTTCAACTCAATTTGCATCCTTATGTTATTCTTTTGAAGTTATCTGTAACCCTGCCTTTTGAAGTAGTCGATAAGATATTATTGAATACGGTGTCAATCATTACTTCCAAGGAATCTGTCCTTGGAGCAAGTCATGGAGTTTTCAATAAAGCAAGACTTTGATTAAAAAACAAAAGCTTGATTATTGAGAAATATCGATGCTTGACAATGTTGGATGGTCCAGTCTCTGTTGAGATCTTGTGTCCAGTTCTCAGCCAGGTGGTAAGTTATGACAACTATTAGTATTCACACACCCCCCCCCCCACTAAAACGATCACCCTGTCGTTCCTTCAGTTGTCAAATATTTCCTTTCAGAAATTGGCACAAGAGGCATAGGTAAAGATTTAAACAACTTTTGGTTTATTTGAACAGACTGGCAGGGAAGGGAATTGATGTGTACTTAGGGGTTGGGATTAGGAATATGTAGGCAGACGGTTGAAAACTAAACACAGAACTGCCTCTGAGATTGCTGACTTCACAGGAGATGCTTTTATACTTAAAGTTGTTTCACTTTCACTGAAGTTTTAGCTGATGTTATAATGCTTAGTCTTAAAGACTGCTTGGTACAGATTTCCTTTTTAAAGGTTACACTAAATAATCATACAGTCTTGATGATGTACTCAGTGTTGTCCCTTTAGTTAAGACCAGGAGTCATTTTGTAGAAAAAGCGGTGCTGGAACTCATTAACACAACTCATTTGCAACTTTGTTGTTATTCAGACGCATGATTGAGTCTGACTCTTTGCGACCCCATGGACAAAGTCACGCTAGGCCCTCCTGTCTTCCACCATCCTCCAAAGCCTGCTCAAATTTTTGTTAGTTACATCAGTAACGCTGTCCAGCCATCTCCTCTTTTGCTGTCCCCTTCTTCTTTTGCCTTCTGTCTTTCCCAGCATCAGGGTCTTCTCCAGGGAGTGCTCCCTTCTCATTTGGTGGTCAAAGTCTTTGAGCTTCAGCTTCAGCATCTGACCTTCCAGGGAACAGTCAGGGTTGATTTCCCTGAGGACTGACTGATTAGATCTTCTTGCAGTCTGAGGGACTCTCAAGAGTCTTCTCCAGGGAGGGCTCCCTTCTCATTTGGTGGCCAAAGTCTTTGAGCTTCAGCATCTGACCTTCCAGGGAACAGTCAGGGTTGATTTCCCTTAGGACTGACTGATTTGATCTTCTTGCAGGGCAAGGGACTCTCAAGAGTCTTCTCCAGAATCACAGCTCGAAATCATCTATTCTTCTGTGCTTGGGCTTCCTTACAGTCCAACTCTCACAGCCATACATTACTACTGGGAGTGCCATTGCTTTGACTATATGGACTTTAGTTGGCAGGGTGATGTCTCTACTTTTTATTATTCTGCCCAAGTTCACGATAGCTGTCCTCCCAAGGAGCAGATGTCTTTTAATTTCATGGCTACAGTCACCAAAGCACCGTGTTTTCTAGCTATTGTTAGAATTAGACACTGAAGGAAGTGTAGGGAAGGACCTGAAAACTGTTGCTTCCTTTTCAACAAATTATCATTTTTGAACAAATCGTCTGGAGGCAGAGCAGCTTTATAATGCAGAAAGAGAGAGAGAGAGAGAGAGAGAGAGAGAGGCCCATCATGCACACACATCTTCCTGCAGATTTTCAGATAATTAAACTTTTAATTCTGAGTTTGGATTCTGTATTGGCCTTACACACCATTCTTTTTCCTCCAGTGTATTTATTTTGCAGCTACAATTGAAAACCGCCCCCCCCCACTTTTCTAAATCAGAGTAAAAGATTGCTTATTGTCACATGTGGGGGGTAGTGCCCAAAGTTTTTTGTTTGTTTGTTTGTGGGTCTAGATGAGGCTGGGCTACTTATTTACCTTTTCACATTAGTATCACTCATTTATTTATTTTATTGGATTTATATCCCGCCCTCCCCGCCGAAGCAGGCTTAGGACGGCTCACAACAGTAAAAACATGTACAAATATTAAACATTAAAACCTTAAACAATATAACAATTAAAACATTTTAAAAACAATTTGGTGCTAATAAATGTGCATGAAATTGCCTAATATTGAATCAGACGCAAGGCCAGCATTGTCTGCTCAGACTGGCTCTGCAAAGTTTCAGGCAGAGCTCTTTCTCTTCACCTGTTGCCTGCGCTTTTTAAACTGGAGGTGCCGGGGACTGGATTTGGGTCTTTCTGCCTGCAAAACTGCAGCCCTTCTCTGTTCATTGCATTAGCTCACGAAACACGACCTTTGCATGACTTTCATTTTGGAACTGCAGCCCCCCCCCCTCCTCCCAGAACTGCATGTTTTGTGTCAGGTTGCACATTTAAAAGCCCAGAACGGTGCAGTTCCAGAGGAGGGTGAGAACAAAATTGGCTAGCAGACAGCCAAGACAAGGTGTTGGGTATTCTTAGAGAAAAATATTATTTAGCAGAGTTAGAAATGAGTAGCACAGCAGAGAATACACAGAGATCATGTGTGTGTTTAAAATAATATGATTGCTTTGCTTAAAACTACAGGGAAGGGTAAACTGGGAATAAAATAACAGGCACTAACTTCTACATGTTTACGGCTTGAGAACAAAGCTAGGAATGGCCTCTCTTCTTCAAGTTTAGACAAAAGGAGGAAGAGATGCCATACAATGCAGAATAGGCAATATATTGATTTCCAATCACAGCATTTAATTACTGGTCATTTAACTAAAATTGGGGAGGGACGGTGGCTCAGTGGTAGAGCATCTACTCGGGAAGCAGAAGGTCCCAGGTTCAATCCCTGGCATCTCCAAAAAGGGTCCAGGCAAGTAGGCGTGAAAATCCTCAGCTTGAGACCCTGGAGAGCCGCTGCCAGTCTGAGAAGACAATACTGACTTTGATGGACCCAGGGTCTGATTCCGTATAAGGCAGCTTCAAATGTTCATATGATGGATGGATGGATGGATGGATGGATAGATAGATAGATAGATAGATAGATAGATAGATAGATAGATAGATAGATAGATAGATAGATAGATAGATAGATAGATAGATATGAGGGAGGGTGGCTCAGTGGTAGAGCATCTGCTTGGGAAGCAGAAGGTCCCAGGTTCAATCCCTGGCATCTCCAAAAAAAAAAAAAGGGTCCAGGCAAATAGGTGTGGAAAACTTCAGCTTGAGACCCTGGAGAGCCACTGCCAGTCTGAGAAGACAATACTGACTTTGATGGACCAAGGGTCTGATTCAGTATAAGGCAGCTTCAAATGTTCAAAAACTCCTACAGACTTTTACGGGCTTTCTCTCTAGCTAACAGATAGGTTACAGTAAACACATGTGACTTCCTGTTGACTAACACAATAACAACAGGGTTAACTCTATAATTACTGAAGTGTTGCAGACTTGCTAATCCCAACACAAGGCAAGGCATGAGGGAGCGGGGAGTGAGCAACCCAGGGGTCCAGGAACCAGTGTTCCCTCTTAGCGGAGTTAGTGCGAGCTAGTGCACAGTTGTTTAGCCTCTGGCTCACACATTTTTGTCTCAGCTCAGGAAAGGTGGCCCCAGAGCAAACTAATTTATGCAGTAGCTCCAGGGGTGGAATTATAGCAGGAGCTCCTTTGCATATTAGGCAACACACCCCTGATGTAGCGAATCCTCCAAGAGCTTACAAGGCTCTTTTTTGTAAGCTCTTGGAGGATTGGCTATATCAGGAGTGTGTGGCCTAATATGCAAATGAGCTCTTGCTTGGATTCCACCCCTGAGTAGCTCACAACTTTAATGCCAGCAGCTTACGAAGTAGAATTTTTTCTCACAAGACTCCATAGCTTAGAGGGAGTATTGCCAGGATGGAACATGGTTCTTCCTTGCTCAAGCCAGAGGGAAATGGTTGAAAGCCTTCTCCCTAATCCCAGGTGTACGTTTAGCAGCCATGGTGACTCAGTGGTGTGGAAACTACTATCTGTTTTTAGAAGCTCTCTCTCCTTCATGATTACTTCACACACACTGGAGATCTGTCTTGGCACTGCAGACTGGTTCTGGGGCTGAGCTTAGACTTCTAATTAAGCTGTGGAGAAACCAGACCTCAAATGAGAAGCCAGTGCATCCCTAGAAGGCCACTCAGGCAGGTTCTCTCAGCAGCCTTCTTGGTCTTCTTGAGTTCTGATGCTTCTAAGCTGCCATTAGGAAGAGGAAAGAAGATCTCCAGAAGCTTCACTAGGGGTCCAGGAGCAGGAGGAGCCTCAGGCAATAAAAGGAAAAGAGGCTTGACTCAGTAGCTTTGCTGTGCGATTGAGAGAGCCTGGCAAAGCAAGCACTCCCCCAACCCCTTCCTCCCTAAGGGAGGAGCCTCAGCCCATGGAGAAAATAGAGGCTTTGCTCTGTAACTCCTGTGTGATCTAGTAAGTCTGGCAAAGCAAGCTGTAACACAGAAGGAAGCAATAGGGAGGAGAAGAAGATATTGGATTTATATCCTGGCCCCCACTCTGAATCTCAGAGCAGCTCACAATCTCCTTTATCTTCCTCCCCCACAACAGATACCCTGTGAGGTGGGTGGGGCTGGAGAGGGCTCTCACAGCAGCTGCCCTTTCAAGGACAACCTCTGCCAGAGCTATGGCTGACCCAAGGCCATGCTAGCCGGTGCAAGTGGAGGAGTGGGGAATCGAACCCAGTTCTCCCAGATAAGAGTCTGCACACTTAACCACTACATCAAACTGGAAGGAGATTTGCTCAAGGGCCTGATAGGAGCCCTCCAGGGGTTAGGGCCTGATTTCACCCCTCGGACGCATGTTTGACACCCCTGCTCTAGGTTGTTATGCAGAGGCAGAAAATGGCAAGTCACCTCTGATTGTCTCTTGCCTTGAACACCTTAGGGCATTTCCGTAAGTTGGCTGTGGACTTGATGGGGAGGAGAGGAAGAGTACAAAAGCAAGCCCTGACCTGGATGACTCAGGCTGCCTCAGTGTTTTCAGCTCTTGAAAGCTGACAGGCTTTAATACTGGATAATACTTGGATGGAAGACCACCAAGGAAGTCCAGGGTTGCTGAGCAGGAGCATGGAGGGAGGTCACCAGAAACCAGCTGTGACTTGACAGCACTTTCTACCACCATCAGGGCTGGCACAAAGGACATGCTAGAAGTCCTCCCAAGAGTCATAAGAACATAAGAGAAGCCATGTTGGATCAGGCAAATGGCCCATCCAGTCCAACACTCTGTGTCACAGAAGAACATAAGAGAAGCCATGTTGGGTCAGGCCAATGGCCCATCCAGTCCAATACTCTGTGTCACACAAGAACATAAGGGAAGTCATGTTGGATCAGGCCAATGGCCCATCCAGTCCAACACTCTGAGTCACACAAGAACATAAGAGAAGCCATGTTGGATCAGGCCAGTGGCCCCTCCAGTCCAACACTCTGAGTCACATAAGAACATAAGAGAAGCCATGTTGGATCAGGCCAGTGGCCCCTCCAGTCCAACACTCTGAGTCACATAAGAACATAAGAGAAGCCATGTTGGATCAGGCCAATGGCCCATCCAGTCCAACACTCTGTGTCACATAAGAACATAAGAGAAGCCATGTTGGATCAGGCCAATGGCCCCTCCAGTCCAACGCTCTGTGTCACATAAGAACATAAGAGAAGCCATGTTGGATCAGGCCAGTGGCCCCTCCAGTCCAACGCTCTGTGTCACATAAGAACATAAGAGAAGCCATGTTGGATCAGGCCAATGGCCCATCCAGTCCAACGCTCTGTGTCACATAAGAACATAAGAGAAGCCATGTTGGATCAGGCCAATGGCCCCTCCAGTCCAACGCTCTGTGTCACATAAGAACATAAGAGAAGCCATGTTGGATCAGGCCAATGGCCCCTCCAGTCCAACGCTCTGTGTCACATAAGAACATAAGAGAAGCCCTGTTGTATCAGGCCAGTGGCCCCTCAAGTCCAACACTCTGTGTCACATAAGAACATAAGAGAAGCCCTGTTGGATCAGGCCAATGGCCCATCCAGTCCAACATTCTGTGTCACATAAGAACATAAGAGAAGCCCTGTTGGATCAGGCCAGTGGCCCATCCAGTCCAACACTCTGTGTCACATAAGAACATAAGAGAAGCCCTGTTGGATCAGGCCAGTGGCCCCTCCAGTCCAACGCTCTGTGTTACATAAGAACATAAGAGAAGCCCTGTTGGATCAGGCCAATGGCCCATCCAGTCCAACGCTCTGTGTCACATAAGAACATAAGAGAAGCCATGTTGGATCAGGCCAATGGCCCCTCCAGTCCAACGCTCTGTGTCACATAAGAACATAAGAGAAGCCATGTTGGATCAGGCCAATGGCCCCTCCAGTCCAACGCTCTGTGTCACAGAAGAACATAAGAGAAGCCATGTTGGATCAGGCCAATGGCCCCTCCAGTCCAACACTCTGTGTCACATAAGAACATAAGAGAAGCCCTGTTGGATCAGGCCAGTGGCCCATCCAATCCAACACTCTGTTCACACAGTGGCCAAAAAACCCCAAGTGCATCAGGAAATCCACCAGTGGGGCCAGGACACTAGGAGCCCTCCCACTGTGCCCTCTCAAGCACCAAGGATACAGAGCATCACTGCCCCAGACAGAGAGTTCCAACAATAAACTGTGGCTAATAGCCACTGATGGACCTCTGCTCCATTCAAGAACAGTTTTCTGAGATGGATGGGAGCCTTCCTCCCTGTTTGGATTTTGTTAACTGGCCTGTAAGACTACTGAAATCCTTGGAGCTGCAGTGAGGTGGGGGAAGAGCAAAGGAAAGATAAAAATGTGGAAATGTGCATAGATTATTTAATGTATCCACTTCTGTACCCCGCCCCAGTGGGTGTATGGCTCCTCCTGATGGCACTTGGTTTTTTTGGCTTCTCTTATGTTCTCCTGACTTTAATGGTGTCAGGGATTTCTAGGATGATTCCTGTGGGCAGGGCTTTTTTGTAGCAGGAACTCCTTTGCATATTAGGCCACCCCCTCCCTGATGTAGCCAATCCTCCAAGAGCTTACAGTAGGCCCTGTAAGAAGAGCCCTGGAAGCTCCAGGAGGATTGGCTACATCTGGGGTGTGTGGCCTCATATGCAAAGGAGTTCCTGCTACAAAAAACCCCTGCCTGCGGGTATGCTGTGGCACCCACCAATACCTTTCCTTGTGTTCGCCAAGTGTATTTAGAGGATGGGCAGGACCAGATAGGGGTTTTGCTCAGCAAGACCTCTGATTGGTCACTGCAGATTTGATTGGCTGTTTAGATTTTTACAAACATCGCTTTAGCCATATTTGCAATCACCACTGCACAAGGATCTTCTCTGTGTGACTGAAGGTAAGGTGCGGCAGCCATCTTGAAAAGGGCTCTGCCTTCCCTGGCAGCCATTTTGTGGCTGCACGCACCAGGATGTGTCAGGATTCCGAAGGCGCCTGGAGACTCAAAAAGTTTGGGAACCCCAGGCTGATTGGAAAGGGTTGGCTGGGTTACCCTTGTGACTTTAATTGGTGCTTGATGGCATGTAGAAATATTAAGCCAATGAAGCTCTTCTTACCTCTTTTCCTCCCTGCCAGTAAAAATGTCACCTAATACATTTGTGTTATACTGCCTATTAAAAGCAGAGGACCACAACCAATAAACAAAGCTGGCAACCATTGTGCTGTAAAAAATGTTAAATTATACTTCTTTCCAGGCAGAGGTGAATCAGCGAGAGCTCTATACTGGACTGGCTGTTTCCACGTCTTAGGACTTGCATCACTATGGAAGAATGCCTGTTTCTGTATGTAATTGGCCATCTCAGGTTATTTTTGGTGTCTGTGAGAAGTGCTTCAGAGAGTGGAATAATTCAGCCTAATGAATAAGTCTGTTAGTCAGGACAGCCACACATATGGTGTTAAGCTTGCAGAAGAGCTAATTCTGCTCACACGTCAGCAGTTGCTTCAGATTTTCTTAAGACCAACAAAGTTTAATTCTGGATATAAACGTTTTTGTCTTAAACTTAAACTGGACTCAAACTGTGTTCTGTTGCTTCAGACCAACACTTAACTGGTTCTGTGAGCTTAGTGTTCACTTGCCACAGTCCACAAAGTCAGGGCCTGGAGTCAGGGGTCATTTGGTAGAAAAAGAGTAGAACTCATTTGCACACCTCATTTGCATATGCCACACACCCCTGTCATCACAGGAAGGTGTACTAATTTGTATCAGCTCAGTGTCTACCTTAAAATGCTTCTTGAATGATAATTGTCAGGGGTGTAATTCTAGCAGGAGCTCCTTCTCATATTAGGCCACACACACCTGATGTAGCCAATCCTCCAAGAGCTTACAAAAAAGAGCCTTGTAAGCTCTTGGAGGATTTGGTACCTCAGGGGGTGTGGCCTAATATGCAAAGAAGCTCCTGCTAGAATTCCACCCCTGATAACTGTCATAATACAACCTTACTCCCATGTGTTCCCTCTAAGCTGAGTTAGCATGAGCTAGCTCACAGATTTTTAGCCTCCAGCTCAGACATTTTCGTTTTAGCTCAGGAAGGATGACCTCAAAGCACACTAGTTAATGCAGTAGCTCACAACTTTTTCCAGTAGCTCACAAAGTAGAATTTTTGCTCACAAGACTCTGCAGATTAAAGGGAACATTGCCCATTGTGCTTTCAAAATTACTTTTTCCTATGTGGCCACAGCGGCATGGTGAAGATTTCCATCTGTCTGCTTTGTATGTTTTGGTTATTCTCGCATTTTTCATGGGGGAAAATATTAGCAAGCTTGTCAAATCTTAGAGTTCAGCAAAATTCTCACAGGGGGGGGGGGTTTGAACAATGGAACCCAGAAGGCAAATATTTGGGGGAGTGGGGTAAGAAAGAAAGAACACAATAAAATGGAGAGGTTCCGGAGCTCTGCTCCTGTGACCTCCTGCCCAAAATGAGGCCTACACACACACACACACACACACGTTTCCAGATGTCCTGACTTGGATGGCCCAGGTCGATCTTGTCAGATCTTGGAAGCTAAGCAGGACTGGCCCTGATTAATACTTGAATGCAGGGGTGGGATTTTAGCAGGAGCTCATTTGCATATTAGGTCACACCCCCGGATGTTCCCAATCCTCCTGGAGCTTACAGTAGGCCCTGTACTAAGAGCCCTGTAAGCTCTTGGAGGATTGGCTGCATCAGGGAGGTGTGGCCTAATATGCAAAGGATTTCCCACTAGGTTCCACAGGAGTTCCATACACCCCTGATGTAGCCAATCCTCCTGGAGCTTACAGTAGGCCCTGTACTAAGAGCCCTGTCAGCTCTTGGAGGATTGGCTGCATCAGGGAGGTGTGGCCTAATATGCAAAGGATTTCCCTCTGAGTTCCACAGTTCCATACACCCCTGATGTAGCCAATCCTCCTGGAGCTTACAGTAGGCCCTGTACTAAGAGCCCTGGAAGCTCTTGGAGGATTGGCTGCATCAGGGAGGTGTGGCCTAATATGCAAAGGATTTCCCACTGAGTTCCACAGGAGTTCCATACACCCCTGATGTAGCCAATCCTCCTGGAGCTTACAGTAGGCTCTATATTAAGAGCCCTGTAAGCTCTTGGAGGATTGGCTGCATCAGGGAGGTGTGGCCTAATATGCAAAGGATTTCCCACTGAGTTCCACAGGAGTTCCATACACCCCTGATGTAGCCAATCCTCCTGGAGCTTACAGTAAGCCCTGTACTAAGAGCCCTGTCAGCTCTTGGAGGATTGGCTGCATCAGGGAGGTGTGGCCTAATATGCAAAGGATTTCCCGCTGAGTTCCACGGGAGTTCCATACACCCCTGATGTAGCCAATCCTCCTGGAGTTTACAGTAAGCCCTGTACTAAGAGCCCTGTAAGCTATTGGAGGATTGGCTACATAAGAGGGGTGTGTGGCCTAATATGCAAAGGAGCTCCTGCTAGAATCCCACCCCTGCTTGAACGGAAGACCACCAAAGGAAGTCCAGAGTTGCTATGCAGAGGCAGGCAGTGGCCGGCCACCTCTGACCATCGCTTGCCTTGAAAACTCCTTGAGGGATTGCTGTAAGTCAGCTGCAATGACAGCAGTTTCCACTGCCACCATTTCTAAATATGGAGTGCTTTTTAACCATCGCAGGCGTACTTTTAAACTGACCATAAATGGTGGGATTTAAATCTAGCCTAACAAATACCAGTCAGAGAGTGAAAGGGAACAGGAGAGGTGAGGTTGCTTGCTTGGTGAATGAAGGCTAAATGGTAAATGAGCCTTTTACAAGCTCGGAGGATCACAGGTATATTAAATATTTGCCTTACAGGAAAAAAAGCCTGTTAAACTTTCCAGCAGTAGAAAGAACAGCGTGTGATTTATAGTTAGAAAACATTTATTATTCTTCCACCCTTAAGCAGGGCCAGAGAAGAACAGAGACAGAAAAGCCATTTAAGGGCATTTAAAACCAGCAGGGGTTGTTCTTAAGGGCCAGTCTCTGAGCTGCTGAAGTTAATTCTCTTCTGAGCTGCCACATGCAGACTCACACTGTGCTTAAGACTTCTGGCTGAATTCCTTGGCTTCGGTGTGGGTTTGAGACTGCAAACAGAGCCATCTGAAGTAGAGTGACACCCTTCGAACTGTCGAAGTCCGTGGGCTTAGAAGGAAGCAGCTCTGTTTGCATGGAGAGTTTCCTTTGGGGTTGTGACCCAGAACAGCAGCTCTGTGGTGGGGAAAGCAAGGGCTGAGGGGTTTTTTCAAGCTGGCAAGAATCCCAAGATAGGGGGTCCTCAAATGGGGTACCCAGAGACTTGGCAGCAGTGTTCCTCTAAGCTGAGTTAGTGTGAGCTAGCTCACAGTGTTTTAGCCTCCGGCTCACACATTTTTGTCTTCGCTCAGTAAAAATGGCCCCAGAGCAAACTAATTTATGCAGAAACTCACAACTTTAATGCCAGTTGCTCACAAAGTATAATTTTGCTCACAAGACTTCACAGCTTAGAGGGAGCATTGCTTGGTGGTCTGGGTGGCCAAGTTGGGGGCCTTTTCTGGTTTGAAGGAACATGTGATGAGCCTTAAGGCTTCACAGTCATGGGTGGGAATGTGCCCCCCCCCATCCCCTCTGTGGTGAGGAAGGCATGGGTTGGGCGGTTTTCAAGCTGGCAAGCACCCTGAGATATCAGGGGTAAGCGGGTCCTCAAATGGGGGTACCTTGGGACTTGGTAGTTTTGGTGGCCCAGCTGAGGGCCTCTTCTGGGTTGGACAAGCCTTAAGGCTTCACAGTCAAGGGTGGGAATGTGTCCCCAATCTCCTTGAGGGTGCACAGGCTGTGATTAGGGTCTGGATGACTTCTGGACTTTGCTCTGAGCGAGGGTGGGTTGGTTTTGTTAGGAAGTTTGCTTTGCAAGCACAATGCAACCTGTGCTTTAAAATGTTGTGAAATGGTGCAGATCCGCTTATGGGTAAATAAAATGTCGTGAAATGGTGCAGATCCACTTATGGGTAAATAAAAATCCCAGTTTAACCCATAAATTGTGTGGTGTTACATTTCAAGGGTGGGCTGGCAAGGTCTAGTTGGTTAAAATCTATCTGTCAGAGGCTGCTGATTTATTGTAGTTCTGTCAGACTGGAATTCCTTGGGGTACATGACTGGATATCAGTCGACAGTGTGATGCAGTGGCTAAAAAGGCAAATGTGATTTTGAGCTGTATCAACAGAAGTCTAGTGTCCAGATCACGTGATGTGATGGTATCACTTTACTCTGCTCTGGCGAGACCTTGTGTATTGTGTTCAGTTTTGGGCAACGTATTTTAAGAAGGATATAGACAAGCTGGAACGGGTCCAGAGAAGGGCGACAAAGATGGTGAAGGGTCTGGAGACCAAGTCCTATGAGGAAAGGTTGAAGGAGCTGATGATGTGTAGCCTGGAGAGGAGGTGGCTGAGAGGTGATATGATCACCATCTTCGAGTAGTTGAAGGGCTGTCATATAGAGGATGGTGTGGAATTGTTTTCTGTGGCCCCAGAAGGTAGGACCAGAACCAATGGGTTGAAATTAAATTTAAAAAGTTTCCAGCTCAACATTAGGAAGAACTTCCTTGCCGTTAGAGCGGTTCCTCGGTGGAACAGGCTTCCTCAGGAGGTGGTGGGCTCTCCTTCCTTGGAGGTTTTGAAACAGAGGCTAGATGGCCATCTGACAGCAATGAGAATCCTGTGAACTTAGGGGGAGGTGTTTGTGAGTTTCCTGCATTGTGCAGGGGGTGGACAAGATGACCCTGAAGGTCCCTTCCAACTCTATGATTCTATGCATCTCTGTTTTTCCTTTTGGAAGAGAACAAGAATGCTGAGACATGAAATAATCCATTTTGTTTTCCTGAAACATTGACAAAGATGTGTCTGGAAAGACTGGATCCCATGTTTTCTTTCTGTTTTGTTTTCCAACAAGAAATAAAAGAGTAACTTTAGCCTTTTTTTTATAAAATAACTATTCTCCACACATTTCTCTCACATTGTGCATGCATGTGTGAGTGTTTGTGTTCAAAATATATTGGCTACATCTGTGACACATCGTCTCAGTGGCATCAAACTGAAATTGATCGTTTGGGGTGCTGTTGATGAAGGACGAAGACTTGAAATGTGTGGAAAGGATATAAACAAAGTTATGACCTTGGTGCTCCGTGAATCTTCTTGAGGGAGAAATAGCCTTTGAAGAACAGCTCCAGAAAAAAAAAATAAGCTTATGCCATCTTGTTTTCATACATAAAATTTTATGTTGCCTCCATATCAATGCAAATTTTGGGGTAGTTCAAGGGTAGAATGGAATTAGGGCTTCCATTTTTCTGTCCTGTTTTGTTTATAACACTTTCTTGCCTCCAGGATTAACTGAAATCATAGGGGAGGGGGTAGCCCAGAGTCCTCTGTGCTGCTTCTTATAGCCGTAATCTCTGCTTGCACATGTTTACACCCCCTCCCTTAAACTACAGACTATAAATTCACTGCCAGGGAATCTGCAGAAGACCCAGTAGTTGTTTGTGAGGTGCTGGAGAATTTTTAGCACCAGCACCTCTGAATGTCTCGTGCCTTGAAAACCCTATGGCAGGAGTGTCAAACATGCAGCCCGGGGGCAAAATCAGGCTCCTGCAGGGCTCCTATCAGGCCCACAAGCAACTGGCTCTTGTCTGCTTCCTTCTCCCTATCTCTTGCTTCCTTCTGTATAATAGCTTGCTTTGCAAGGCTTGCGCAGTTGCACAAGAGCTATGGAGCAAAACCTCTATTTTATCCATTGGCTGAGTCTCCTCCCTTGGGGAGGAAGCGGGGGCGGGGGGGAAGCAGAGCTTGCTTTGCCAGGCTCTCTCAATCCCACAGCAGAGCTACTGAGCCAAGCCTCTCTTCCTTCTATTGGTTGAGGCTCTTCCCCCTCCTGCTCCCCTGGGGAAGGAAGGAAAGAGCCAGAGCTTCCTTTGCCCACTTCCCTGGATCCCATGGGAGAAATACAAAGAAAGCACCTTTAAGACCAATGAGTGCTAATGTTTTAAGTTTTTAGTATCTATTTAGGTCTAATTTATGTCAGATTTGGCCCTCATAACAAATGAGTTTGACACCCCTGCCCTATGGGGTCACATAAGCCAGTCACAGCACTTCCCATCACGTCATGGTGCCCAAAGCTCCCAGGAGATTGAGCAGGAATGGGCTCTCCTTGTCCATTCCCAAGTGCACGTTGTTTACTAGGATGATTAAGGCAGTCTAGGGTTGCCAGACCCCCTACTGGAGGGGGGAGTCTCCTGCTGTCCAGCCCCTCCACCCCACCACCGATCAGCTGGTCAGTAGAGGGAACTTACCCTGAAGAAGAGGGAGATCCATCCAGTGTGCAGCGATGTGTCTATGTCACTTCCCACATGACTCAGAAGTGACATCTGCTGATTGGTGGTGGGGCGGTGGGGCCTGGCAGCAGGGGACCTCAACTCCACCAGGAGGTCTGGCAATCCTAGACTGCCTTTATGTGACTTCCGGGTCATGTGGTCAGTAATGTAGACAGTAATGCTGGATAGGCCTCCTTGCTGCTCCCAGTAAGTCTTCCCATCCCTTGTGGGGGACTTGACAACATAAGAACATAAGAGAAGCCATGTTGGATCAGGCCAGTGGCCCCTCCAGTCCAACACTCTGTGTCACGTAAGAACATAAGTGAAGCCATGCTGGATCAGGCCAATGGCCTCTCCAGCCCAACACTCTGTGTCACATAAGAACATAAGTGAAGCCATGTTGGATCAGGCCAATGGCCCCTCCAGCCCAACACTCTGTGTCACATAAGAACATAAGAGAAGCCCTGTTGGATCAGGCCAATGGCCCCTCCAGCCCAACACTCTGTGTCACATAAGAACATAAGAGAAGCCATGTTGGATCAGGCCAGTGGCCCATCCAGCCCAACACTCTGTGTCATGTAAGAACATAAGAGAAGCCATGTTGGATCAGGCCAATGGCCCCTCCAGTCCAACACTCTGTGTCACATAAGAACATAAGTGAAGCCATGTTGGATCAGGTCAGTGGCCCATCCAATCCAACACTCTGTGTCACATAAGAACATAAGAGAAGCCATGCTGGATCAGGCCAATGGCCCATCCAGTCCAACACTCTGTGTCACATAAGAACATAAGTGAAGCCATGTTGGATCAGGTCAGTGGCCCATCCAGTCCAACACTGTGTCACACAGTGGCCAAAACCCCCAGGTGCCAGCAGGAGGTCCACCAGTGGGCCAGGACAACCCTTAGGCAGTCTCTGCCCCAGAACGGAATCAGAAAACAGACTTAAAGAAGTCTTGATATTCAGCACCACCTTGGAGTGGAGTTGATCCTTCTATTATTACCTCTGATTCTTAGCCATGGAATTCAGGAGCTTCCAATGGTTCTGGGAAGGCAGCCACTGAGCAATGCTCCTTTCAGTGCAGTGCTTCTGGGATAAGAGAGGCTGCACCTGTCTCCTCCTGTTAGGAAAAGAAAATCCCTGTCTGGGTATTGTCATCTTGAGAGGTTCCGCTACTCTTGACAGACTGTTCCATTACTGAACTGCTCCCATGCTGAAAATATATTTCCTCAATATTTATACAGAATTTTTCTTCCTGACATTTCAATTTGTTTCCCCTTGGCCTTTTCCTTGGAGTATATTTGGATACTGTTTTTTCCTAGTCTGTTTTTCTGACATTATTTAAAATATTATAAAACTGTAACTGTAATCACCCCTAATTCTTTGTTTCTGTAGAGTAAACATACTAAATTATCACACCTTGAATATGTGAGCTTGTGTCATCTCCAGCACCTGTTCCTAAGGGATAGTTCACACAGTGTATACAGGTCTTGCACACATGAGACCACATCTTCCTGCTATGTGTAGAACCTGTGAGAATTGGGGCCTATGCCCATAAAGTAGCCCACTTATATGCAAATAACAACCAGCTCTACTTCTTCCTGCATTAATTCAGCAAGAAAACAGATATTAAATCGCTCAATCAAACAATGGTGGCTTGGCTGTTGAAGCTATCACTGAGTGGCACCATTTACAAAAATGACAGCATTCTGTCCCCAAGTTTTCCTACTCATCCTCTAAGCTTGTCAGCTAATTCTTTTTTGGCCTTTTGTGAAGGTAGGGATGGCAACAGATAGGCAGGGCCTTTTTCGCTGTGGCACAACAGCACTGAAATGCCACTGGATTTGATATCTTTCCAGTACCAATGAAAACCCATTTGCTTTCGCAAGCTTTTAAGTGAAGTGGTGAGAGCCAGTTTGGTGCAGTGGTTAAGTGTGTGGACTCTTATTTGGGAGAACTGGGTTTGATTCCCCACTCCTCCACTGGCATCTGCTGGAATGGCCTTGTGTCAGCCATAGCTCTGGCAGAGGTTGTCCTTGAAAAGGCAGCTGCTGGGAGAGCCCTCTCAGCCCCACCCACCTCACAGGGTGTCTGTTGTTGGGGGAGGAGATAAAGGAGATTGCAAGCCGCTCTGAGTCTATGACTCAGAGAGAAGGGCAGGGTGTTAATCTGCAGTCGTCATCTCCTCCTCCTTGCTTTGTTTTTGCTCCAAGTGGTGGTCTTGCTTATTTTGAATTAATTCTGAAGTTTTATTGTTGGTTTCATAAATTGTATTACTAATAAAGACGTGTGTGTTTCCTAAACTGTATTACTGCTCTGTGGCTGCATAGAAACCAGTCTTGGGTCTTTTCGTACTGTCTTAAGAGTTTTGTTTTTAAAACTTAACACTGTATTCAGCTCCATGGAATGACTTTACCAATGTTAAGTGAAGCAATATTCTGTTGTGCTTGTGTTGCCCGTGATTCTTAGAGGTTATCTTGCTCCCTGCCCAGTTGCGCCCCATCTGTTTCTTCCTGCATGTAACACTTTCTGATCAGAACCCCCCAAAAGTTTGCTAACTGAGGCAGTATTTCAGACACAAGTTTTACCATGTTAGTGAGAACTAAGGCAATGTTGGGGGAAAATCTTAATCTCTTCGTTCCCTTTCTTTCTGTTACACCATAAAAAGCTTTTCAGTAAATGCTGAAGTTCCTTGAAGGGTTCTCCGCTGAGCTGTGATTTCCATAGAGGAAATCTTTGTTTTATTAGAGCCCTCTAGGCTTTTAATTATTATGACCTCCTGGCACACTCATCAGGCCACAGGGCAAGACTTTTAGAAGTTTCCGCAGAAACCAAAGATAGTAGTTTGCTTCCTTAAGGGTGTGTTGCGTTTTTATTTATAGAGATAGCCAATGTATGGAATGGGAGGCGGGGGGAGAAGACAAGAATGCTGCAGTTAGTACAAGGATTTTCAAATGCATCTCTCCTTAAAAAAGCATAAACATAAAAACAGAAGAGAAGCCATGTTGAATCAGGCCAATGGCCCATCTAGTCCAACACTCTGTGTCACACATTGGCCAAAAACAAAACAAAAAACCCCCAAGTGCCATCAGGAGGTTCACAAATGGGGCTAGAAGCCCTTCCACTTTGCCCCTCCCAAGCACCAAATGAGGAGGAGGAGAAGATGAAATTAGATTTATATCCCACCCTATACTCTGAATCTCAGAGCAATCACAATCACAAATATGGCATGTAAAAAAAAACATATTCACAAAAGGTGCACACTTGTTTGTTTCCAATGTGGAAGTCTTCTATGTATGAAGAAAATAAAATGTGATTTATTTATAAGGACCTCTTCAGGGGCCTGGTTGAGTGGTCACAAGCATAGAAGGGTCTGGTTGGAAAAACAGTTCTATTTCCCTGGAGATTCTGTGTTTTTTTCCTGCTCCATCATCAGAGATGGGGACTTCCAAGAAACTTCACACCAGTGTGACTTTGAAAAAAGTCAAGAAATAGTGTTAATAAATAAATGCTGCTTTGTGGAGTAGCCAGGGTATGAAAGCCAGTTTGGTGTAGTGGTTAAGTATGCGGACTCTTATCTGGGAGAACCGGGTTTGATTCCCCACTCCTCCACTTGCATCTGCTAGCATGGCTTTGGGTCAGCCATAGCTCTGGCAGAGGTTGCCCTTGAAAGGGCAGCTTCTGGGAGAGCTCTCTCAGCCCCACCTATCTCACAGGTGTCTGTTCGGGGGGGGGGGGGAGGTAAAGGATTCAGAGTATAAGGTGGATTAATGGTTTTGCTGCCTGTTCTCATGGAACATATTTGTTTTCCCTGTGCTTTGTATGCATATTTGACCCTAAAACTAATAATAATAATACTAATAATAATTTTTATTTATACCCCGCCCTCCCCGCCGAGGCAGGCTCAGGGCGGCTTACAGGACATGGCAAAAGCCATGTTAAAACAATAAAACAAGATAATACAATTCAATACAATTAACAATTAAATATTTAAATAATCTAAAAACAATCTAAAAATATAATCTTATAGTGCTACTATCTCAGTTATAATAATGATGGCGTGATGTTTATCCAAGTTCCATCTTAGAAGGCTAGCCGGAAGAGGGCGGTTTTGCATGCCCGACGGAATTGGCTAATAACCCGTAGGGCCCGCACCTCTTCCGGCAGCTGGTTCCACCTTTGGGGTGCCTTTATAGAGAAGGCCTGTTCTCTAGTTGTTTTTAATTTGGCCTCCTTTGGCCCAGGTACTTCCAGAAGGTTTTGTGAACTGGATCGTAGTGCTTTCTGGGGAACATATGGAGAGAGAAGTATTCAATGTTTTTCAGAATGGTCCTACATGTCTTGGTGCTCAGGAAAGTGGGGAGTGCATTACAGGAGATGCCTGAAATTTGTTTGTTAGGAATATCCACATCTGACTGCTGACAAACATAGACAAATTTTGTGACCCCACAGTTGACAGTCCCCTAAATCAGAGGTCCCCCACCCCCAGGCTGTGGACCGGTGCTGGTCCGTGGCCTGTTAGCAACCGGACCGAGTTATATAATTTTTTCATAATGTAATGATAATAAAAAAACGACGACATTGGATTTATATCCTGCCCTCCACTCTGAATCTCAGTGTCTCAGAGTGGTTACAATCTACTTTACCTCCCTCCTGCTACTTTGTCTTCCTCCCTCTGAGTCGGATGGAGCTGAGAGAGTCTCCCTGAAGCTGCCCTTTCAAGGACAACTCCTGTGAGAGCTGTGGCTGACCCAAGGCCATTCTAGCAGGTGCAAGTGGAGGAGTGGGGAATCAAACCCGGTTCTCCCAGATAAGAGTCCACACACTTAACCACTACACCAAACTGGTTCTTTCAAGGACAACTCCTGCGAGAGCTATGGCTGACCCAAGGCCATTGCAGCAGCTGCAAGTGGAGGAGTGGGGAATCAAACCCAGTTCTCACAGATAAGAGAACTATGGTTGACCCAAGGCCATGCTAGCAGGTGCAAGTGGAGGAGTGGGGAATCAAACCCGGTTCTCCCAGATAAGAGAGCTCTGGCTGACCCAAGGCCATTCCAGCAGCTGCAAGTGGAGGAGTGGGAAATCAAACCCGGTTCTCCCAGATAAGAGAGCTCTGGCTGACCCAAGGCCATTCAAGCAGGTGCAAGTGGAGGAGTGGGGAATCAAACCCAGTTCTCCCAGATAAGAGTGCACATTTGACCACCACACCAAACTAATAAAAATAAAGTGCACAATTGTATCATTCTGGAACCATGCCACCCCACCCCCCCAGTCCATGGAAAAATTGTCTTCCACAAAACCGATCCCTGGTGCCAAAAAGGTTGGGGACTGCTGACCTAAATGAGAGTCAGCATTGTCTGATTTATGTCATAAATGGGATTCTGAGATCTATTTTAGGACATTAGTGCCAATCGTTTAAATTCAATGCTATTCACATGTGGGTGGCAACATCCCATCAGATTTTGGATATTCTATGCTGGATTTGTTAATAGACTTATAAATGTGAGATTCACGTGCTCTCAATTGATGTCCTTTGGATGGCTGGATCTAGTGTGGAAAAGACTGCTAATGATTAAAATTTAAAACTTTAAAAATCCAAATAAATAAAACAGTAAGTAAAACACCTAAGATAACCCCTCCGGTAATAAAAAGACCATACCAATCTAAAAATCATTAAACGCATAGCCAAAAACCCAGCTGTGACTCAGCTGCATAAACTACAAGCCATAAAAACAGCCAACAGATGGGATATAGGCCATAAGATTGTAAAATAGATGAAAAAAGACAACTACAAGGTGGTAGAAAGCTTCAATTAAAAGCCTGAGAAAACAGAAACGTTAGTCTGGTGGCAAAATACAAAGAGGATCAGGGTCAAGATGACCTCAAAGGGAAGGACATTCTAACTGTGGGGTTCCACTACCACAAAAGCCCTGAGAGCCACTTTGGGGTATTGTGTTCAAAACTGAACACAAGACTCCAGGTGAGGTTTTACCAGAGCAGAGTAAAGCGATACCATCACTTTGCATGATCTGGACACTATACTTCCGTTAATATAGCCCAAAATTGCATTTGACTTGTACGTATGAACTTATTTAGCAATGTATATGTGAATGCATGAAACGGCCCATGAATGCATGATACTGAATCAGAACCTTTGTCCAACGAGGTCAGTTTTGTCTACTCAGACTGGCAACGGCTCTCCAGAGCCTCAGACTCTGGTAAGACCTCACCTAGAGTCTTGTGTTCAGTTGTGGGCACCACACTTTAAGAAGGATCTAGACAAGCTGGAACGGGTCCAGAGGAGGGTGATGAAGATGGTGAGGGGTCTGGAGACCAAGTCCTATGAGGAAAGGTTAAAGGAGCTGAGCATGTTTAGCCTGGAGAGGAGACGACTGAGAGGTGATATGATCACCATCTTCAAGTACTTGAAGGGCTGTCATCTAGAGGATGGTGTGGAATTGTTTTCTGTGGCCTCGGAAGGTAGGACCAGAACCAATGGGTTGAAATTGCATCAGAAGAGTTTCCAGCTCAACATTAGGAAGAACTTCCTGACAGAGCAGTTCCTCAGTGGAACAGGCTTCCTCAGGAGTTCCTCACTGGAACTCTGCTTCCTTGGAGATTTTAAAACAGGCCAGATGGCCACCTGACAGCAGTGTGGATCCTGTGAATATAGAGGAGGTATTTGTAAAATTCTTGCATTGTGCAGAAGGCTGGACTAGATGACCCTGCTACAAAAAAAGCCCTGCATGAAACGCTCTTATACTGAATTAGACCAGGAACTCCTTTGCAAATTAGGCCACACACCCCTGATATAGCCAGTCCTCCAAGAGCTTACAGGGATCTTATTACAGGGTCTACTGTAAGCTCTTGGAGGATTGGCTACATCAGGGGTGTGTGGCCTAATATGCAAAGGAGTTCCTGCTACAAAAGAAGCCCTGGAGGTCAGTATTGTCTACTCAGACTGGCATTGGCTCTCCAGGGCCAGGGATGCTCTATCACTTAGCCACAGTGCCTCTCCAGCAGCAGCCTAGCGCTGCATAGTTTTCCATGTGAAAATAAGTGTGTGTGTGGGGGGGGGGAGGCGGGGCCTCATTTAATTCAGAATAATCTTTTTATTGGATTAGCACTTTCAGTAGAGTAAAGTAGCCAATTTGGAGGCATGTTTTCCCCAGTGGATGGAAGTATTTTCTTGCATCTTTATACCCTTTATCAGACATTCTTGCAAGCTAAGACACAGCTATCCTGGCATCAAAGAATAAACTAGGTTTCCCCCGCCCCAATAAATGAGTACACAGTTTATTAATCCAGAATTTGTCCCCCCCCCCCCCCAAAAGCATACTTTTCCAAACATTGTGAATTCAGCCCCAAAACTTTTAATTCCTTGGTGAGGTGTGTGGGAAGCTGAGACAGTTAGCAGACTTCACTCTAGAGCTGACCTTTGATGCCTTCTCTTTCCCTCTGCTCTTTGAAGAACTTCATCAGTTTCCATCCTTGTGCTGTGTGCACAGGCTGGATAGCTCCAAGAGGAATTAGGGACTGCATGTAAATAACACAGCGATGTGAAGGGGATTTTAAACACTTGCTTGTGCCCTTCAAGGGGAGAGACTGCAAGGTTATGGTGGAAGCTCCCTTGAGCAGCCTTCTTGAAATTAAAGATTTTGTGAAGCCTTGCAGAATCCAATTACATAATATGGCAATAGTGTTAATCCAGTGCTTCTGAATGCAATGATGACGTGGAGTGATTGGAGGACATCTTGCATTTGTTCCAGCGCAGTGATCTTTTTGCCTGTCTCTCGGACTTCTCCTTAATACAGTGGCAAGAAGAGGCCACAGTGGTTACATCTTTGGAGAGAGGTTAGCAGGACTGTGTTACAAAGTGGGGGAGGGTTGTGAGGACTTGTGTGGGAGGGGAAATCCTCCCCTATCGCCTGCCTCTTGCCCTTTTGCTGCAGCATTGAAAGGGTTTCTCTTAGTTGCCTAGGAAACCCCAAATGGCAGTTTAAGCTTTTTTAATTTTTTTCACTCCCCCCCCCCCCCCTTCCTGCAAACCTCTCCAAAATATACAGGCTAAGAAGTCATATTGTAATGGTTATGGTCAGGGGTCGTTTTGTAGAAAAATAGGTGGTGGAGCTCATCCAGGGATTGTTATGCAGCTGCACATACTAGTCAATGGACAAGGAGGTGAAACTCTCAGGATGAAGAGGTGGAACTCTCAGAAAGGTTCAGGAGCTGCGCTTCTGTGAGCTCCCACTGAATCTTAGGCCTGGTTATGGTCAATCTCTAGAGCAGGTGTGGAATTCTAGCAGAAGCTCATTTCCATATTAGAAGAAGAAGAAGAAGAAGATATTGGATTTATATCCCGCCCTCCACTCTGAAGAGTCTCAGAGCGGCTCACAATCTCCTTTACCTTCCTCCCCCACAACAGACACCCTGTGAGGTGGGTGGGGCTGAGAGGGCTCTCACAGCAGCTGCCCTTTCAAGGACAACCTCTGCCAGAGCTATGGCTGGCCCAAGGCCATTCCAGCAGGTGCAAGTGGAGGAGTGGGGAATCAAACCCGGTTCTCCCAGATAAGAGTCAGCACACTTAACCACTACACCAAACTGGCTCTCCCCGCCCCTGATGTAGCCAATCCTCCAAGAGCTTCTAAAAAAGAAAACAATTCCACACCATCCTCTATATGACAGCCCTTCTAGTACTTGAAGACAATAATGTGGAGGCTTGGGAATTCTTCCAAATGTGTACAGAGCATGATGTTTGGGTGCACAACATAGAACCATTTTATCTGTCTGTAACACCTATGTCGTTTTGATTGTCAGTTCTGGCAAGGTACCTTCTTCTCTGGTACCTTGCTAGACCACCAGTGTTTGCTTCTGATCTTTCATTAAAGCCGTTTTTGAGTGATGCTGAGCAAAACCTGGCACCACCTCTGATTTGGAAAATACCTGGAAGTATTGGACAGAAAATGCTTAGAGAAAGAAAAAATCTCAGTGAGGAAGTGATGCCACTCTAGGACTTCAGTTTTTCATAGAGTCTATGATGTACCATAGAGTCTACCCTCTGAAATCGTCTTCCCTCCAATGGACTTGATCCCTGTAGCCTGGAAATAAGGCGGAATTCTGGGATAATCCAGATTCCTCCTGGAAGTTGGCAGCTCTATGTTGCGACTTCCTGATAATTCCATGGGGCAATAATGGGCTAGAGATGCGGGTGTTCATATCCTGGGAGGGAGGAAATTAAACCCGGTTTGCTTAAATATTGTTTTGAGACATGCAAACAATGGTTGTAAATTTATTGTATGCCAGTCCCAGGTACACAAGGAAGAGTTTTCTCTACCATTTGTAGCTTTTGCATATTTAATAAAATACATACAGATAAATTTCTTTTTACAAATTATTTGCAATAACAGCCCCTTCCCAATTTTGAATTCTTTGCATTTGCTAAGCTGCTTTCCTAATATGGTTGGCAAAGCGAAGAAGCAGAAAACAAACCCTCCCCTTGGAGAGAAATGGGAATGTGGTCTGGTTGTCTGAGACGATGATGAGGTTTTCAGCATTCCTTCTTGAAGGAAACTGGTCCCCTCAAAGTGGATTCTGCCACTGCAGAGATCTGCTTATTTAGCGGCTTCGGCTTCCATTGTCTGGACATCAAGGGAACCTTTGTTGTAGAGAAGCATCCTAGCACCTCTGTGTTTTATTGTGGTCAGACTTCTTAATTTGTAATTGTCATCGGGCTCCTTTTGGGCAGGAACTCACAGAAGTGGAACCTCTAATTTTTACTGTGCTTTTTCGTTCTCTCTCTCTCTCTCTCTCCCCCCCCCCCCCCCCAATACTTGCTTCTGGGCTCCATTGTTCAAACCTCCTGTGAGAATTTTGCTGAATTCTTAAGATTTGTCAAACTTTCTAAATAGGGAAATAACCAAAAGCTATCAAGCAGACGGATGGAAATCTTCCTCATGCCACTGTTACCACATAGGAGACAGTAATTTAAAAAGTATGATGGGAGGAAGGTTTCATTATGACAATTACAATTCGAGAAGCTGAGCTGATAGAATTTAGTCCACCTTCCGGTGATGTCAGGGTGTGTGTGGCATATGCAAATGAGCTCCGGCACCTCTTTTTCTACAAAATGACCCTGATTGTCGTCCAGGACTGGTATTTAGAAAAGCCCTTCTGCTTAATTCCTGTGGCTTTGGATCAGCTAATGTGTTTTATTTCTAGAGCGTCTATGATAAAGAAATTGGTTCCCATTGAGAGGAGGTCATTTGATCCATTCCGAGTTTCTCTAGACATGAGGCAGTTGCTGCTTCCTGTTTCCACATGGGCATTTCAGGTGCGATGCAGGGTTGAGGGCTGCAGGGTGTCTGTCCCGGGGGCTGTGTGGAACTGGGGGTTCTCCTCTGCGGAATGCTTCTGAGTCTGTGCGGTAGGGTTGCCAGACTCCAGGTGGGGCCTGGATATCTCCTGGAATTACAGCTGATCTTCAGACTACAGAGATGAATTGCCCTGGGGAAAATGGCTGCTTTGGAGGGTGGAGTCTACGGCATTATACCCTGCAAAGGTTCTTCCCTCCCCAGATCTCAACTTGGAGTTGGCAACCCTGTTATGAAAGAGGGGGGTGTCTTTTGTCCATTCAAAACCAAAACAAACTCCAGGCATGAATTTTTCCCTGCTGTCGACACTGAAGAACAGATCTGAAGAGGGGACATGCAGAACGTGGAAGCACAACAGAAGAACTGACAGTGACATCCTTGCAGAGCTTTCTAGATAGGCTTGGAAGCCAAGCGTCACCTACCATCCTGTTTGCTCAGGAGTTTGTTAAACTTGCTCTTGTCACACAAGACTTCTCTGTTCTTCCTGGGTTTAATTCTGTGTGGCCAGCAAGGCAAAAAAGGCCGACACCGGAATGTTTAAGGAGGGTTGTGCCTCTTCCTTGGGCAGGGAGTGACGTGGTAAGAAGCTTCAGTCTATTTATTTATGAATCAGTAGTAGATTGCCAGCTTGGTATGCAGAAAGTCCTAGGCAATAGATGATGGGAAAGACCCACTCCCTGAGACCTAGGAGAGCTGCCCCCAGTCAGAGTAGACAAGAGTGACTTTGATGGACCCCCCAGAAGCTCTGTTAAGGCAGGTTCTTGCCTGTTCACGTGTGTGTTCAATCTCTGCTACTTTAGCTTCTGTTAAAAGCATAAGGTAAAGAGACTAAGGCCGAGGTCAGACACACATAAACTGACGAGATGGGCATGGATGAAAGCCAGATGCATGTCGGATTTTATGCGGTTGTCCAAACGTCACCATCTGGCAATGGGCATTGGCTTGTTCGTGTCCCGAACTGCCACGACTGAGACGCGGACTTTTTTGATAGTACATTAAATCCGGAATAAGAATGCTTCCGACGACTTCCGCGCGTACTTTCTGTGTTTGAACGCTCCATTGCAGCCAACTCGTCACAAGCGCACATCCGCTTCCCTGCGAGAGCCCGCTCCAAATGATATCATTGCGTCAGCAATTGCTGACTCAGCCTTCCAACCTTCCTAGGTCGGTAAAATATGTACCCAGCTTGCTGGGGGGGGGGGGGAGTATAGATGACTGGGGAAGGCACTGGCAAACCACCCCGTAAAAGGTCTGCCATGAAAACTTTGTGAAAGCAGCGTCACCCCATAGTCGAAAACGACTGGTGCTTGCACAGGGGACCTTTCCTAAACGGGGGGGGGGGGGGGGGGGGGGGGGGAAGGCAGATCACCCACCTTTGCTGTCTCCCTGCCAGGAGAGGAAGATGACCCACCTTTGCCGTCTCCCTGCCAGGCGGAGAGACAGCAAAGAGAGTTGCCGTGCTCCCCCCCATTTAAACACCACGGTGGGGTGTTTAAATGTGGTGGGGAGGAAGATCACCCACCTTTGCTGTCTCCCTGCCAGGCGGAGAGACAGCAAGGAGAGCTCCTGGGCTTCCCCTTCCTTTCTGGGTGTTAAAATGGGGGGGGGGGGGGCAGATCGCCCACCTTTTCTGGCACTTTTTTTTAAAAGCCAAGCACAATATCCCACGTACTGTGCTTGCCCGCCTGTGGAATGCCATTTTAAAAAATGAGGTCCGGTTGAGACCTCTGATCAACCAGCGACGGGACCAACGCTGCTTAGAACGGAAGGATGGAGGGATGTCTGATCAGGAAATTTGTTGTAAAAAAGCTGTGGAGTATAATAGCGACGGGTTAGGGATGGATTTAATGTTGAGTGTGACCGCGGCCTAAGAGAGACGAAGAAGAAGAGGAAGGAGGAGGAGGAGGAGCAGATTGGATTTATAACCCGCCCTTCACTATCCGAAGGAGTCTCAGAGCATCTTACAATCTCTTTCCCCTTCTCCCCACACAGACACCTGTGAGGTAAGTGGAGCTGAGAGAGCTCTAGCAGAAACTGCTCTTGAGAGGAACAGCTCTGTGACTGATTCAAGGTCACATCAGCAGCTGCAAGAGGAGGAGTGGGGAATTAAACCCAATTCTCCCAGATAAGAGTCTGTGCACTTAATCACTATAACCAGACTGACTCTCTAAAATGTATATCTTTGTTGTTCAGGTCTGTATAGGTACTGCTGTTCTGTGGAAGTACAGAACTGTTTCTCCTTTAAGGTACTGACTCTAGAACTCAGCTTCCTAAGAATCTGGTTTTTTAATTTTTTGATGTTTCTTCTAGTCCATCACGGTTGCTCAGATGTGCCTGAAAATGGATCATATGTTCAGGTCACAAAATTCTGTTTTTCTTGCAGCAGAAATTGGTGTATCTCCCTGCAGAATGTTGAATTTTTTTTATTTCAGCAGATATTAGACTTTTTCTACATTCTCAGTTTCCTTGCTTGTACGTTTCTGTTTCTTTGGGTCCCCCCCCCCCCCCAAAAAAAAATTCTGCATGTGTTTTACTCCCTCTAGTGGTTGACTTTATATTACATTATTTTATGTTTGGCATATCTCCCAACAGATTTAAACGGCAGGTTTTATATGCCGAACATAAACCATTGTAATATTAAATTGCCCACTAGGGGGAGCAAAACACACGTGGAACAAAAAGACAACCTTGAAGATTCGGGAACTTACAAGTGAAGAAAATGAGAATGTTGACAAAGCTTCCCATTACATGTACTTTTCCAAACGGATCCCTGAATCCCAGGGAACCACTGCTGCCAATCTCCAGGTGAGGGCTGGAGGTACTCAGAATTACAGATGGCAGAGATCAGCCCCCCTGGAGGAAGGGGGGGGGGAGAGTGAATGCCTTCAATTGGATGGGTGGGAAGACAGCAAAGGGGGCACTTACCTGGAGCCTCCTTCTAGAGCCCATTGTATTTTTCTTCACAATGGGCCTTACTCCTAATATAATTACAATTGCCTATATCTTGGTACAGTTCATCTCCTCTGAATGCCATAGTTAGTGACTGTAGTACTTAAGCCTCAACTTGGGAGCCATTTTGTGGCCTTCAGCAGGAGCTCCAAAACATCCCAGCTTTCATTCTTGTATTGATCCTTGTCAGTTCTAATGGGATATCGAAGGGAAGCCTGACATGCCCAGTCAAAATCAATGAAAGAGGAAGTGTATTTAAGTCATGAAGCCTGGAACATCCTGAAGAAATGACAAGTTATTCTATTGATTCCTCTTTTGGTTTCTCTTGAAATTCCTCTGGTATCTACTCTCCTGAGGAAACTCCACACAGCTGGAATTCAATTAACTGGGTGGTCTTCATGAGACACCGTTTGTGCTCCGCTTTTAGAATCAAGGCTTTATCTGTGACCATCTCAGAACTCCAGCTCTCTGGTAGGGTTGCCAGCTCTGGCATAGGAAATTCCTGGTGATTTAAGGGCAGTACCTGGAGAAAGTGGAGCCTGAAGAGAGGTCAGGAGGGGTAAAATGCCCTAGATTTCTGCCCTCCAAAGCTACCATTTCCTTATGGACAACCAATCATTCTTGGTGCTTGGGGGGTGGGGGCACAGTGGAAGGGCTTCTAGTGCCCTGGACTCGCTGGTGGACCTCCTGATGGCACTTGGGTTTTTTGGTCACTGTGTGACACAGAGTGTTGGACTGGATGGGCCATTGGCCTGATCCAACATGGCTTCTCTTATGTTCTTATGTGACTCAGAGTGTTGGACTGGATGGGCCATTGGCCTGATCCAACATGGCTTCTCTTATGTTCTTATGTGACACAGAGTGTTGGACTGGAGGGGCCACTGGCCTGATCCAACATGGCTTCTCTTATGTTCTTATGTCTGGGCAGTGATGCTCTGTATTCTTGGTGCTGTGGGAGGGCTTCTAGTGTCCTGGCCCCACTGGTGGACCTCCTGATGGCACCTGGGATTTTTGGCCACTGTGTGACACAGAGTGTTGGACTGGAGGGGCCACTGGCCTGATCCAACATGGCTTCTCTGAAGATCAGTTGTCATTCTGAGAGCTCCAGGCTCTACCAGGAAGTTAGCATCCCTGCTCCCTGGAAACCTGCCTAAGGTCAAGCCCAAGCACAGGGGTGAGGTGGGATTTTAAACACGTGGGCACTGCTGGTGCCGAATCTCATCTGCTGGTCCTGTATGTTTTCTGAAAGTGGCTGGCCTGAAACCCTTGGGAAGCCCTCAGGTGGGACAAGATAGAGGAATCTGATTTCTTCCATATGTGTGCAGAATCTGGCCCTCAGAGCTCTCTTGCCAATCCACAGGAGTGGTCCTGTTAGCTGTCATGTCAAAGAGCCACTGGTAGAGGGAGGGACTATGGCTCAGTGATGGAGCCTTTGTTTGGCACGTAGAAGGCCCCAAGTTCAATCCCTGGCACCTCCAGTGAAAAGGACCGGGTAGCTGGTGATGTGAAAGACCAGAGTCCCTTAAAAGCTGCTGCCAGTTGGAGAAGATAATATTGACCTTTATGGACTGATTCTCTATACCAGGGGTGGCCAAACTGTAACTCGGGAGCCACGTGTGGCTCTTTCACACATATTATGTGGCTCTTGAAGCCGCTCACCACCCCATTGGCCAGCTTGGAGAAGACATTTGTCTCTTTAAATCACTTCTCCAAGCCAAGCCAGCCAGTGGCTTGGAAAATGCATTTAAAGTTAAAGTTTCTTTCTTCCCACCCCTTTCTCCCCCATCTGTTTTCCTTCCTTCCGGCTCTCGAACATCTGATGCTCGTGTCTTGCAGCTCTCAAACATCTGACATTAATTCTGTGTGGCTCTTACGTTAAGCAAGTTTGGCCAGCCCTGCTTTATAAGGCAGGTACATCGATGGAACAGCGGAAAAGAGCAAGACCCGATTCCCCGCTAGCCTTATGCCGCTCTCACGCTCCTCTTCTCCACGGGGCTTCCGTTGGATTTCACACTATCTGCCCCGGGACTGCAGCTAGCGTCACCTTCTTCGTGCAGCAAACAGAAACTGGTTTTTAGAGGATCTTGTTTGCTGCATGAAAGAGGCGGAGCGAGTTGCAGCCCCGGGGCAGATAGTGGGAAATCCGACGGAAGCCCCGCAGAGAAGAGGAGAGTGAGAGCGGCATAAGGCTAGTGAAAAATCGGTCCAAGAATCCAGGAGCACCTTAAGGACTAACACAATTTTTGGCAGGGGAGGAACTGCTCATTTCTTCAAACACAAAAGCTCCTCCCCGCCACAAATTTTGCTAGTCTTTATGATGTTCCTGGACTCTTGCTCTTTTCAGCTGCTGCAGATAGACTAACGCAGCTACTCATCTTGATCTACATTCATGGAGGACAGGTATAACCCTTCCAGTGACAAGACCGTGTGATATTATTCCTTTGTTACCTGCCTTCTGTTACCCCCTCCCGCCCCTTCAGGACTGGGCAAGTTTTCAAGTTGCAGAATAAACTTCCTCAGACTGGATGTTCAGCCTAACCAGATAAATGTTTGCATGAGGTGTTTGCTTTGCTGCGGGGGTGTTTACCTGGCTTTGTCAGGCTGGTCTTTCTGTTTGAGGGACAGCATGGTGTGTTTCTAGCATTTTGAAGGACACAAGGCCTTCCTCACTTGCTCTGGACTCCTGCTTCTGTTCATACATTTCCACAAAAACAACAGCCTCTTTCCAGGACAAAGTTTGAGTCCAGTCCTTTAAGACCAACAGAGTTTAATTCTGGGTAGAAGCTTTCATGGACTCAAACGTTGTTCTGCTACTTCGGACCAACACGGCTGCCTAGCTGAATCTGTCAGCATGGTTTCAGGTTTTCAGTTGAATCCTTAAATAACATTTTATAAAAAGAAGTGCCGTCAGGCCCCTCCAACTGTATGGCCCCTCCATTGGTGGGCCCACAATCTGGAGAGCCAGTTTGGTGTAGTGGTTAAGTGTGAGGACTCTTATCTGGGAGAACCGGGTTTGATTCCCTACTCCTCCACTTGCACCTGCTAGCATGGCCTTGGGTCAACCATAGCTCTGGCACAGGTTGTCCTTGAAAGGGCAGCTGCTGTGAGAGCCCTCTCAGCCCCACCCACCTCACAGGGTGTCTGTTGTGGGGGAGGAAGGTAAAGGAGATTGTGAGCCACTCTGAGACTCTTCGGAGTGGACGGCGGGATATAAATCCAAAATCTTCATCTACCTCACAGGGTGTCTGTTGTGGGGGAGGAAGGTAAAGGAGATTGTGAGCCGCTCTGAGACTCTTCGGAGTGGAGGGCGGGATATAAATCCAAAATCTTCATCTACCTCACAGGGTGTCTGTGGTGGGTTGAGGAAGGGAAAGGAGATTGTGAGCCTCTCTGAGACTCTTCGGAGTGGAGGGCGGGATATAAATCCAAAATCTTCATCTACCTCACAGGGTGTCTGTTGTGGGGGAGGAAGGGAAAGGAGATGGTGAGCTGCTCTGAGACTCTTCGGAGTGGAGGGCGGGATATAAATCCAATGTCTTCATCTTCTTCTTCTTCTGTCCGCTTTGCTTACTGCCACTCTGAACAAGGAGTACCATTGCTGCAGGTCTTTTCGCTTTTCTCTCTCCCCTTCCCTAACACGCCTTGCAGAGCAAAGTTTGCGGGGGGGGGGGGGGGGGAGTCAAGAGGTCTCTGTCTCTCTGAGAGAGGGGCACAGAAGAAAGGGGTGGGGGGAGCAGAACTGCTGTGCCTGCCCAGGCATGGGGGGGGGGTTAGCTTGTGGGACTCAAGGCAGCTTGCTGTGCTGAGAGCCCTGGGTGGTCGCCCAGCCCCCCCCCCCAACAACAACTCCTGCTGTGGGCCCCACCAAACCTGAAGTCCTGGCTACAGCCCTGGGTGCTGTGTAGAATGCATAATTATAAATCAAAGTGGGTTAATTTTTTTTACTGTGCTTTTTTCTCAACCCTGAAATGGCCATGCAAAGCTTTTATGTGGGGAAAACGCAGGGCCACCCTGCCCCACAAAGCGAGTAACAACTCAGCAGGGCCATTTCAGGTCAGGAGAAAGAGTTCCACTTCCCATTATTTTAACCCAGGACAGTGTCAGCATACCATCTGTAGGGGCAGCTGCCAGGCCCCACTCTGGTTAACCCCTCCCCCTACTTTACAAGGGGCTGTAGCTCCATGGAAGACCTGCAGCTTGGCATACTCGGGGTCCCAGGTTCAATTCCCAGTATCTGCAGTTGAAAAAGGACCAGGCAGGAGGGTGATGGGAAAGACCTCTACCTGAGACCCCGGAGAGCCATGGAGAGGGGCCATAGCTCAGTGGCAGATCATCTGCTTGACATACAGAGGGTCCCAGGTTCAATCCCTGGCATCTCCAGTTAGAAGGACCAGGCAGGAGGTGATGGGAAAGACCTCTACCTGAGACCCTGGAGAGCCATGGAGAAGGGCCATAGCTCAGTGGCAGATCATCTGCTTGACATACAGAGGGTCCCAGGTTCAATCCCTGGCATCTCCAGTTAGAAGGACCAGGCAGGAGGTGATGGGAAAGACCTCTGCCTGAGACCCTGGAGAGCTGTTCTTAGTCTGAGTACACAATATTGACCATACGGTTGCCAGACCCAGGTTGGGAAATACCTGGAGATTTTGGAAGTGGAATTTGAGAAGGGCAGAGTTTGGAGAGTGGAGAGACATCTGTTGGGCATACGGCCATAGAATCCATATTCCAAAGTGGCCATTTTCTCCAGGTGAACTGATCCCTGTTGCCTGGAGATCAGTTGTGATCCCAGGAGATCTCCAGTCACCAGCTGGAGGTTGGCAACCCTGACAAATGACTGGATTAAACACAAGGCAGATTTGTGTGTACTTATTTGCTAGTCCTCCACTGTGCTCCGGTTCCAGCTACAGCCACTACCCTGGGTTGGGTTGCCAAGTTTTATCTGCCTCCCGGTAGGGGATCTTCTATCATTCTTCTATGATTATCATAGAGTTTTCTCCAAATGCTAGAGTGCCACTCCATGATGTGCCCAGCATGATAACATCACTTCTAGGTGTCATCATCATGCAAGGCATGTTGTGGCATGCCATTGGGGGTGGGGTTCCCCCACTGGCCAGTTCTGGTGAGTTGGAGGCACGGCTGACCCTGCCACTAGGCAAGCTAGGCCGTAGCCTAGGGTGCACCGAATTGGGCACTCCCCATGTGACTCAGTGATGTTATCAATGCGGGCGGGGGGCACCAGAAGTTATTCTTGCCTGGGGTGCCAGACAGTCTAGCGCCAGCCCTGGTTGGAGGCCCCAAAATTGGGGGAACCTCCACCCCCAATGGGAGGCTGGGAACCGTAGCCCAGGGCCGCTGGGGAAAGGGCTGCAGGCCTTGGTGAGCCTCAGCTGTGGGACATGGAAGGCAGGTGTGGGAGGGGGCGGAGGGAAGGAGTTCATGTGAGGGAAGAATGAAAGAAAAGCCCTAGGGTGACAAAAGACTTAAGTACTTAACAAAACTTTAAAGTATTTAACATCAGTAATTAAGAACAATATAAGAAGTTACAAAGCCCATTATAACAAGGAAAATGTCCAGTTTTGAGCAGCCTTAGCCTTCAGCTCACATAAATCTCAGAGCAATGTCCCCATGTCTGAAATACATTCCAAAAGGGGGAAAACATATTCTAGCTGTTGGGACATCTACGGCCTTCCTAAACTTTAGGATGTTGTAATTAAGTCCGAATTTCAATCCTTATCTCATATAAGGTTTATTTAATCCTGGAATGATAGATAAAGATCTTCTTACCTTGAAACCAAATATGTCCTTCTTTACACCGTTCTTTCCAAAGATAAATTTAAGATGTTAGAATAGTCCAAAGAAAGCTTGAATCTTGATGAGTTTAAGTCAATTTAATGACCACGGAGACCCTCTGTAGACGCTGGAATGCAGTTCTTCACCGGGGGCTCTTCAAAGCCTTAAAGGAACCCCACTGGGACTCCTCGGCACCTTCTCTGCCCAGAACGGAGGCTCTGGTCCACTCCTCTTTGAGAAGCGACTCAACTCTCCATGATCCAACCCCGGAAGTCTCCAGACATCTACAGCCTTCCTTTAGATTGAAATATGATCCTTCTACTCCTAGGCTCTTCATCCTTCTAGAAGTAGAACTTTATAAACCACACAGACAGACACAAAGATTAAAAAAAATTAAAATAAAAGATGCTTGAAACATTAGCACTCATTAGTCTTAATGGCGCTTTCTTTGTATTTCTCCCAAGGGATCCAGGGAACTGGGCAAAGGAAGCTCTGGCTCTTTCCTGCCTTCCCATGGGACCAGGAAGAGGAGGAGCCTCAGCCAATAGAAGGAAGAGAGGCTTGGCTCAGTAGCTCTGCTGTGGGATTGAGAGAGCTTGGCAAAGCAAGCTCTTCCTCCCCCCCTTCCTTCTCAAGGGAGGAGCTTCAACCAATGGAGAAAATAGAGGCTTTGCTCTGTAGCTCCTGACTTTCCCATGCATTTCGTTCTCTCCCTCTGGCAGGGGAAGAATCAGACACAGCCACACTCCCTCCCTTGCCTTTTTAAAAACACTCCTGAATTATGTTTCCCCATTCTCCAGCGCATTAGTAGGCCTTCTTCTCTATGGAAACCTGCAAGGAAATAATGGCTATTGGAGTTTTGTTATGAGTTTTCCAATTTTGATTCAGCATGAAAATAATGAGGGCCTCCATGCTGGAAAAGTGCTCTTTGTCGTGCTGATCGAAGACCAGACCGTGAGATTTCCCAGCCCTCAACACGCGTAAGGTTGTTAGAACTGAGAAGGGTGCCTGGCAATTGCTCGGGTAGGTCAAGTCAAAGATACTGCATCAGCCAAGTCTAAATGCTTATTGCCTTCTGCGCGTTGGAGAGATTAAGAATAGGCAGAATAAACACGACACGGAGCTGCTTCAAGATCTGTTTGAACTCATAATTATCCTTCAGGGTTACCATTGATATTTTGATTAGGTTGCATTGCAGTCCAACATATAATGAGGGGAGCAAGTAAAGCATTGAGCAGTTGCTGAAGTGAATAAAAGGACTGCAATGGAAACCGTGCTCACAATAATCTACTGGGGACAGAGCACTCCAAAGAAGCAAATTTAGCTCACTTTGTGGGATTGTGCTTGCTATTAACAAAGCGTGTACATTTAACCGGTGGCATTGTCTACTCCCTTACTGATTCTGACAGAATCCTTTCAGAATTGCATACCAATTTCCCACTCTGTATGTGTTTATTGTAAGCGTTCTTTAGCATCCCCTCCCCCCATTTTGCAGTCATCATTTATGCAGTTCAGCAGAGCCCTCCTACCCCATCTCATTTTGAATGCTTAATTTCCTGTTTGCTAGCATGGCATGATGGGTAAAATAAGGGGTAGACTCAGGGGTCGTTTTGTAGAAAAATAGGTGGTGGCGCTTATCCAGGGATTGTTATGCAGCTGCACCTACCACTCCATGGACAAGGAGGTGGAACTCTCAGGAGGAGGAGGAACTCTCAGAAGGAGGAGGTGGAACTCTCAGAAGGAGGAGGAGGAACTCTCAGGAGGAGGTGGAACTCTCAGAAGGAGGAGGAGGAACTCTCAGGAGGAGGAGGAACTCTCAGGAGGAGGTGGAACTCTCAGAAGGAGGAGGTGGAACTCTCAGAAGGAGGAGGAGGTGGAACTCTCAGGAGGAGGTGGAACTCTCAGAAGGAGGAGGAGGAGGAACTCTCAGGAGGAGGGGGAACTCTCAGGAGGAGGGGGAACTCTCAGAAGGAGGAGGTGGAACTCTCAGAAAGGTTCAGGAGCTGTGCTTCTGTGAGCTCCACTGAATCCGAGGCCTGGGTAGACTGACCCCAGCATGGTGCCCATGACCATCATGGCACCCACCGACACCTTTTCTGGTGCCTGCAAAGTACTTTGAGAAAAGGAGTGAGGCTAAGTGCGGGGTGTGTGTGTGGGGAGGGCCCTTCTGATCGGCCACTGGAAATTTGATTGGCTGTGCAGATTTAAAAAAAAAAAAACAACAACATTGCTTTGGCAGCAGCTGCCATCGCAGTCCCCAGGGCTTTTTTTGAAGCAGGAGCTCCTTTGCCTATTAGGCCACACACCCCTGATGCAGCCAATCTTCCTGGAGCTTACAGCAGGCCCGGTACGAAGAGCCCTGGAAGCTCTTGGAGGATTCCTCAATTTGTTCAATTGGCTGTTGCTGAAAGATGGCTGCCCAGTCTGTTGGTTTCATTTTTCAGGCAATCCCCAGGGATGACATTTCATGCCAATTGCTGGTGATACATTGGCATAAAAAAAGATGCTGGGGCAGAGAAGGAGGGGGTTCTGTATGCTTCAGAAAGCCTTGTTTATGAAGCCTAACTGAGAAATATTAAGGCCTGGTGTGTGCTTTTTAGTGCTTTAATCAACATTTAAATTGCAAGGGACATAGATGGAAGGGAACATTAGCAAAATATTGATTTCCATGTGCTGGATAATTGTTCCGGTGACAGACTAACACTGCTAAGTTTGCATGAGTGCACTTAAAATATCGCTCAGAACACCGCAAGCCCCGGTATGCCTTTTAAAGCTGAAAAGTCCCTTATGTCAAAAAGAGCAAGTGTTTAATTCGTGGCAATGGACTTTGTTGTTGTTGTTTTGTGTTTGGCTTAAAGGAGTTTGCTTCTTGCATTTTTTAAAATCCATGCCTCCCACCCCCAACCAATCTAGCTTCTTATTTGAATCCCCCCTGCACAATTGCACAATAACTATATCTTCACTGCAGTCCCCCCCCCCCCCCAAGAGCTGCACAAAATAGGTCCAGATGCATGTTTATGTAAGCTCTACAGTCCTTCCATAGAGATGCATCCAGGACCAAACCGGAACATTTCCCATTAGCCTTTGATAGCAGCCACCCAAGTAGCCATTGGGACATCCTGGAGGGAAGAAAAAGTTAACCTGCCCATTTGCCACCTGCTATGTAACTGTTAAAGGCAGGCCTCAGATGCAGCAGCAGCCTTTCTGAGGGTTCCCCCTCTCCCTCCCCATCAACCTTGTCCATTGAATAGGAGGTGCAGCTGCATAACAGTCCCTGGATTAGGAGAGCAGGCAGCCAGCCAGCCACCAGGGGCTTTGCCACGTCCCCAGCAGCCCTCATTAACCCCTGGAGAAGCCCGCACCACCCTTTCTCCACTTCTTACGTGATTTTGGGCAGCAGGTGGCTTGCTGGCCTTTTGACTGGGGTGGGAGGAGGCCCAGGAGAGCGAGGCCTGCTTGAGCTGGCTGCATCTCTAGCCAGCCCAAGCAGGCCTCGCTTGCCCGGGGCTCTCCTTTCTTGCATTGGCTTGCTTTTTGCTGATGGGGGAGGTGGCATATGCTAATGAACTCCACCACCTATTTTCCTACAAAATGACCCCTGGTTAAAGGCATAAAGAAACTTACTGGGAAGAAAAGTTGACAAACTGAAGTACTGATCAAGACAGGTATTTTATTTATTCAATTTATATCCCGCCCTCCCCACCAAGGCGGGCTCAGGTAGCCATGTTAGTCTGTCTGTAGCACCAATAGAAAAGAGCAAGAGTCCAGGAACACCTGAAAGAGTAGCCAGATTTTTGGCAGGGGAGGAGCTTTTGTGCTGAGGCCACTAAGCAATATCAAGCTTAGTGAATTCCAAGGCTTTTATTGTAGCAGGAACTCCTTTGCATATTAGCCCGCACCCCCCTGATGTAGCCAATCCTCCTGGATCTTACAGTAGGCCCTGTAGTAAGAGCCTTGTAAGCTCTTGGAGGATTGGCTACATCAGAGGGGTGTGGCCTAATATGCAACCTGCTACAAAAAAAGCCCTGGAACCCTATAGCATGAGCAAAAACTGTAATTTAGAGAATTTTAGGGCTTTTTCCTTATTTAGAGTATTTTTATAATCTGGGGCTCTAAACTGTAATTCACCTAGCTTTTGCCTAAATCTGGCTCTCATTTCAGAGACACCAGTAGAATGAAAGACACCAGTAGAAAATGAATAAATATTAATTTGTGTTGAGAAGGAATCCACAGTAATAGCAATGACTACTGAGTTCTTATCATCGGTCAAATTGATGTTCTTTTTATTTCCCAGTGAAAGAGAGAAGGGAAAACAGACTACAGCTGTGATTTCTTAAAATGTGGTTTAAATTTTGGATTCTTCCTAGAGGGGAGAAATAGGCCAGATTAACCCAAGAAAGCAGTCGAGGCAATTGGCCTGAATAATACCTAATGGTGATGTAATAGCTGAAGAACAGTTTTTCAAAAAATACTAGAAAGAATGAACTTGTGAGAACTGTGTCTCATGGATCTGTGAGGACAAAAATACCTATAATAGCCTCTTGAGTCATTGTTCTATAAACAGGGAACTAGTCCGGCTTTCCAAATGGAAGAATCTTATTTCCAGTTTGATAAGAGGTGCGGGGGCCAGGTGGAGCGACAGCGACTGGAAAGAGTTTTCATCTGGGTATCAGGAACCTGGCCATCACAAACACCAGGAATAGGTTCACTCACTGGCAGGCTGCAGTGAGGGGAAATGGCTTTCACAACATTGCTCTTCTGTCAGTAGACTGCCTCCGGAGCCATACCAGTTCTATCACACCAAATTTTTCATTTTCAGATTTGAGACACCCAGTAGAGGACTTGGTAAAGCTCCCATTGGTGAAATCCACCTGCAGAACAAATCTTGGTGCTCTCAAAAACTTTTATTTGCATGTGTCACGACTTAGGGGGGGGGGGGGGTCTTACCACTTGTTGCCACCACTCTGGGTTAAAGGTTCCCCTTGAGAAGGCCCAGAGTCCCCTCCCAAACCCTTCAGGCCTCCTGTAGCTTAGGCCAAATAATAGGCGGGAGGACCAGGCAGAGTGAACAGCAACAAAAAGGTTTATTTTAGTGCAACCATACCATACCATACCAAACCTTTAATGGCATAATAGATTCAGATAAAAATACACAGAATATAAAAATTTAAACATTGGAGATAAAATCAAAATAAAACCGAGCTTACAGATACATTCAAACATGGTCAGAATTAAATTTAAGGATGTCAGCCAGAAATTTTGCCACAGCCTCACTAACCACCCCCTCAGTATCACTCAATAAATAATAACAGGGTGGCAGAATAGACAAATCTGGGGAAAAAGAAAGCTTGCCAAATAAATCTTTACGGAGGTTATGGTAAAAAGAACAATCAAGCAATATATGCTGGATTGAGTCAGGGGTATTCGCTCCACAGGAGCAAAGTCTGTCGGCTAAAGGGACTCGCTGATATCTCCCTTGTAAAACTTTGGAGGGAAACGCGTTTAGTCTGGCCAACATAAATGCCCTGCGATGACTTGGAGTGGTTAGGTCTGATAGATAATTGGGCATTTTGCCACAAAAAGCATAAAGACCTAAGGAAGCTGGAGAGCAAGTATAAGGGAGAGTTGGCCGTAATTTCGTTTCCTCCAATTCCCACAGTCTCAGTTTAATACATCTGAAGATATATGACTCTTCAGAGGTAGAAAAATCATCTACCTCTAACCCCAATTGATTGAGTTTAGACAGAAGCACTGCTGTCCAGGACGAAATATATGGGTCTCTTTTCATACAATCAAGAAGGCTGTTGGGATCTGTTCTAAAATGAATTTTGAGCCAGAATTTAAACACTGCAATCCAGGCTTTTGTCTCCACCAAAGACTGACCCACTTCAGAGCAGAGAGCAAAGTAGGACACACATTTTGGCAAACCAAGAATTTGTCTAAAGAATGAGGCTTGAATGCCCTCCACTTTCCTGGTAAAAGCTGAGATCCATATAGGGATACCATAGAGGATTTGGGCAAGCGTTTTGGCTTTGAATACTTTAATAGCTGCTGGAACTAATTGGTTGCCCCTTGCAAAGAAAAACTGTTTAATTTGAGCAGCTGAACACTTAGCCAAGTTGATGGTGTTGTTACGATGTGAAACCCAGCTTAACTTGTGGTTAAAAGTGATCCCCAAGTATTTAAAATTTTTTGTTTGCTCGATTGTTGAATTGCCAATAAACCATCTCTGTGGGCGCCAGCAATTTGAAAAGACAACTACTTTAGATTTGGTGTAATTGATAGAAAGTGAATTACAATTACAGTAGTCATAAAAGGCGTTCAAATACCTTTGCAGGCCCACTCTTGTACAAGAGAGGATGGTAGTGTCATCGGCATAAAGTAATAAGGGGACCGCTCGGCCTGCAAGTTTAGGCGGATGACCATTGATAGGGGTCAAAAATTGTGCCAGGTCAGTTAAAAATAAATTAAAAAGATGTGGGGCCAGCACACAACCTTGTTTTACCCCCTTTAACACTGGGATTTTACTAGTCAAGTCACCGCTAGAAGAAAATTTCACTTGGCAAAAGGTATTAGAATGAAGTTTCCTCAAGAGAAACAGCAAACGAGGGTCCATTCCCAGGTAACCTAGCTTGATCCATAGTTGGGCTCTATCTATTGAATCAAAAGCACCCTTCAAATCGATGAAGGCAGCATATAATTTTTTTGACCCGGTATGCATATATTTTTCAGCAAGGAAGGCCAGAGTGCAGCAGTGATCCATAGCAGATTTGCCTTTGGAGAAGCCAATCTGTTCAGGACCTATGATGTTGCCTAGGCGCATCCAGTCAGTTAATCGGAGTTCTAAATGTTTTGCATACAATTTGCCCACTATAGATAATAAACTAATGGGGCGGAAGTTTTCTGGTAACTCCAACCCCCCCTTTTTGTATATTGGGATAATTATAGAGTCAAGCCAAGAGTCAGGGATGGAGCCATGCAGATCGATAAAAGAGAACAATTTTGCAAGGGGCAAGAGCCACCAATCGGCAAACTTTGTGAATACCTCAGCGGGAAGGCCATCAGGGCCAGGTGCTTTACCCGCTTTTAAATCCTTCAATAACTCACTGATTTCCTCTAGAGTTACTTATTTTAGTGCAATATAAATTAACAAGGCGCTTTAACCAGTAAAAGGGTGAAGGGAAAATAAACAAAATGCCCTAATGTGTCTATCTATACAGTCCCTACCTAATACTAACACTCACCCCTTGCCTTGGATGAGGGAGCTTTCTGCTGCTCAAGCTCTCCAGGCTACAGGCTTCCTCCAGATAAGCCTTCCAGGGAAAAGAACACCCACTTCTTGGCTTGGCCTTTATATATTCTCTTCCCAGGCCCCACCCCTCTCTGGGCCTGTTTCCCTCCAAACCCTTTGCTACCCAATCAGAGGGACAGAGGGGATCCTGGGAGATGTAGGCTTTTCCCAGTAACTCCTAAGCAGGCTTCCCTGGGACCTGCAGGCCTTGCTAGGCCCAGGATCATAACAGCATGTTTGGTGAATTAAAAAAGCTGGTTTTGACAGTGTTTACGAATCACAGAGCAGCTTTTGAAGTGCTCCTCTAGGATCATGGGCTGAATATTGGACCTCAAAGACCTGAGAACGGATGAGATTATGCTAGCCAGGGCCATGCCGGTCAGAGTAGGGATATTTCTGGTGCTAGTATATGACAGGTGCTGCAGCAGTGATAGCGCTGGGTACAAAGATACATCCGTACTTCTTTATTCTGTATAACAATTACATTTGAATCTACTTATATGAGAATTTCCATGACTCCTGTTTTGCTTGGTGTTCTCCTATATGTTGTAACTGTTCCCAATTATAATTAGTTTCCATTTGCACCGACTCACCTTCAGGCAGTTCATGTTTGGAAAGACTGCCCTGTAGCTGGCTGAATTCTTGCATGCATTTTAGTTGCTGAGGTCAGAAGAAGACGACATTGGATTTATATTCCACCCTCCACTCAGAGTCTCAGAGTGGCTCACAATCTCCTTTATCTTCCTGCCCCACAACAGGCACTTTGTGAGGTGGGTGGGGCTGAGAGGGCTCTCACAGCAGCTGCCCTTTCAAGGACAACCTCTGCAATAGCTATGGCGGTCGCAAGGCCATTCCAGCAGGTGCAAGTGGAGGAGTGGGGAATTAAACCCAGTTCTCCCAGATAAGAGTCCGCATGCTTAACCACTTCATGAAACTGTCTCTCAGATATTGGAGGGCTTTTCCCCTCTGCCAGGCTAAATGGTTCTGGTGGGTAGATTTAGGCCTCTGCTGTTCCAGTGGGTAGATTCTGAAGACCAGGGCTTTTTTAAAGCAGGAACACACAGGAATGCAATTATGGCTGACTTGGTGTCAAGGGGTTGGCCTGATAAGTCCCTGCTGGGCCTTTTCTACAAAAAAGCCTTTTGTGAAACAGTGGTGACATGCAAGGATGGAAAGAAAGGATGGTATTAGAAAGACCAGTTCAGTCCAATGCATATGAACTTATGAAGCTGCCTTCTACTGAATCAGACCCTCGGTCCATCAAAGTCAGTATTGTCTACTCAGACTGGCAGCAGCTCTCCAGGGTCTCAAGCTGAGGTTTTTCATGCCTATTTGCCTGGACCCTTATTTAGTTGCAGATGCCGGGGATTGAACCTGGGACCTTCTGCTTACCAAGCAGATGCTCTACCACTGAGCCACCGTCCCTCCCCTCTGGGTCATCAGTATTTTATATAAAAAGAGAGTTTGTAAGCTTCATTAGGATTCGTAGTAAGGTGAGTAGCCCTGTTGGTCTAAGTGGTGGCACAACTTACAAGTGAAGTCAGAAGTCAAAGAAGTATGCATACATAGAAAAGCTGATACCCAGAATTAAACTTTGTTGGTCTTAAAGGTGCCCCTGGACTCAAACGTTGTTCTAGGATTCTGAATGTAATTTGAAGATCTCCATCACCTTGTTTGATACAAGAAGGGCAAAGTACTTGTTCTGATTCATGGAACTCTTCCATCTCTTTACAGTGGATTTAACGAAACAATTAGCAATAAGAGAGGGTAAACCATGGAGAAATAAATGCTCTCAGCTGCAGCTCGAAGGAAGAGGTTGCCAGTGTGGGGGCTCCTGCCTGTGCATGCGGCCTAGTCAGGAAAATGAGGCCTCCAGGCAGTAAGACCAAGTAAGTCATCCCAAAAGGCAGGGTGTGTTTAGATCAGGGACAGTAGGATGCGTTTATAACACATTTTCTTTGTCATGCTGTTTGCTGTGCGGGTGCTGTGCTGTGCTTACATGCAACTGTTTTTGTTTTGTTCTTCTTTTATTTTCTTTTTCTCTTTTAATTAAATATTTTTACTGTTTTAAATGCTGGCAGTCCATCTCTGTACCACATAGATCCCCAACCGCCTTAGACCACGCTGTTTTATAAAGGGGGCCCCGGGCAAGGGGGAAGGCATGCAGTTGGATAAGGTGCCAGTCCTCCAGGGGTTCCCCAAAGAAGTGCTGAGGTCTCTGTGATACCCAAGTACAGGGTGGCAGAGGACTTTGAGGCCCGGCCTCATAGCTGGAGAGGGGGATTGGGAGTCCTGTTCCTCTCAATCTGAACCCCTAGACTGAGCAGGTGGTAGCAGCGAGCCCAAGGGGCAGGAGGAGAAATAGCTCCCTCCAGGAGTTGGTGACTCAATAGGGAGCTGACGGGACCGGGTCTGAAGGCAGAATCGGGCCGGTTCCGTCACACACACATTGGTGATAGAAGTAGAGCCAACTCAAGGTTTAGCTCATAATGAGTAGCAACAGCTTTGTTGGATCCTTGGTTTCCAAAGGAACAATGTCTGCACAGTGAGGGGGTGGGAATGAAGAAGACACAGCTACACATTTGGATTGTGCCTTCTGGTGAGCAGAGACATTTCCTATTTTTGATGTAGCCCAAGAAAAGGGCAACCAAATACGGGAGAAGCTGTCTCCAGATGATGTTGTGAAGATGCAAATAAATACTTGAAGCGAAACATGAGATTTCTCGTTAGTGTAAGCTCCGGCTTTCCTTGTCCCTCCATCTGAGTCACTTATTTTTGCAAAATGATGACTATAGTCTTACGTTCCCCAAGCAGAAAATGCTGTATGTTGTTAAAGGGACATGATATCCTAACAGGAAGGAAACAACCTCACTCCAGGCAAGAAAGAACAGCTCGACCACAGCTGCTGCTTCTTCTTCTTTTTTCCTTGAGAAAAAAATGTCAGTCTGATCAAAAGACCAGCTCTACAAAGGCAAAACTTAAACAGAATTAAATGAGAGCATCAAAAAAAAAAAAAACCCCACTGACTTTTCTGATCAAATTATGCCTAAAAATTGGGAAATTGTGTTCTCAAAGCAAAGCTCGAGGCCACTCAGTTGTTTTTCTTGGGTGTTATCGGATGATGCGCACTGTCAAGGACTTCTACTTATAGCACAGTTTTAACAGGGAGAGGAATATTATTCGTGTTGAGTCTTTAAAACACACACAAATGTCACAAGTGGTAGTTGTGTGTCCACAGTCATCACGGTAGGCCTTTGGAACAAGCATTGATAGCTTGTGTCAAATTGCCCTTTGGCTTGTTCTGCAGCAGTCTTGAGTGGAATACAAATCATGTTCAGTTCCAAAGACGAGAGGCTCATCACAGATGAGACCTGGTGTGTGGAGCTGTGTTCTGCTTTATTTTCTTTCATTTGTTTACATCAGGGGTCTCCAACAGGCACCGTGGCACCCCTTCCTGGTGCCCGCCAAGTATTTTTAGAAAGTGGGCAAGGGCACAGCTTCTAATGGGCCACTGGAGATTTGATTGCCTGTGCAGATTTTTAAAGACATTTCTGTGACTGCAGTTGCCACAACAACACAAAGAATCTTCACTGTGTGAGTGAACAAACTGCAGCAGCCATCTTTGGGGGGGGGGGGGTTTGTTGGCCCTGCCTCCTTTGTGGTAGCCTTTCTTTTGTGACAGTGCCCGCCACGCTGTGTCAGAATTCCGGAGGAGCTCACAGAAAGGTTGGGGACCCCTGATCTATGCTGTTTATAGCCCACTTTTCTCACGGGGACTGAAAGCTGATGTAGACCAGGCCAATCAGTAGAATAAGGGTGGCCAAACTGTGGCTTGGGACCCACAGGTGGCTCTTTCACAAAGCCCCATTGCCCCATTAGCCAGGTTGGAGAAGACATTTCTCTCTTTAAATCACTTCTCCAAGCCAAGCCAGCCAGCATCTTGAAGAATGCATTTAAATTTGCTTCTGTTCTCCTCTCCTCTCCTCTCTCTCTCTCTAATCTATCATCTATCTATCTATCATCTTCCTTCCTTCCTTCCTTCCTTCCTTCCTTCCTTCCTTCCTTCCTTCCTTCCTTCCTTCCTTCCTTCCTTCCTTCCTTCCTTCCTTCCTTCCTTCCTTCCTTCCTTCCATCTTGTGGCTCTCAAACATCTGACGTTCATGTCTTGGGACTCTCAAACATCTGACATTTATTCTGTGTGGCTCCTACGTTAAACAAATTTGCCCACCCCTGCAATAGAATAATACATCTAATAAGTAGCATAATAGAACTAGGAATGGCAGAAGTTTGAAAGGGGATGTTGTCTGGAACATGATGCGTGTCACCTTTATTTCAAATGGTTTAGAAAGAGATCTAAAGCACCAAAAAGTGGTGCTTACCTGCTGGTCACAGGGAAGATGGTATCTTCTCCAACTAACTTTGCCACGTTAAAAGGGCTCCTAGTCAGTGGCACCCTCAAAATAATGTAGGCTTCAGAGGAGTAGTGATAGTTTAATGGAGTGCAGCTAGAAAGCAGTTCCACTATGTAAGTGGTGAGTTTTCAGACTTCACTACAGAAACAACAAACATTTCTATATAAATGCCTCTTCACCTTGAGCTATTTTGGTGCTAACCTGACTTCCAACTTAAGTGTGTGTTCATCAGAAGAGGGTCACATTCTTTTGCATGGGAAAGGACAGGAATTAGTCGTCTGCTTATAAAGCTGTCGGATCAGAGGGTGATCAGATGCTGGAACACAACAAGGAGGGTCCCACCCTGTAATTTCATGCAGGCCATGAGCTAAGTGAGCAAAAAATGAGCCCCTTTCTTGTGTCGTGCTCCTGGTTGACATATTTTCTAGTGCTGTTTGCATTTTCTATGCTGATCTACACAAGTTCTATGCTGATCTACTCAACCTCGTACGGAAGACCCCTACAGAGGACAAGGTGATCGTCCTTGGCGACTTCAATGCCAGAGTAGGTAAAGACTCGGAAGCCTGGAAAGGAGTACTTGGCAAACACGGCATTGGCAACTGCAATGACAACGGGCGCCTCCTGCTAGAATTCTGCATGGAGCACCAGCTCACCATCACCAACACTATCTTCCAGCAGAAGAACAGTCTGAAGACAACCTGGATGCACCCACGGTCCAAGCACTGGCACCTTATCGACTACATTCTGGTGTGCCAGAGAGACCTTCGAGATGTCTTACACACCCGAGTAATGCCCAGTGCAGAATGTCATACGGATCATCGTCTTGTACGCTGTAATCTCTGTCTTCACTTTAAACCCACACCCAGGAGAGGAGGTATCCCTCGGAGGAAGTTTCAGGTTGGCAGTCTCCAATCAGCCGATGTTAAAGCTGCCTTCCAGGCAAAGCTCCAGTCAAGAATTGAGGACCCCAGTTGCCCCACAGACCCTTCTCCAGAAGCACTCTGGGAACACCTAAAAACTACCGTCCTGCAGATCTCTGAAGAAGTCCTCGGGTTCTCCACAAGGAAGAACAAGGACTGGTTTGACGAGAACAATCAAGAGATCCAAGAATTACTAGCGAAAAAGAGATCTGCCTACCAAGCACATCTTGCTCAGCCCTCCTGTCCTGGGAAAAAAGCAATCTTTCGCGCTGCATGTAGCAACCTCCAGCGCAAGCTTCGAGACATTCAGAACGAGTGGTGGACCAAGCTTGCAGAGAGAACCCAGCTGTGTGCAGACACTGGTGATTTAAGAGGGTTCTACGAAGCCCTGAAGGCAGTATATGGTCCATCATATCAGGCTCAGAGTCCCTTGCGAAGTGCAGACGGCCAAGTGCTCCTCACAGACAAGGCATCCATACTGAACCGGTGGTCGGAGTATTTTCAGGTTCTCTTCAGTGCCAACCGCGTAGTTCAAGATTCAGCAATCCACCTCACCCCACTTCAACCAGTGAAAACAGAGTTGGATGAGATCCCCACCCTAGAGGAGACTGTTAAAGCCATCAAGCAACTGAAAAGTGGCAAGGCAGCAGGAGTTGATGGAATTCCACCAGAGATCTGGAAGCATGGGGGCACAGTACTACATAGCTCACTTCAGAAAGTACTTGTCACCTGCTGGGAACAAGGCAAATTACCACAGGACTTTCGCGATGCAATCATCATCACCCTATACAAGAACAAAGGGGAAAAGTCAGACTGCTCCAACTACCGGGGGATAACCCTGCTCTCCATCGCAGGCAAAATCCTTGCCAGAATACTCCTGAACAGACTGGTGCCCACCATTGCAGAAGAACTCCTCCCAGAGAGCCAGTGCGGCTTCAGAGCTAACAGGAGCACCACCGACATGGTATTTGTTCTCAGGCAGCTCCAAGAGAAATGCAGGGAACAGAACAAGGCTCTGTATGTGACTTTTGTCGACCTTACCAAAGCTTTCGATACCGTTAGCAGGAAAGGCCTATGGCAAATCTTGGAACGTTTAGGATGTCCCCCAAGGTTCCTCAGCATGATCATCCAGCTACATGAAGACCAGCGAGGCCAAGTCAGACACTGCAATGATCTCTCGGAGCCCTTCCCAATAGGCACAGGTGTAAAGCAAGGCTGCGTTCTCGCGCCAACTCTCTTTACGATCTTCTTTAGCATGATGCTTCAAAGAGCCGCAGTAGATCTAGATGATGATGATGGTGTCTACATCCGCTACCGCACCAATGGCAGCCTGTTCAACCTGAGGCGACTAAAGGCCCACTCCAAGACAATGGAAAAACTCATCCGAGAGCTACTGTTTGCTGATGATGCTGCACTCGTCTCCCACTCGGTATCAGCTCTGCAGCATATGACGTCCTGCTTTGGAGAGGCTGCCAAGCTATTCGGCGTAGAAGTTAGTCTGAAGAAGACAGACGTTCTCCACCAGCCTGCACCCCAGGAAGATTATCACCCTCCCTGCATCATTGTGGGTGAATCAGTTCTGAAGACAGTCCAGCAGTTCAGCTACCTGGGGTGCATCATCTCCTCAGATGCCAAGATCGACAAGGAGATTGACAACAGGCTGGCAAAGGCAAACTGTGCATTTGGCCGACTGCACAAAAGGGTGTGGAGCAACAAGCATCTGAAAAAAGGCACAAAGATCAATGTTTACAAAGCGGTTGTGATGACAACCCTCATCTACGGCTCCGAATCGTGGGTTTTATATCGTCATCACCTGCGACTCCTCGAGCGCTTTCATCAGCGCTGCCTTCGCACCATCCTCAACATCCACTGGAGTGACTTTGTGACCAACACTGAAGTCCTCAAGCGGGCGGAGGTTACCAGCATCGAGGCACTGCTGCTGAAGACGCAGCTGCGCTGGGCAGGGCATATTTCTAGGATGGAAAACCACCGCCTTCCCAAGATTGCCCTGTATGGCGAACTTTCCACCGGCCATCGAAATAGAGGGGCAGCAAAGAAGAGGTACAAGGACTCCTTGAAGAAATCCCTTGGCACCTGTCGCATCAACCATCACCAGTGGTCTGACCTAGCCTCAGATCGCAAAGCATGGAGGCACACCATCCACCAGGCTGTCTCTTCCTTTGAGAACGCACGCATAGCTGGTCTTGAGAACAAAAGGAGATTGAGGAAGAATCGCACTGCTACAGCACCAACCCCAAATCAGACTTTTCCCTGCAGCCACTGTGGCCGGATCTGCCTGACCCGCATTGGTCTTTTCAGCCACCAGCGAGCCTGCAGCAGACGTGGACTACTGCACCCTTCTTAAATCTTCGTTCGCGAAGCCAAGCCGAGAGTTTGCATTTTCTATAGTGCAGGCCAACCACGAGGGCTTAACTTCTCAGAAGAATATAACTTACCATAAGTCTCTTCTTGCTTTATTGTTTCAAAGGCCTGAAGTTTACAGTATGCACAGTACGTTTTGCACACTCTCAAAATTAATTTTCAAGGTACCTCTTTGATTTAATTTTTGAAATAAATTCTCAAGGTTAGGTTGCAAGCTTTCAAGCTTTTCTTCGCAGCCCTGGTAAGAGTCACTCAAATTTTTGAATTTATTTGTTTATTTGACTGTCTTATGAATATATGAATATATGAAGCTGCCTTATACTGAATCAGACCTTTGGTCCATCAAAGTCAGTATTGTCTTCTCAGACTGGCAGGGGCTCTCCAGAGTCTCAAGCTGAGGTTTTCTACACCTATTTGCCTGGACCCTTTTTTGGAGATGCCAGGGATTGAACTTGGGACCTTCTGCTTCCCAAGCAGATGCTCTACCACTGAGCCACCGTCCCTCCCCTCTTAACCCTGCACTAGTGTACTATTAACTTTCAGTGCTTTGAGAGAGAGAGATGCTGAAATTTAATAAAACACAGGGCAGGATTAAGGTAATAAACTGCCTTATGAACACACCAGTGAACTGTGAAGAGCTCTGTCATGGACTTCAGTGAGGGTTACCAGCTTCCAGATAGTGGCTGCAAATTTCCTGGGACCAGGGCTTCTTTTGTAGCAGGAACTCCTTTGCATATTTGGCCACACCCTTCTTATGTAGCCAAGATCTTACAGGGCTCTTCTTACAGGGCCTACATCAGGGGTGTGTGGCCTAATATGTAAAGGAGCTCCTGCTACAAAAGAAGCCCTGCCTGCCATTACAACTGATCTCCAGGCGGTAGAGACGAGTTCATCTGGAGAAAATGGCTGATTTGGAAGGTGGTCTCTATGGCATTGAAAGTCTTCCCTTCCCCAAACTTAACCCTCCTCGGGCCCCACACCCCAAATCTCCAGGTATTTCCTAACCTGCAGCTGGCAGCCCTAACTTTAGGACCTCTTGGTGGCATGACACCAGGCAATTTGAAGAAGAAGATATTGGATTTATAGCCCACCCTTCACTCTGAATCTCAGAGTCTCAGAGCGGTCACAATCTCCTTTCCCTTCCTCCCCCACAACAGACACCCTGTGAGGTGGGTGGGGCTGAGAGGGCTCTCACAGCAGTTGCCCTTTCAAGGACAGAGTCTCAGAACGGCCTACAATCTCCTTTACCTTCCTCCTGCCACAACAGATACCCTGTGAGGTGGGTGGGGCTGAGAGGGCTCTCACAGCAGTTGCCCTTTCAAGGACAACTCTGAGAGAGCTATGGGTGACCCAAGGCCATTCCAGCAGGTGCAAGTGGAGGAGTGGGAATCAAACCTGTTTTTTATGTGACCGATCTCCTTAGCTTCTGAAATCTGATGAGAGCAGGCTTGCTTGGGCCATCCATTTTAGTGCATGTAAACCAGGGGTGGCTAAATTTACTTAACATAAGAGCCATACAGAATAAACATCAGATGTTTGAGAGCCACAAGTCATGAACAAATATTACGCACATGTCTTTTAAAAAACGTTTAATACTTTATTTGCACAGAAAGATAAAATACATATGTATGTACTTTACAACACAACCAGGGGTGAAGTCAGACGTTCATAAAATCCCACTACGGGCCTGAGTGGAGTCCGGAAGCATGTTGGATTTTAAGCGGTTGTCCAAACGTCAGCATCTGCGAATGGTGGTTAGCTAGTTCGAGTCCCGCGTTGAGATGACTGGGGCGCGGACTAATTTGATACTGCTTTAAATCCGGAACAAAATTATTCTGACGGTTCCTGAGCGGAATTTCTCTGTTTGAATGCTCCATCGTTGGCGACTCGTTGGAAGCGCACCACCGCTTCCCTTCCAAAGCCCCCTGCAAGTGATATCACTGCGCCAGTGAATGAGCGAGCGAATGTTGGCTCGATAAATCGTTTACCCGCCCCTGTGTCCGGAAACAAAACTCACTTTTGAAAGTAGATGTGAACTGATTTGAATTCCTGGGTTTTTTCTGCACGCGTAGTGCTCGTGCTGGAAAACTAGTGCCAACAGACTAGCAAAACTGTTAGTGATCTGACCCACTTAAAAGCGACGCGCTGCAGATAGCGGGCATCACTGCGCCTGCGCTAATGCAGATTGACGTCTCATGAAACGAGGTCCGGTAGAGCACTCTGATCGACCAGCAACGGGACCCACATGGGATAGAATGGGAGCCTGGCTGTTGTCTGATCGGAAAATTGGTTGTGCAGATTATAATAGAGGCGCGTTGCAGATGGATTTAATGGTGAGTGTGGCCGCACCCCAGGAGACTTAAAAAAAGTGTAGAATAACAGCTCCCATAAAACCAGCATAGGGAATGGATAGGGTTTTCTGCTTCGATGTTGTGTTGTTATTGGTTGTTAGCCACCCTGAGACCACTGTGGGGAGGGAGGGATATAAATCTAATAAAATAAATAAATAAATAAATAAATATTGTTTTTGTCACCAGTGAGAGAAAGAAACACACATGTACCATATAAATCACTGACCACCATTTGCATCATTATGCATCTCTCTTTGCCTTGACACCAAGGTTAGTAAATACAGCTCTTACAAGAGTAATGAAATTCTCTGTGGCTGGGGAAAGGGTGGGGTATCAGGACTCAAGGGGTCACCTTTTGTCCAAGGGGCTCTGGCACTCACCATGCCTCATGCAAGTTCAGTACTGGCAACCTGTCCCTCCTTCCAGTGGCTCCTTCGGCTCATGTGCTCTCTTTCCCCACTCCAGGTCTCCAAATGACCTCTATAGTGGAGGAGAAGAGCTTGCAAGCCTATTTCCCCCTCCTTCCCCATTTCACACATGGCAGAAATAGTCGCCTACCTGTGAGCCAGCACTCAGGGGCTGACTGAAGTCCTGATCTAAGCACTCTTACTTGAGAGTAAGCTTGCATTAAGTTCCTCCTTGACCATTGGGAGCCGCACAATATGTGTGAGAGTTGCGTGTGGCTCTTGAGCCATAGATTGGCCACCCCTGAACCCATCCATGGCAGCTCCTGAGTAGGGCCAGCAGTAGGCAAATTAGGCGGTTGTCTAAGGTGTCGGGAAGGTGGGGGTGCTGAATTGGGCTCTCCCCCGGTGCCCAAGACAGCCACCTTGTTTGTCTCTCTTCCCCCTACCGCCACTGCCAGCCCCCTCTCTTCTCTTTCGCCATGCTTGTATCCCGCCACCTGGTGGGAAGGGCGGGATACAAATTACAAATAAATAAAATAAAAAATAAATGCTCTGCCCACCGCCAAAGCTCACCGCCGCCACCACTGCTGGCCACTGCCAGCCCCCTCCTGCCCCCTCCCTTCCCTTTCGCCGCGCTCCGCCCGCCCCCCACTCCCCTGAAGATCACCACCACTGCTAGCCACTGCCAGCCCCCTCCCTTCCCTTTCGCCATGCTCTGCCCCTTGAAGCTCACCGCGGCCATTGCTGCCAGCCCCCTACCCTCCCTTCTGCCGCGCTCCGCCTGCCCCCCAAAGCACAGATGCTTTGTGTCAAGCATGCTATTTCCAAATGCTAATTTCTTCCATGCCTTTCTTCTCTCCCCCCCCCCTTTCTCTCCCTTCCCCCCTGCGGAGGCATAATAAATCCCTCTGAATCCAGAATGTTTAGTGTAGCCTTGTATTAACGGTGTAAAGTGCCTCTCCCCCAGATTCACACAGCCATGTCTTATCATCTAACAGAATGTGTGAGAAATGGAGATGTTAACATTCTTTAGTCATGAAAGAGATAGTAGCGAGTAGCCTTTGAACCTTCAACTGCATTTGCATCTTTATGTTATTCTTTTGAAGTTATCTGTAACCCTGCCTTTTGAAGTAGTCTATAAGATACTATTCAGTATTGTATCAATCATTACTTCCAAGGTATCCGTCCTTGGAGCAAGTAATGGAGTTTCAATAAAACAAGTCTTTGATTAAAAACAAAAGCTTGATTATTGCGAGATATCGATGCTTGACACTTAGGGCAGGGGAAGGGCAGGTGAGAGCGCTGTGCCGCTGAGGGAGGGCAGCAGGGGGGCAGCGGACAGGGAGCCTGCCTGGGGTAGCATGCGCCCTCAGGCTGGCACTGCTCCTGAGCAGATCATCTGACGTTTCTGACATTAAACATGAGCCCAGTCAGTCCAGGTGACAAGAGATGCCATTGCCTGTTTTCATTCCCACAGGAAGCAGCAGGAACTGAAAGTCTGGAGGAGGAGCGGTTGTATTTGTTCCTGCTCTGTCTCTCTTTTCTGTTCAGCACCAATTAATCTTCACCTTGGAACAGTATCTTTCTTCTGTTGGAACGGCAGAGACAGGAAATTAGAGCTGCAATTACTCTGAATGCTATATATTATCTGTCAAAAAGGTTGAGCTTGGGAAATGACAGCCCTGTGAATACGTGGCAGAAATCCTGTATTATGAAAACAGCATTCTAAATTTTAATCTTGGGCAGAGACTTTTTAATAGCTTCGACTTTCACTGCAAATTGTGGGTCGTGCTCACGGAGATCCCATTTAAATAGTGTCAGGCAAGACTGATTCCCAGTATTACTTTGCAGTGCTGCCCATCCCTTTCCCCAGTGCAGAAATAAGTTTTTATTTGAATATCCCGGATTTGAAAATGATTTCATTGGGGGGGACAGAGATATCTTCCCCAGTCCTTCTGCGCTGATAACTTCGGTGGAAGTTATAGGCATTTTATTCTGGTTGGTAGTAGTTTTTAGGGCTAAATTAGACATGATGCAGAAGTTCTCTTATGAGAATCTTCTACTTTTGGGGGGAGGGGGAATGTTTAATTTTTCTCTGTCGAATCTCTCATCAAAACCCTTACCCCAACTTTGTGGCACTAGACAGGTATAATTTTGCACCCAGCACCTTTTTCCAGGTCAACTGGAAGCTTTGTGAAACTACTCCGTAATTAAGTAAAAAGAGCAAAAGAAAGAAAGAAAGAAACCCAGCCAATTATGATCATGGATCTCTTGTTTCATTTTAAATTTCATTTCATTTGAGTTTGGCATGATTATTATTTTTTCCTTAGGCGCTTTTCACACAGGAAGCTTGAAGCACTTCAGTTCAATGAACTACATTAGCCAGGATACCCACATACATTACAAAAACCCATCTGGAGTCTTAGAATAAAGTCTGAGTCCAGTGGCACTTTTAAGACCAACAAAGTCTTAATTCTGGGTACGAGCTTCAGATACATTAAAACAGTTTTCCTCAAGCCTTACATATAGGTGGTGGTGGATTAGTTGCTTGGAAAGGCTTGTTACAGTTAAGCAGGGGTCATTTTATAGAAAAAGAGGTGCCTTAGCTCTGGGTCAGCCAGAGCTCTCTTTTCTGGGAGAACCGGGTTTGATTCCCCACTCCCACACTTGCACCTGCTGGAATGGCCTTGGGTCAGCCATAGCTCTAATAGAGAGCCAGTTTAGTGTAGTGGTTAAGTGTGCAGACTCTTATCTGGGAGAACCAGGTTTGATTCCCCACTCCTCCACTTACAGCTGCTGGAATGGCCTTGGGTGAGCCAGAGCTCTAATAGAGAGCCAGTTTAGTGTAGTGGTTAAGTGTGCAGACTCTTATCTGGGAGAACCGGGTTTGATTCCCCACTCCTCCACTTACAGCTGCTGGAGTGGCCTTACGTCAGCCATAGCTCTGGCAGAGGTTGTCCTTAAAAGGGCAGCTGCTGTGAGGGCTTTCTCAGCCCCACCCACCTCACAAGGGTATCTGTTGTGGCGGGAGAAGATATTGGAGATTGTAAGCCACTCTGAGTCTCTGATTCAGGGAGAAGGGTGGGGTATAAATCTGCAATTCCTCTTCTTCTTCCTTCTTCTTCTAGTATCTTCTCCCAGATAAGAGTCTGCATACTTAACCACTTCACCAAACTGGTGCCACTGAACTCAAATTTTGTTCTGTTGCTTCAAACCAACACGGCTACCCATCTAAACAAATGTTATTAGCCTTTAAGTCACTACTAGACTCTTGCTCTTTTCTATTTTGTAGAATATGTTTAACATAAAAGTAGCATTGAAATTAAGTAAATACATGAAAAGACATTTCTTGACTACTCTGCCACCCTGTGGCAAATCTGCTGTAGACAATCATTCCAGAGGGGCAGCACTGTTAGTGTGGGCCTCACAACCACCAAAGAGGACCCTTCGGCTAGACCAAAAACTTTAAGGCGCCACAAGGGCCTGCATAGTTGTCCTGCACAGGGATTTTTTGAAAGGGGGGGGAGCCTTGCCTGACTGGATCAGTGTTAATTAATCAAATGTGAATCTCAGATTTCCTGCAATGAGCTCAGGGCCATATGCATCGATGTGAATTGTTCCAGTTCATCCTCAGGTCCCCTTGTGTAGCCTTGTGTACCACTGATCGAAGAAGGGTAGAAATAACAACGAGGAAGTGGTTTGTCTGTGTGTGTGTGTATGTGCGTGTGTGAGTGAGTGTATGAGAGAGCACAGGGGCTGAAAACTTGTGGACTCGATGCCACTGTACCATCAGTATGAAAGGTAGGAAGGAATTAAAACTGAAAATAGAAACTGCACGTTTTGTAAAAAAAAAAAAAAATTAGGGTATTTTTGAAATAATAAACAAGTAGGACTAGCAGCGGCATATTTAAGTATAGGCTTTAACTTTCCGACATTGGGAACACCATAGTCTTCAGTAATAAATTATGGAAGAGCCATTGTGGACAAAATTATACACATTGCAACTGGAATATATTTTTGGAAATGTGTTGCATGTGTACATAACACATCCCAGAATTTTCGCTATTAATACTGTAGATTATTTGACATGTAAAAACTTTGTGCTGGCCATATTGGTTGAGTAAACCATTCCTTTTAAAAGTGCTTAATTCATTCCAAAAGGCAAAGCTATTTTGCGGGAGGTTTGTTTACTAAGCCCTCCACAAACTCACCAATTTTTTTTTGATGGAGAAATTGAAAGAAAAATCATCCAAGAGAATGACACAAATGATTCCGCCGATTGTGATATGGCCAGAGCCACAGATGAAAAGATTGACACACTGGTGGCTCAGTGGGCAAGACAGCCACAGAGAAGAGACACAAGGTGCGATCACACTTGGAATTTGCCACAGCTGTCTCTTGACTTTGAAAAAGCCGGTGCTCTGTGATGCACGCCTTGGCAATCACACAGTCCCTGCCCTGAAGGTGGCAGAGACATGGGCCACACACGTGAAAGAGGAGCATTCAGACCACTCCTGCACATCTAGGGTGCATGCATTGTGCACCCCAGCCATTCAGACAGCTGGTAAATGCGCCAAGCATGCACTTGGGAGATTTGCTACTGGAAAGTTACCAGTGGTTAGGGGTGGAATTCTAGCAGAAGCTGCTTTGCATATTAAGCCACACACCCCTGATGCAGCCAATCCTCCTGGAGCTTACAAAAAAGAGCCCTGTATGCTCTTGGAGGATTGCTACATCAGGAGTGTGTGGCCTGATATGCAAAGGAGCTCCTGCCAGAATTCCACCCCTGCCAGTGGCTGTTTAATCTGGTCCTAGCCCTTCCAAGGATGGGTGGGTCACAGGGGCAGATGTGCGTGTGTGATTGTGCCTGTTTAATCAAGAGGGGAGGGGTGGCTAGGGGGGACCTAATCCCTCATGTGATTGCACCCTTAGTTAGGCTTCTAGAGAAATATGCATCAATCCAGACTCAGTCTTGTTGCTTTCAACAGGGTTTAAGTTAGACTGGACTGAGTTCCATTCTTTAGCTTGCACTAAGTTGTGCAACTTACTTTTGCTTGGATAATGCCCAAGGGCTGCCCTCTGATCCCAACTGCTTGAATAAGCCATTTGTTTAAAGGGGCCATCTGGCTAAAATATACCACTTTATAGCCTAGCTACTAGGTATGGAAGTCGAAGGGCAAAAGAAGAGCCCCACAAACGTAGCTGGGCTCTACCAACTTCCACATCACTAATATTTATCATCACCATTTCTTCACTCCATTGGTTGCTTGTGAAAAGTGCTGTCAAGTCCACTTACAATGACCCTGCATGGCGTTTTCAAGGCAAGAGACAAACGGAGATGGTTTGCCATTGCCTTTCTCTGTGTAGCAACCCTGCTCTTCTTTGGTGGTCTCCAGGGCTTTTTTTTTTTGTAGCAGGAACTCCTTTGCATATTAGGGCACACACCCCTGATGCAGCCAATTCTCCTGGAGCTTACAGGAGGCCCTGTAAGAAGAGCCCTGCAAGCTCTTGGAGGATTGGCTACATCAGAGGGGTGTGCCCTAATATGCAAAGGAGTTCCTGCTACAAAAGAAGCCCCAAGTATGAACCGGGGCTGACCCTGCTTCGCTTCTCAGATCTGATGAGATCAGAGTAGCCTTCCCTAGACCAACCATTGGTTACCCTTTGCGTGGTTATCCTTCTTCACCCTCTTTCGCTTTCATAAATTCTACTTTAAATGAAGATTCTACTAAATGTAGCCTTTTGCCCCGAAAGCCTAGAAGTAAAAAACAAAAAACTGACTAGCTAGAAAAAAATGGGGATAGGACTGTCAGGTGAAATTTTCCAAGGAGGAACATTTCTGAGCCATGCATGAGCTGTTGCATAACCAGTGAAGGGAATTCCAAGGAACTGACCTCAAGGGAGTATTTTGAAAAGGCAGAGAAATTGGTGCAGTCGACTGTGTTCTAAAGATAACTGCGTTTTCCCCCCTGTAGGAGCCAGAAAGGAAAGACAGATGTGCAGATGTTAATTGGAATTTTGGATTTCTGATAGTTTTCTCAACCAGGCTTTTAGCTCATTTGTCTTTGAATGCTGTAGTTCCCTTGGCTAATAAATCAAGGTGATCTGCCTAAATCTTTTAATCTGTCCTGGTTTAAGAGAATAACATTCTCCCAGGAGTCTTCAATCCTCATATAGGGAAGAGGCTCCTTTATATGTAAACAGGATTCAAAAGCTGTCCTGCAATGCTTGTTAAATGTTCAAACACATTTTGTTTTCCAAAACACAGTAGAAGCTATGTACTGGGAAATGCACCTGTTCAAATTGTGCCTGTGTTATGTTGTGTTGTGTGTCACCGGGGAGAAATGAGGTTGCACGCTTTTACCTCTTAGCAAAGACCTCTCCCCATCTGTGATATGGAAAGAATAATGCCGTGTGCTGACCTACGTTGTAGGATTGTTGCAAGGGCTTGTCTCTGAAGCATTTTGAATGCTCAGAGCTGTGTACCAACAAACATGAAGCATTTTTACTTTTATTAAAACCCCATTCATTCAAATCCTGGTTTATAAAATGATGGATCTTCCTTGAAGACAAAAAAGTATACCGAACTAGTCTTTGCAGCTGCACAGAGAACCGAACGGTGTGTCTGCATATGGCTCTCTGAATGGATTTCACTGAGCTGCTTAGATTGTGGGAAAACCAACTGCGGGTCGATAAGTAGACTCACTGAAAGTGTCTTGCCAGGTGTGGTTCAATGAAATGATGGACACAGCTGGGTAAAAGACTCCCTAGGATGCAGTGCAAGCTCGCACACACACACATATCTTCCATAGAGAGAAAAAAGAAGAGAAATCTAGAACAAATGCTCTATTTACTGCAGATTCTGAATGAACAATGTGGAACAGAAACTAGATAAATCCAAGTGGGCAGCCGTGTTGGTCTGAAGCAGTAGAACAAAGCAGGAATCAAGTGTCACCTTTAAGACCAACCAATTTTTATTCAGAACGTAAGCTTTCGTGCGCTCTCTTAAGCACACTTCATCAGACAAGGGGATCAGGTATTGTGAGCTGAAATACAAGCAGTTTGGCAAACTAACTGGTCACATAAAACAGTGTGGCCAGGCCATTGGGTCTGGATAGCCATAAAAGGTAATAAAATTCTCTGCCAAATGGTGTTTCTGCAAATCTGCAACTTGTATTCAAGTTGATACAAGTTGGATATACATGTCCTTTTGTGATTCACCTAGATTTGCAGAAACACCATTTGGCAGAAAATTTCATTACCTTTTATGGCTATCCAGACCAAATGGCCTAGCCACACTGTTTTATGTGACCAGTTAATTTGGCAGACTGCTTGTATTTTAGCTCACAATACCTGATCCCCTTGTCTGATGAAGTGTGCTTAAGAGAGTGCACGAAAGCTTATGTTCTGAATAAAAATTGGTTTGTCTTAATGATGCAACTTGATTCCTGCTTTGTTCCAGAAACTAGATAAGTTTTTGGATCATTTCTGCAGAAGACCAGACCACTGTGTCTGCATTCTTAAATATTTGAACTATGCAAAAATTTTCACAAACAATTTTGCCTCCTCAGGAGTAGATCTCAATGTTGCATCCCTTATCTTGCTTTTACAGAATCCTCATATTCAGTAAATTTTGTTGCATCATCAGTGAACTGTGTTCACATCTCCTACCACCCTCCATTCCAGGTTGCCCTAGAGACATTCACCATTTTTTAAACAAAGAAAAAGAAGAGATTGGCTTTATACTC